>NC_071996.2:18069318-18372348 GCF_028885655.2 Pongo abelii
GTGCCTTTACATTCCCATGTGGATGAGGTATTTCTCTGATCTCATTTACTGCATCCTAGCATATTTATTCTGGTTTCCCTCCCAGATCATAGAAGGCATAAGGGTAGGGATTGTGACTTAGGCTCCATTGGGGGGCCCGTGTTTCCAAGGAACAGAACTGAGGATTCATAATATTTTATTTTATTTTATTTGTAGCTGAAATATCAGAAGTTGGAAAACACCACAAGAAAGCCATAGTAAGTGGTAACAACTAAAATATCTCACTATCATTTTTGGAATAAAGTACCATATTATATAACTTGGTTAGTGAATTTCTTTTTCACCTTTTGGTGTCTTTAGCCACAAATCTCCAGGGAGACTCTTTAAATAATGGACATAATCAAAGCAAAAAATGTTCCAAACCTCTGTGAGTCTAAATGGTGAAAAACGTGCAGAGATAGCCTGAGGGAGGATTGACAGGTGGATGGAGGCTGAGGGGGCCCCAGGGAGCCCAGGAAGGCACCTTAGTAGGTGCTAATCTCCTTCTTGCATGGGATTGAGAAGCCTTCTGGAAGGCAGGGTGGGGAAGCTGAAGGAGGCTGTAATTTGGAATCAGGTCTGAGTCCCAGGCCCCTCTTACAAGCTGGAGACTTGGGGCAGGTCAGCTCGCCTCTCTGTGGTGCCTGTGGGGCTTTCAGCAGGTTAGGAGGAAGCAGCGGAACTGGGCCTGGGACTGGCGACTTGCTGTCCCCCTCACTGTCTCACTCTTTCCATCTCTCTCCCCGTCTCACTCCCACTCACCCCATCTCCCCTTCTTTCTCATTCTCTCACCGTCTCACCCCGTGTTCTCTCTCACTCATTCTCTTCTGTCTCCCTCACTCTCTTCTCTCTCCCTCACTCTTCCTCTGCCTCTCTGTCTCTCTCCGTCTTGTGCACACATTGAAAAATGGCACCTAAGCGCTCACTGATAACCTGCAGTCCATATTGTCAGCTGCCACACTGCTCCCTCAGGGAGGCCTCAAGCTTCGTGGCTTGCATCCTGTGCTTGAGTGAAGCATCTTATGCTGAGTCCCACAGATCTTGTCGTGAGTTTCCTCAAACTGTTGAAGTACAGATTAATAGGTAACCCGGCCGGGCGCGGTGGCTCATGCCTGTAATCCCAGCACTTTGGGAGCCTGAGGTGGATGGATCACGAGGTCAGGAGTTCGAGACCAGCCCGGCCAACATAGTGAAACCCCATCTCTACTAAAAATACAAAAATTAGCCAGGTGTGGTGGTGTGCACCTGTAATCCTCGCTACTTGGCAGGCTGAGGCAGGAGAATCGCTTGCACCCAGGAGGAGGAGGTGCAGTGAGCCAAGACCATGCCATTGCACTCCAGCCTGGGTGATAGAGCAAGACTCCATCTGAAAAAAAAAAAAAACAAAACACGTAACCCACTGACACTGAAAAAGACACTGATTTGTTTCTGAATCATGAAGCTTTGCTGCTTGTCTTGCATGCAGAACCTTTTAGCCTTGTGTTGCTGTCCATGGCCAATGACCGAACCTCTGCATTGGAGCCTGCAGTGAAGCAGACAGCTCCAGCATGAGTCCTCCCCTCCCTTCTCCTCAGCTTTCCCAGAAAATCCTTCCACCTGTGGCCGACCGTGGAGCATGCCTAACTCTGCTGACATGTCTTCCTCAGATGATCCTCACATTTGGTGTCCAGTAAACTTGCACCAATTTATTTCTGCCTCAGCAGCCTTAATTTTGGTCCACATTACCATGTTGCAAGCCCTGAACCAGGAAGCTGGGGTCTGGTGGCTCTGCTGCCAGTTTGGATGAGGGGTATTCCTCTGGGAGATTTCTGAGCTTAGAGGGTCATTCAGAGTAGTCGAGGGGCCAGAGGAGGTTTCTCCGAGTGGCCTGAGGGTACCTCCAAGGCCAAGAGGCAGATGCAAGTGAAGGAAAGTCATGCTCCACCCAGGAGGTGCAGCTGGAGAGGCGCCCAGGAAGAAGGAAGGAGTGGAATAAGGATGCACTGGGAGAAGATGCAGACACAGTCTCATCGTGTATTGAAAGTGTGATTTCACTGTGGAGGCAACGGGAGTCCCTGAAGGAGTAATCTTGTTACTCCTTTAAATATGCACATGGTACAAAATTCAAAAGATGCACATGGTACAAAATTCAAAAGATGCAGAGGGTATGCTGAACAGTGAGTCTCTCCCACCCTGTTCATCATCTGGGTCACTTTCTAGGGATGCTGCCACGCCCTGTGTGTTCATGTGGAGCGATTCCACACGAACAAAAGCAAACCCACACACTCCAAGCCTGCAGCTTTGTGCTGCTCCCTTGCTGTTCCTTCAGATGCTCACGCCACAGTTGCCCATCCTTCTATTTGTGATGGGCATTTGTGTGCTCCTAGACTTTTTTCCTGTGTGTGTGTGTGTGCATGTAGCGTGTATTTTCATGTTATTAAGCATATGTTGCCACGATTACTCTTATAAGTCTTATATATGGGAAGACTAGATCTGTCTGTCTGTGGGGCATGGTGGTGGCCAAGGGCTTGGTGTGAGCCTGGCTAGCCAGCCATTCTGGAGGACAGAGCACCCTCAGGAAGCTGGGTTGAGTGCTTGGTGTTCACCAGAGAGTGAGGGGTACCCACAACCCTGCTACCCTGCCCTAGCCTGAGATCCCGCCTAGATCCTCAGCATGCAGCCAAGGGCCTGGCTAAAGTTGATCCTTAATACATCTGACAAATTAAAGATGACAGGAATAGCCGAGTGAATAAATGTTGATAACCGATCAGAGAAGGCTTGAGCCAGGATTGCCATAACAGACAAAACCCTGTCATGTTGCTCTCAGAAGACAATTATTTATCTACCTTTTAAAATCTTTGGCAATAACTCTGGTCTTCTGTGGGCTAAAAGATCTAGGAAAACAGCCCACTAAATGTCTACATATGAACACAAGGAAGTACTGCTAAGGCGTTCTTTACTTCATTGTCGGTAATAGTGCAAAATCAGAAACAACATGAGTATCTGTCATTAGGGTAATGGTTAAGATAAAATCATGGCACATCTGTGCTATAGAATGCTATGCAGTCTTCATAAAAATGAGACTGTTCTATATGTCTACTCATGGAAACAACTTAAGACTTCTAAAAGCAGCTTTATTAAGATATAACTCACATACTATAAAGTTGAACTATTTAGTCTGCAAGTTAACGATTTTTAGTATAACTATCACTGCAGCCGATTTTAAAACATTTTCATCACCCCAGAAAGAACTTTTAGCTCATCTTGCTATGTCTCCATATGCCTGCCCCAGTCCTAAGCAATCTCTAGTCTACTTTCTGTCTCTATAGATTTCCCTATTCTGGGCATTTCATCTACATGCAGTTATATAATATGTGGTCTTTTGTGACTCTTTTCTTCACTTAGCATGTTTTCAAGTTTCATCCATGATGTCGCACGTATCAGTACTACATTGCTTTTTATGGAATGGTATGGCTATACCACATTTTGTTTGTCAATTGATGGATATTTGGGTTTTTCCTACCTTTTGTCTATTAAGAACAATGTTGCCATGAACGTTCACATACAAGTTTTTGTGTGGACATATGTTTTCATTTCTCCTGGGTATACACCTAGGAGTAGGATTGCTGGATCATATGGTAAATCTGTGTTTAATTGTTTAAGGAACTTCCACACTGTATTCCAAAGTGTCTGCATCATTTTAAATTCCCACTAGCAGTGTATGAGGCTTCAAATTTCTTCGCATCCCTGCCAACACCTGTTATTATCTGACTATGTTATTATGGCCATCCTGGTGGGTATGCAGTAGTATTTCATTGTGATCTGTATTTGCAACTTCCTGATGACTAATGATGTCAAGCATCTTTTCATGTACTTATTGGTTATTTGTATAATGCTTCCTTTCAATAATGTTCTAAGGGCATAAATTGCTCTTCAGCTTAAACCAGTGAAATCATGGCTCCTTTTCAGAAATAGTCTGAGATTTGTGTTTGATATCTTTTCTGACCCTAGGAGGGCTCCTCTCCAGCTGTCTTATTCACCAGTTCTCTCCTACAAGCCAGCCAGCCTACAGTCTAGGCTGTATCTTCATTCAATCCATGAATTTCTTCCCAACTGCTTTCACCACAACCTCCACCATTCTTAAGAGTGCCCTTAAACTTGAACTTCTGCACACTCTGTTATAAATGAAATCAACTGCTTTGGGAAGACATAGGAGTTATCTGTTTCAGACCTGCTTCTTCTATAACTTCTCCCCTCCCCCAGGCCTCCAGGCAAAATCTCTGAGCCAGGGCTCTGGAGCTGGGGGTGGGGACAATGACAAGCTTCTTTCTGAAGGATACCCCCATTCCAGGAACTGAATGCTTGTCAGGGTGGGGGGCAATATCCTGGGGTCCTCTCCTGGTGTGGAACCATCACCTCCCGAGTTGGAAGAGTTGCTATCAGGCTGCAGTACTTTCAGTGCACTGTGCCCAAGGTAGAGCCTCAATTCCTGAGTGGAAGCTGGGAGGAAGAGTGGAGTCTCCACTTTTTGACTGCATTCACCCAGTACTTAGCCTCAGCAACAGGTGGCGGGGGCAGGATGAGAAATGCTGACATCCAACTCCTCGAAGGAAGAAAGCTCTCTGGAAGCAGAGGGGAGAGGGAGCCCTGTGTTGTTGGCTGAGGCAGTCTGGAGTGGAGTCTCTGCCTTACCTAGCTAGGAGCGAGGAGGAAAGGAGCTGTCCTGGTTCTAACACCATAGACTCTCCTGAGTATATGCCTAGATATGTGCCTTTCTCACCAATGTTTTATACATTTTCTTGAATAGATGTCTCTTCATTTGCTTTTTGCTACTGTTTTTGGAAATCTTTACTGATTGTGTATTTTAAACCAATTTTCACCATTTTTCCTGGGGACCAGCTCAGTGGAGCCCCTCATGCTGGAAGTTGATCCTCTTGAGATGTCTTTTGATCCTCACTGGCTCATGAGGGCCTGATCTGTGTCCCACGTCTGTGCTGCTCTCTGGCATCAGGCAGTTTCCCAATAGTAGGGGAAAGAATGGAGGTGGGTGATCCTTCCTGAAACCCTGCTAAATATGATTTATTTTTCCTTCTATAAAACTTTAGATGGTAAGACAATCCAATTATAATGATTAAGACCTCATAGAAGACTCCCAAAGAATCCAGAGAAGGCAATGGTGTGCTCACGGAACATGGGTCTGGAATTAGAGGAGCTAGTCACAGATTCTAGAGGGATTCCAGCAAGAGAGTCTCACTGTATTGCATGTGAGTCACTCAAACGTGGCACATCATCCTGACTTCTGCATCATCCATGCATAACTGTCACATTTCTATTTTAAGGCCAAAACAAACAAAGACCCTGCAATGGCAATGTCATTCCTGAGTCAGAGAGAGATCTGGATCCATGCATCACAAAGGCTTTCTGTGCTCAATGAAAACATTCAAACATTTTCTGAAATCCAGGAGGTCCTTCCTGCTTACTGAGGTTTGTTGGTGTTTTAGCTTCCGTTTTCTTCGTTTTGATTTTGTGTTTCTCTCTGCAGAAGATTGTTTCATTAGATTTATTTAGAGCTTTCCCTTGAGAAAATCTCATTCATTCAAAATAGCAGCTTCCCTTTACTGAGTGTGTACAATGTGCCAGGTGCTGGTCTCATTCATTTCCCCAAATATTTATTCATGAATGAATAAATGCTCTTCTAGATACTGAGTGGTACAAGACTGCCATGGTTCCTAGCCTTGGAGTCTACTGGGGATGGCAGAGATTAAGCAAATAATTACTTGAACAAAGTTGTCAAATCATAATTTAAAGTGTAAAGGTGGACATTAGATTACCTTAAATTAGGGATTTCTGTTCAGTAAGGGTTACAGTAGGGAAAGCCAATAGGAGTAGGCAAAGCCAGTAAGAATTCCTTCAAAATACAAGGAAAAGAGAGACCGCTGCAATAGGAAAATGAATAAAGGTAATGAATAACAATTCACAGAAATGGAAGCCCAAATGAGTAAAAAATCCATGAAAACATGTTCACAATGCAAGTTAAAATGAAAACAAGACAGTGCTTTACATGCAACAGAATAGCAACAATCAGACCAGGGATGGGCTCACATATTGAGAAGGCTGTGGGCTAACGAGAGCCTTGGGGTGTGGACTGCTGCAGTCACCCCAGAGGACTCAGCCCAGTGCAGTGTGTGGGTTGGCCTGGTAACAGCTGCCCAACTCCTCCTAAGCTTCTTGGAGGAACCCTGATCCAGATCCATCAGGAGACACTCACAGGGGATTGCCTGTCTGTTTATGACACATTGAGGTGTGGGAACTTGGTGTCCACTACAGAGTGCTGGAAATAAAATTAGGTGGAAACAAACTGTGGAATAACACGAGGCAGCACTGAGAAGCAATAATCTAGCTGTAGCTAGAGCAACACGATACATCTTGAAAACTTACGGTCAAGTGAAAACGAAGAAGAAACAGAATGAGATTTAACATCTGATGTAACTCACATAATTTATGGCATATGTATATCTACCAAACACCACTACATCTTTTACAAAGAGATGTGCATATTTAAGGACATGCATATTCAATGTATTAAATACGTTGGAGTTGGCTTCCACGTGCATCTAGGAAATGAGAATGGGAATAAGCAATGAGGGAGTGAGCTATATATCTCTATCTCTGTATCATTTGTACTTATACCTATGTTGACATCAATAGATCTATAAATTTTAATATAGAAGTAGACAAGGCATAGTCTGTATATTGTGGAATATAAACTCATCTCTGCACTCGATGTGCACAAACCACCAAAACAGAATCTTTGAAAACTTACCCCCAAAATGGCACCAATAATGATGTAACTACAATTGTGATGAGGGATCTGCAGGCTGTAAATTAACGTTGGCATCGTACTGGGCTCCTCTGGGGAAACATGTGCTGTGTATCGCTGAGGGCTGTGCACGGAGACGAGTGCTTTTCCTTTTCTTGTCTTCATGCAAAAACTTGTTGATGGAGACCTGGAATCCTCTGGAACCAGAGGGGCCGGAGTTCACACAGTGGAAGGAATGGGAGTTGAAGTGAGGGACAAGATGGGAAAAGAGTTTGACAGGGTGCTACTACAGGAGGATCTGCAACTCTTTTTACATTTTTTAAAAAAGATAGAAAATGAGAAAATGTGAACACTGCAAGGGAGTTCTCAAAACAATTCTTTGCAGGTCAGCTGGGTGAGAAGCCCCTGCCAGCTGCACAACCAAGGAGGACTGCTCAGGCAGCTCCACGTGCTGCCAGCCTTGCGGGAAAGGTGAGCTTGCGATTTCCAGTTACAGAAGGTGCCACTTCATGTTGAGACCCCGGGTGGCCCCAGTCACCCAGTATCCTCCCTTGAGGCCCTTGCAGGCTCCACTCCCATCACTGGGCACTTCCTCTTGCCTCCACCTGGCCAACTCCTCGTGTCCCTCGGTCCTTGGCTGGGATATCATTCCCGGGACTGTGGGGCAGTGTTTTACTGTGGCCATGGCGACTGTGTGAATGCACTGTGGGTGGTTGCTTGCCTGGCTCTCCCACCAGACCTGGCCTTATGGTGTGTGGGAACCCAGCCTTGCTCACTGCCATGCCCCAGCCCCAGGTAGAGTAGATGCCCCTAAATCTTTGTTGGATGAATGAATGAATGAATGAATGAATGAGTGAACTGAATCAGCAGCTTCAGGAAAGAGAAGGAGGTGAGCGAGATGAACCCAGAGGACCTGAAGATGCCCCAAGGACACCTCTCCCCTGCTCCATGACCTTTTTTGGGACTAGTGTAGATAGCGCAGACAAGATTTCTGACCGGTGCAGGTCTTCCCTCAGCTCCCATGTAGCACTCCCCGTGGAAGCCTGCCTCTTTTTAATGGGAGGTGTGGATGGAAATGGCCATTTACTGAGCCTCTGGAAGACATCAGGGTGGAAACTGCTGTTCTGCACTAGTGGTGCTAAGCCGAGTTTCTGAGGTAAAGTCTCCGTTTGCCTTAGAGGTACCGGAGCTGGGAGCTCCGCTTGGATTTGATTCATTTGAGAGCTCATGTGATGTTCCCCAGTGGAAGGAGACCTCCTCACTGCTGTACTGTGGGGCCAGCCATCAGACCTAACGTGCGGCATGCTAGGGGCTTCACCTTCTGTCCTGCCCCCAAAACTGCTGGCCCCTCCCAGGTTTTCCCCAGACTCTGGGCTTACCTGGAGCATCTCCTAGGATCTGTGTGCAGGGAGGACACAGGGAGTGAGGGAGGTGTTTCCTGCAGCCCAGGCGTCTCCTCACAGCAGGAGTGCACCACCTCCACAGCACTGCTTCCCCTGACGGGCACTGTGGGCAAAGGCGTGCAGGCTGCCCCACTGCCTGGCCTGCAGCTGGTGGTCCCTGCTCAGCAAGATCGAATGTTCTCTTGTGAACTCTGGCCTCCCTCACACTCTTTTGCTCTCGTTTTCCTGTTGCCTTTTTTTCCCCAACACCTATAGTTAGTTTATGTCTCCTTGCACCGAATGCAGAAGCCTTTCTGGAAGGAAGCAGCAGCTAAACAGAAAATTTGATCCCTGCCCAGGCTCAGTTCCCACCTGTGGGTAACGGGTCCTCCCACAGGGGTCACGGGGGAGATGGGGCGAGTGCCGCTGTGGCTTCTGCACATCTCTGCTGTTCAGGAATCGGCAGCTCCCACCATTTAGAGGGATTGTAGGGAAAGGCACGGGCTTCTGAGGGGGCGTCAGGGGCAAGGCCTGTCACCCCTGTGCCTGGGGAAGCCTCTCTCTGCCGCCATCCTCCTCCTCCTCCATGAGTCCCCCATGGGCTCACCCAGGAGTGGTGTTTCTCCAGTCTCGGGAGCTGCTCCTGCCTTTGGAGGGTGGTGCAGACTGAAGGATGGCCTCAATCCCTGAGTGGGCAAGAGAAAACAGTCTGCACTGGCTCCGGCGTTCACACGCTCATGTACACGCACACGCACACTCACCCACACTAACTCTCAAGAAATCAGCCAGTCATTGCTAACGTCAGTGAAAGCCCTCCCTCACACACGTGTGGATCAGGCCACCCTGAGATTCGAGATCTCTCCAGACACACTGAGATCTGGGCTGTGGTGAAGGGAAGGCGGCAGAAGACAAGAGGAGGAGGGAAGCTCCTGCTGCGCTTACTCACCAAGCTCATCAGTGCAAGGATGGTGCTACTGAGGCCTGCTGTCTCCCCGAGCTGCTGGAGGCCCCGGACTTTCCTCCCACACCTTGTGGCTCCCACGAGGTTCTGCGTGCTGTGAGTGCCTTCTGGGCAATGCCTGATCACACTCATGGGCTGCCCCTTCGGCCTCGCCACAGTGTCTAAGCCACAGGCCTCTTCCCTCGGAACCCATTGTCCTCTGCCTCTGTGGCCCTATCCACTTCTGTCCCTGTCGTGTCCCTCCTGAATTCTGGCTGAGCCCTGGATGTCCACCAGCACCTTGGTGGCAGCCCCAGCCCGCTCTGGTCCTGGAAGCCTGTGGGGCACCCTGGTCCTGCTGGCCGGCACTCTCACTCTCTCCACAGCAGTTCAGACCCACGTCCTCAGCGTCATGTGATGTATTTGTTTACTGCCTGCCCCCAAGGCTGTGCTCTGGGAAGCTGCAGCCTGTTCTGTGACCCAGGAGGCTTCACAGTTCAGGGTTCGGACTCGGGCCAAACCTCATCCCTGCCATCCATGAGGGTCATGCTCAATTCTGAGCATCTAGCTCCTGGCGCCCTCATCCTGACCCGGGGCGGGTGGCAGCTGGTGTGGCAGGTTGGGTTGTCCACGACATCCTGCCCTCCCAGAGCTCAGCCACAGGTTGGGCTGTCCACGATGTCCTGCTCTCCCCGCGCTCAGCCACAGGTCGAGCTGTCCGCGATGTCCTGCTCTCCCAGCACTCAGCAACAGGTCGGGCTGTCCATAATGCTCTCCAGCTGCTCAGGCTCAGGTGCCCTCAGTTTCTAGCCATCCTTTGCCTCTCAACATCCAGCTCCCTGGGGCAAAGGACAATCTCGACCCCTTGGTGTGGCCCCATGAGGCCAGGAACCCAGCCCTTCGGTCCTTCAGGGCCTCGGGCTCCAGGGTGACTGGAGCTCACACCTGCTGCCTTTCATGGCTGCACAGCAGGCAGCCCCACGGTGATGGTGGGTGTTGGGGCTGGAAAGGCTGTTAATCTTTTCATAAATAAAGCACAGGCACATGGGTATAGCACACAGGTGGATATACAATACAACTGTCCTATTCAAATGCAATGTGCGGGCGACCAAGAGGACCATGTCTGAAAGGGTTCCTGGGGTGGGGTGTGATGGACACAAGGTGAGCTGCACCTTGGCTAGGGAGCTGTGCTGGCTTAGCCTTCAGGGTTCAGCTCAGAGGCCACATCACTAGGAGGTGAGGCCAAGCCAGGCTGGTCCTGCACAGCTGCTACTCTTGGCCTCACCCCTGTCTCCTACAGGGGTACTGTCAGGGCCTGCCTGTCATGGTGCTTCTCCCGCCTGGACGGCTGTCTCCCCAGCGTAGAGGCAAGGTTGTGGGCACCCCAGCTGCCCCTGTGACAACAAATCGACCTTCACTGCAGTGGGAAGCTGGCCAGGGTCAGCTGGTCCTGGCACCAGCTTTCTTCCTCCTAACACAGCTGGGGCCCTCCCTCACATGGGGAGGCCAAATGGCCCAGTGGCTGTGGCCAGGCCCTGCAACTGGGCAGGGCCCCCTGATCCAGATGCAGGTGCCGCTTTTCCTGTGGTGTGACCATGCTCATGGTCTGACTTCCCTGGAACAGCATTGGGAGGGTGGTGGGTCTCCCCATGTTGCGTGGACAGTGGCAGGCAGACGGTGATCCCGGCCCTGCCACATTCCCTGCTCTCACCCGCACCTCTGCCCAATCTGTTGGAGGGTGACCAGAAAAGGCCTCACTCAGGGCGGTTTCTTGGGCACCTCCAGGTGCCAGGCACTCATGCACCATCTCATGTTATCCTGGGACACCTTTCCATTCAGAGAGCTGGGCCCTGCTCAGCTACCTATAGAACAGGGGTCCCTGAGACCTCTCAAGGGGTGTAGCTGTGATTTCCCAAGCTCCCTAAAGCTTCTTGGCACCTTCCTTCTAAGGAGCATGTAGTCCATTTGGAGAGAAAGGGAAACAAAACAAAATGAAAAGGTGTGTGAGCAGATGTTGGTTCAGAAGTGGGGGCTGGATCAGAGCGGTCATCTTTCCAGAAGAGATGGAAGAATTCAGCCTGTTCTGAGACCTCTAAGGGCTCCTCCTTGCTGTGAGACATACCCCCAGCCTCCACGTGGCCTGCCAGCATCAGCTCTGGCCCTGGCATCCTGGGCACACAGTGCTTGTCCATCGAAGTGGCCTGGAGCCTGGGATGCCACGTATTTTAGCACCTCCTCTGCTCACACTGCTTACTTCCCTGCTTGGAGTGTCCTCTTTCTCCAGGGAAACTCCTGCTGATCATTCAAAGTCCTAGCCCAGGTGTCTGTTCCTCCTGGAAGTTACCTGGTCTTCCAGGCTGAGTTTCATGGCCCTTTGTCTGCTCTTACTGTCCCCAGGAACTATCCATTTGGCTGTCTGTCATCTCCATGAAAAGGCAACTCCAACTCCATAATCCATGACTGCACTCCCAGCACCCCCAGACCCATACTTCTTTACTCTTTAATCTTCCCCTTCTCAGTTCGTGACAACTGTATCTTTCCAGTTGTTTGGGCCAAAAGTTTTGGAGTTATCCTTGAGGACTATTTTTCTCTCACACTCATGTATGGTCTATCAGCAAATCCAAAAGTTTTACCTTTAAAATATGACCAGAATGTGACCACTTCTGCTGACCTCCTCAGGCGCTACTTAGACCCATGCCTCCACCGTCTCTCACCTAGACTGGGACACCGGCCTCTTCACTGGACTCTTGCCCCCCTGCCCCTCCCGTGGTCCAGCCGGGCAGTGCCTGCTCCACGCATTCCCTCTATGACAGCGGTCCCAGCATCCACTGCTCCATAGTTCTCCTGTAGTATCCTCCATCTCCAAAAACTGTACCATGCTGTGCATGATATAAAAGAGAAACAACACGAAAACAATTTAAGTAAAATGACAGGCACTTCTATAAGCAAATGCCAAGTGTGGCTCCACTGGACGACACCGTGAGCCGGACGACACCATGAGGTCAGCGGCTGGGTGAATGTGCTGTGGCCACAGACGGAGGCCCATTGGTGATGAGAACTTTTTTTACATGGCGTGGCAGTCCCGGAACATTCACTGCATGTTGGCACTAGGCACACATGCCTCAGTCTGCATGCAAAGCAGAGTTAGGTATGGGTGGTAGCACCAGAGGGCAGGTCCTGCCTGTGCCTGCTGGGCATTGGAGGGTCTAGGGTATGGCAACTCTTCGTGGGGTGTGGCTTTCCTCCACACAGCCTTCAACACCACCCCTGGTCCACCAGCAAAGGGCAGAAATGCTCCCAATCTCTGTGACAACCAAAACAGACCCCTGCAAATTCCCACCTCTCCCCCCAAGGGGCATGACTATCCCCACAAGGCAGCAGCACATTCCAGAAGACCCCTGAGCACTAGAGAAGCAAATCTGAGGCCCAGCACAGCCTCCACCCACGGTCTCCTGGTTGTCCCTGATTTGCTAAGCACTCCCTGCCCGAAGGTCCTGCATCTGCTGTTCCCTCTGACCATGCTCTCTCCCCAACACCCACCCAAATCCCTCCCACAGGGGTCTCTGCAGATTTTCTTTCTCCACTGAAGACAGCCTCTCTCTTCTACTGAAAACATTTGGATGTGTGACACCACCCTTGCCCGGTACCCCTTGCCTTCTTCCCTGCTTTAATCGCTCGTTAGCAGTTGTCACCTTTGGCTAGCTACCTGTTGTCTTTGTTTATTCTCTGTCTTGTCTCACTACAACATAAGCTCCATTTGTCTGTTGATAGAATAGAATTAGGTATACAGCGCATGCTCAATGAATACCTGTGGAATAGATCAATCCACAGAATGGCATGAATGAAGCCTTCTGTCTCATCTCCTGGTTGGACTGGGTAAGATGAGAGCAGGGCAGGTGGCCCTGTCATGCTCCTGTGCCCAGTGCAGACCTGGCCCCCCCAGACAACTGCAGCCTCGGTAATGGATGAGCTGAACTGAGTGTAAAGAAGGCTGGGGGCTGGCTGGGCAGCCTGCTCATGAACAGGCTGAGATCTGGCTTCTGAGCTTTGGTTTTTTATGCAGAGGCTGACAGGTCTGCCCTGGGGCAGGTTAATAATTGCTGTTCTTGTTGCATCTCTTTGCTTATTTTCCCAGTTTTGAATGGTTTTACCTCAACAGCCAGTGTTGGGAAAGGACCGAGTATTGCTGTGACTTGTGGTGTTTTGTGTCCTTGGTGGGCTCCCTGGCCGGACTGATGCTGTCTGTTTTCATCTATGCAGGGTTTTTGGCACGGCAGTGCCGGCGGCTGCAGTTGCTCCCCAGAGCCTGACGGCAGACTTCAGAGGCCAGAGAAAAATCTACATAAGCACGAGGCCAGAGCCTCCTCCATATGCATGACTGGTGATCAGGAAGCCTTTCAATAATGCATTAGACCAGGACAGAAAACCAAAAAATGTCCTCTGAAGTAGAAACAGACAAAGTATAAAGCAAGGCACTAGGAAACAGTGACTACAGAATGAATGTTAAGGACAGCACCCTACTGTGCCTTCTCCCTGGGTAGCACAAGGCTTCCTTTCACAGGGGCAGCTGCGTTCGTTGTCCTGTGATGGGCTGCTAGGTCAAAAATCCATAGTGTCCCAGCTCCCCACAAAGCAAAGGGCATCTGTTCTTGGCTGACGTATGTGGAATGTAACTCTAGACAGGCCGAGGGCAAATGGCTTCCTCATTCCACTGGTGGTGGAGTCTTTGTTTTTGGCTGCTATAACGGAGTACCATAGACTGGGTAATTCATAAATAAAAGAAGTTTATTGGACTCATGGTTCTGGAGGTTGGGAAGTCCAAGAACATGGTGCCAACATCTGGTGAGAACCTTCAGGCTGCATCATAACAGGATGGAAGGATGTTAACACAGAGAGAAAAATTGGGCTGAATCCATCCTTCCTATCAGGAACCCATTCCTGAGATAACTAACCCACCCATGATAAAGGCATTAATCCATTCATCAGGGGCAGACCTAATCACCTCGTAAAGGCCCCTCTTCTTAATACTGTCATTGTGGTAACTAAATTTCAACATGAGTTTTGGAGGGAATATTCACACCATAGGGCAGAGGACACTGGTTCTTGGCCAACGTATATAGAATGTAACTCCAAAAAGGCCGAAGCCATGGCGTCCTTATTTCGCTTGTGATGGAGTTAAACTGCACCATCTCAGGGTCGTAGCACTCCTTACCTTCAGTGTCCATTGCATTGGCTGACTTGGAAAGCAGGCTCCCCACCCACTGTTTATGCGGGGATGAGCTAACCAGGCAGAGGGATGCTGCCAAGCCTCAGCAGCTGGCCTTGCCTGCACTCTGCTCCGCCCCCCTACTGACTGCCAGCACCTGGGTGGGCCTCTTCTCCAGGCAAGGTATTGGGGGATGGTTGGGGTCCCCATCTGAGGAACACCCTGGATGTGTGGCCTGCTGGGCCCAGAAGTTGGTGGCCAGAGATTGGACAGGGTAGGCTTAGAGCTACTTCCTTTCCTTACTAGCACTGTCCCTGGGCCTGTTTTTTCCTTTGTAAAGTGAGAATAAAAACCCTGCAGGTTGCTGTGACCGTGAATGAGAATGTGTAAATTGTTTCAGGGAAGGTGCTGAGAAAACTCTGCAGGACAGAACCTCACCCCTGAGTTCTGGCTCTCCAGGCCTCCCACGGGCACACCGTGGTTCCACTTCCACCTTGGAATGTGAGCAGGGATTGGAGGAACCAGCGAGGGGCAGGAGTGAGGCCTTGCACACGGACGCACACACACTTGCATGAATGCACATTCGGAAACACATCCAGACTCAGACACACACAAACACTGCATACACTTAAGACTCACATACACCTGCTCTCTCGACACGATCAAACTCAGGCACACATAAACACACTCCCACAGATGCCGACTCACACTCACACACGCTCGCTCACACAGAGCGGGGCCCTCTGACGTGGGCCTCCATAGCCTGCGGCAGCAGCTTCCTCTCTCCCCGGATCACGGGTCCTCACCGGGTCTGGCTGCTCCGGCCTGTGTCCCGCACCCCCAGTCTTTGTGGGAGTTTCTGGACAGCTGGTCTCTATGCGCGAGGTGCCAGGAACGCACTTCCTTCGCTTTCTACCCAGGCTCTCTCTGTCGCCTCTTCAGGCTCAGGGGAAAGCAGCATTTCCCGGGAAGGGTGCTTGTGGTGCCCATTCCCCTCCATCCTCTGGCGCCAGCGGGGCCCGCGCCGTCCCCGCCGTCCCCGCCGTCCCCGCCGTCCCCGCCCCCGGCCGGCTGGTCTGCGCATCCTCAGCGGGCGCCCAGGGACTCGGAACCGCCGGCTGGGCCCGGGGGAGGCTTGTTTCCATCTCAGCGCAGAATTGTTGATTTTGGAATTCTGTATTAAATTTGGGAAGCTGATGCTGATGCGGAGGCGTCTTTTCTACGAAGTTCCTAATAAGTACCTGATACTTTTAAAATACCCCGAATTGCCGGGCGCGGTGGCTCACACCTGTAATCCCAGCACTTTGGGAGGCCAAGGCAGGCGGATCACGAGGTCAGGAGATCGAGACCATCCTGGCTAACAAGGTGAAACCCCGTCTCTACTAAAAATACAAAAAATTAGCCGGGCGCGGTGGCGGGAGCCTGTAGTTCCAGCTACTTGGGAGGCTGAGGCAGGAGAATGGCATGAACCCGGGAGGCGGAGCTTGCAGTGAGCCGAGATAGCGCCACTGCACTCCAGCCTGGGCGACAGAGCGAGACTCTGTCTCAGAAAAATGAAATAAAATAAAATAAAATACCCCGAATTACACTTATTCTGGCAACCAGAAAGAAAAGCAGAGTGTCTCAGACGTGCATTCTCTCTGCAGCCCGGCTCCTGTATTCTTGGGCAAGCATCCTGTTTGTCACAGCACAGGACCTGGGGCTCCGGGCCATAACGCACGAGTCCAGAGTGTGAGTGGATGAACAGCTATGATTTTTATTAGTCCTCCCTGAGTAGGCGTCCTGCTGAAACAGAAGCTGCGAGACCGCCAGCCAGAGGCTCGCCCCGGAGGGACACCCGCTGCTGGAAGCGCCCCTCGTGGCCAGACCGAGCTCTCCAGGCCCAGGGCGAGCCTGGGGTGCTTTTCTGTACTTCACACATGGGTTGGACAATTTCCAACAGAGGAATTCCGCTCCCAAGTATTTAGCCAACAGAAATGAAAATATATATCCACACAGACCTATATATGACTGTTCATAGCAGCTTTAAGCAGAATAGCTCAAACCTGGAAACAACTGAAATGTCCCACAGATGGATGGGTGAACAAAGTTGCAGTATCTCCAAACACTGGAACACTGCGTAGCGTTAAAAAACAATGCACTGCTGATACTGCAACAAGGATAAATCCTATATCTTTATGCTGAGTGCAACAAACCACACTCAGATGACGATATACCCTATCACTCCATTTATATGAGGCTTGAGAACAGGCAAAACAGATCTCTGATGGTAGAAACCAGAGCAGTAATCATCCTGTGGGACCAGAGGTGGACTGGAAAGGGCCATGAAGGTCTCCCAGGTGCCTTGATTTGGATCACGGATACACGGATGTGTGCGTTTATCAACAGGAAATGTGCATTTAAGATCTATGCCCTTGCCCTATGTAACATGAAAAACATCAGGCTGGAAATTTCATGTTTAAATGAACTCGGAAAGCTGGCTTTCAGAAGGAACGCCGAGGTGAGATCTACAAAGCAAACACCTTCCCTTGTTAATCAGATGCATATTTATTGAACTGGGGTTCACCTGCAAAGGATGGAGTATTTGCATAATCTCCTCCAGAACATTTCTCTCTTGGTGAATTTTGAAAAGGGCACATGTTGGTGGAGTGGGCTGGAAGGGAACTTCGTTTTCATCACATAGAAAGAGGTGAGGATGCAGAGGTTTGATGCAGGGGCTGCCTGAGGGTTGGTCTCCTGGTGCTCCAGGACTACTCTGAGCTGAATTTGGAGAACCCAGGGCAACCAGCCTTGCTCTGTGTCCTGCCCTTCCTGCAACTTGCTGGACCTCACAGCTGAAAATGGGAGCCTTGTCTCATTCTCTGTGAGTCCTTAGGATAATGGCATATTAATAATAATAGCAATAATAATGTTAGTCTAAGTCACCCAATAGTAAATGAAAGCATTCCATTGTAGCATAAACTATAAAGAAATATTTATGGCAAGCATTTGGGGGTACTTGGTGGATCCCAGGCAGGGACCTGGGCCTCATGAGGGTACTTTAATCCTCTAGGATTTCTAAGATTTCTTTTTTCTCTCATGCTTGGTTCTTTCTCTTTTGCCTCAGGATCCTTTGCTTCCATTTCTCTGCACATCAAGTTTAATTTCTTTATAAACCAGCGTCCTTCACTTTGCACACATAGCCAAAAGTTGCCAGTTTTCAAGGGGGAACTGGGGCCGTGGTGTGTCCACTGGAGCTCTGGAAAGCCAGAACTCAGGGGTGAGGTTCTATCTTGCAGAGTTTTATAAACACCTTCTCTGAAACAATGTCCACATTTTCTCATTCACCCTTGCAGCAAGAAGGTGAATTTATTTTCACTTTATTCTCACTTTACAGAGGAGTAAAGAGGCCCAGGGACAGGACTAGTAGCGTCAGCTCCAACTTCACTTCTCTATAGTTCAAATTTCGGTCCTGTGTCTCCACGCCTGGTCTAATCAAGTATAGGAAGGGGCAATGTGGTCCTAAGGGCAGATAATCCAATGGTTATCAGTAATATTATCCATATTTATGATAGTAATAGGTGCCATTTACTGGGTTCATGCAATGAATTAAATGCTTTTGTGTATTATTTCATTTAATTTTCACAACAAATTAACAAAGCGCATATTATCCTTATTTTGCAGATGTGGAAGTTGGAGACGTCTGAGGTGAAGTAATTTGCACATTGTCCTGATTGGTAGGTAGCACGACTTTAACTTGAGCCCACATCTGCCTGCCCACAAAAGCCCTTGTTTGCTCCAGAGATGACACCTTGTGTTTTCATGTCTAGCTTGTGAAGGCCTAATTTTTCTAAGGTTAAAAATCATGACTCTGAACAAATTAACAAGCAAAAGACAACTTCATTAAAAAGTGGGCAAAGGCTGGGCATGGTGGTTCACGCCTGTAATCCCAGCACTTTGGGAGGCCGAAGCAGGCAGATCGTGAGGTCAGGAGATCGAGGCCATCCTGGCCAACATGGTGAAACCCCGTCTCTACTAAAAATACAAAAATTAGCTGGGCGTGGTGGCACGTGACTGTAATCCCAGCTACTCGGGAGGCTGGGGCAGGAGAATCACTTGAACCAGGGAGTCGGAGGTTGCAGTGAGCTGAGATCGCGCCACTGCATTCCAGCCCGGTGACAGAGTGAGACCCCAACTCAAAAAAAAAAAAAAAAAAAAAAAAAAAGGGCAAAGCAGGGGAATCAAGCAAGAGAAAGAAATAAAGGGCATCCGCATAGGAAGAGGGGAAGTCAATCTATCCCTGTTTGCAGACCACATGATACTATATCTAGAAAACCTCATAGTCTCAGCCCAAAAGCTTCTTAAGCTGATAAACAGCTTCAGCAAAGTCTCAGGATAAAAAATCAATGTGCAAAAATCACTAGCATTCCTATACATCAAAAATAGTAAAGCCAAATCAGGAACATAGTCCCATTCACAACTGCCACAAAAAGAATAAAATACCTAGGAATACAGCTAACTAGGGAGGTGAAAGATCTCTACAAGGAGAACTATAAACCACTGCTCAAAGAAATCAGAGATGACACAGACAAATGGAAAAACATTCCATGCTCATGGATAGGAAGAATCAATATCGTGAAAATGGCCATACTGCCCAAAGCAATTTATAGATTCAATGCTATTTCTGTTAAACTACCACTGATCTTCTTCACAACTAGAGAAAACCATTTTTAAAATTCATATGGAACCAAAAAAGAGCTCAAATAGCCAAAGCAATCCTAAGCAAAAAGAACAAAGCTGGAGACATCATGCTACCTGGCTTCAAACTGTATTCCATGGCTACAGTAACCAAAACAGCATGGTGCTGGTACAAAAAGAGACACATAGATCAGCGGAACAGAATAAAGAACCCAGAAATAAGACCACACACCTACAACTATCTGATTTTCTACAAAGTTGACAAAAACAAACAATGGGGAAAGGATTCCTTATTCAATAAATCGTTCTGGGATAACTGGCTAGCCATATGCATAAGAGTGAAACTGGATCCCTTCTTTCTACCGTAAACAAAAACTAACTCAAGGTGGATTAAAGATTTCAATGTAAAACTGAAAACTATAAAAACCCTGGAAGACAACCTAGGCCATACCATTTAGGACATAGGCACAGGCAAAGATTTCATGACAAAGATGCCAAAAGCAATTGCCAACACAAGCAAAAATTGACAAACGAGATCTAATTAAACTAAAAAGCTTCTGCACAGCAATAGAAACTATCAACAGAGTGAACAGACAACCTCCAGGATAGGAGGAAATTTCTTGCAAACTATGCATATGTCAAAGGTCTAATATCCAGCATCTACAGGGAACTGAAACAGATTTGTAAGAAAAAAACAAGCAACCTCATTAAAAAGTGGGCAAAGGGCATGAACAAGTACTTTTCAAAAGAAGACATGCATGTGGCCAGCAATGATATGAAAAGAAGCTCAGCATTGCTGATTATTGGAGAAATGCAAATCAAAACTACAATAAGATACCATCTCCCACCAGTCAGAATGGCTATCGTTAAAAAGTCAAAAAATAACAGATGCTGACAAGGTTGTGGAGTAAAAGGTATGTTTCTATGCTTGTCAGTGGGAGCGTAGGTTAGTTCAACCATTGTGGAAGACAGTGTAGCGATTCCTCAAAGACCTAAAGAGAGAAATACCATTGGGCCCAGCAATCCCATTACTGGGTATATACCCAAAGGAATATAAATTATTATGTTATAAAGATACACACATGCATACATTCATGAAGCACTATTCACAATAGCAAAGAAGTGGAATCAACCCAAATGCCCATCAGTGATAGAATGGATAAAGAAAATGTGGTAAATATACACCATGGAATACTATGCAGCCATAAAAAGGAATGAGATCATGTCCTTTGCAGGAACATATCAGATGGAGCTGGAGGCCATTATCCTTAGCAAACGTACGCAGGAACAGAAAACCAAACACCGTATGTTCTCACTTATAAGTGGGAGCTAAATGATGAAAACACATGAAGGCATGGAGAGGGGAACAACACACACGGGGGCCTTTCGGAGGATGGAGGGTGGGAGGAGGGAGATAATCAGGAAAAATGACTAATGGTTACCAGGCTTAATGCCTGGGTGAAGAAATAATCTGTACACCAAACCTCTGTGACATACAACTTGTTTATAGAACAAACCTGCACATGTACCCCTGAGAGTAAAATAAAAGTTAAAAAAAAAATGACTGATGCAAATATAAAACAAACATATGTCAAAGAGCTGATTTAGCTCATCAATTAATGATAGAGGCAGTAAAATGTGAAAACCAATCCAAGGAGCATTTGAGGAGCTAGGTATTTATATGTAATTTAATAAAGAAATGTTAGGACAGGTTTGCTGGGTTAGATACAAAACTAGTTAATGTCCTTCAAGGCCATAAACTATAACCTTTGTGTAACTAATTGTCTTTAGTCAGATAATCTCATCCTGGTGAGTGAGTTATTTTGTCCCTATAAGATGGAGTTAGATTTCTCTTTGTCCATATTTTGTGATGTGATGTGTAGTTGGACTCCAGCAGGTGGCCTTGTTTCGCTCATGTCAGAGTTTGGAGACACCATGTTGTGCTTGGCCCTTGCCCTCATGTGGACAACTAAATGCACCTCCCAGAGATGTTGGAGGCATCGTGGTAAGAAACAAGTGTTGTAAAAACTTCAGCATGTGGTGGTGTTTGTTCACTCCCTGAAATCCTTTTGGAAAAAAGGGCATAAATAAGTGAGTGAATGAAATCCACACATTTTCTTCAATAAATGATGATGGCTTTTATTATGAGACTGCTTGACCCACTCACCTGGCAGGTCAGCTGTTCTACACCCAGAGCTGGGTTGAAAAATCTGTTTCACTTTTTCTCAAAAATAAAATATAAAATATATTAAACAGTATAATGAACATTATAGCTTTCCTGATATAATGACTTGTTCCCATCCTCAGGGACACCTGCTTTGAGAAGTCAAAGTTAGATAGAAAAGAAAATGAAACAAAGTGAAATGTGCAAGTTTTAGCACCACAATACAATAACCATGCCATACCCACCCTACTGGCTACTTCGAAAGTGCTATTATTCTCCAAGGTGCTGCTCCTCTCCAGCCACCCTTCCCTCTGGCCACCACCCTTTTCTAACCTGTCTTGTTCTCATGCTCTAGTGTACATGTGCTGAATCCAGTGACTCCTCTTGCATTGTCATGCATATGTGGCTCTCACTCCTTAAGGGCACGGCCCTTAGTTTTGTTCTCATTTTCATAACATTGACCACAGTGCTGGGTGCCTGGGCAATGGAGGGCTGGAAAGAGCATGCACTTTGGACTAGGGTTAGCTGGGGGTGAGATTCCAGCTCTAGCACTTAACTGGCGGTGTGACCTTGAGCAGATCACCTTATCACTGAGAATCCAGGGGTCTTTATTGGCAAAGTGGGCATCATAATGTGAGAGTGCCTGGCATAGTAGATGCTTGATAGAATTTGGCTGTTGTTATTTTTTAGCAGTAGAAGCAAGGGACTCACATTCTTGCTTTAAAAAGATACGAAGTCAGGGGGTGGGGCACGCCTGTAATTCCAGCACTCTGGGAGGCCAAGGTGAGTGGATCACCAGAGGTCAGGAGTTTGCGACCAGCCTGGCCAACAAGGTGAAATGCTGTTTCTATTACAAATACAAAAAAATTAGCTGGGCGTGGTGGTAGGTGCCTATAGTCCCAGCTACTCAGGAGACTGAGGCAGGAGAATCGCCTGAACCCAGCAGGTGGAGGCTGCCGTGAGCCGAGATCATGCCACTGCACTCCAGCCTGTGAGGCAGAGTGAAACTCCATCTCAAAAAAAAAAAAAAATGAAGTCAGCTTAGAGGAAAATGGCTCTGAGGTCCCCTGGACAGATGGACGCCTCCCCATCCCAGTGTGAAGGTCTCTGTTGAGAACATTTGCTTCAAACTAGAGTACATGTCTCATGGCAGAGTTGTTGAGCTGGTAGAGTTTACTTTTGTTCTATTTTTGGAGTGGTGGAGGGTTCTATCTAAATTTAATTAGAATGGAATTAGCCAAGCCTATGCTTAAAGCAAACTCTGTGAAGCCTAGGCCAGCTTCCTTGCTCACTCCGATACTGTGCTAATGCCTCAATAACGCTGCTATAGAAGCTGTCATCGCATGAGCAGACCACATTCCATCCGGAAGATTTCTGTGGAAACCAGGTTTGTCCTCTGTAGGTTCATTGATTAAAGCCTGAAGCCGTGTTTTTAAATAATGTGAGATGCTCCCTAAGTTCCCAGAGATGCTCTAGGAAGGGAAAGGAGACACAGCAGCAGCACCCAGCTTTGTGGCTGGAGAAGGTCAAAGCTTGGCCTAGGGCTCAGGCCCCAGCTTGCCCATCGAGGGGAGTCATACATTTATTCAAAAAGCTCAAGTGGGTCATGACCACAGAACATGCATTCCATTTGCTCAGACATGACTGGTCTCCCCCAGACCACCCCATCTCACTGTGCTCAGGCTACAGTTTGCTATTATCTCTCTCCAAGGGTCTGCAAAGAATTCGTGAGAAATCTATAGTTGACCTAGGAATTCGATTGCTGGAGTCTTCAGAAAATAGTTTTTTTCTTTATTTGTCTCTGAAAAAGATTGCTCCTTAAAAAGAACTTTTTACTTTGAAATAACTGTAGATTCACAGGGAACTATAAAAAATGTCGGGGGGGCGGGTACTGTATTTCTTTTGCGCAGCCCCCTCCAATGTTAATGGATGGCTTTTGAAGGAAGAATGCATCTTGCATAAATATAGTACAATATGAAACCTGAGATTAACGTTGGTACAACCCACAGACCTTACTTGGATTTCGCCAGTTTTGCAAGCACTCATTTGTATGTGTGTGTGTGTGTGCATGCACACATGTGTGCACATGTACATATAGTTCTAGGCAATTTTATCACATGTGTAGGTAACTACCACCACATGTTTCACAGAAACTTCCAAACTGTTTTCTAGAGTGGCTATACCATTTTACATTCCCAACATCAGTGTATGATTCTCAGCATACTCACCAGAATTTTGGTTTTATCATTTAAAACATTTTAATCATTCTGATATGCATATAGCTATATCTTAGTGTGGCTTAAGTGTGCATTTCCTGATTACTAATGATATTCAACATCTTTTCATTTGTTTTTTTTTGACATCTGTATATGCTCAGCAGTGAACTCTCTGTTCTTGCCTTTTGTTATTTTCTAATTGGTTTGTTTTCTTTATTGTTGAGTTTGCTTTCTATGTATTCTAAAGGCAAGTCCTTTGTTGGATATGTGGTCTGCAAATAATTTTACAAAAAAAACTTTCATGTGATCTTTTGAGGAGTAGACGTTTTTAATTTTGATGAGTTTGATTTATTGTCTTCTTTTGTGGATTGGGCTTTTGGTGTCAATTCTAAGAACGCCTCCCCTAGCCCTGGGTCCTAGAGATTTTCCACTGTATTTTTTCACTAGAAGTTTTAGAATTTTTCATTGTACACTTAAGTCTGTTTTGAGTTAATTTTTACAGAAGGTGTGGGACTTAGGTTGAGGTTCGTGTTTTGGGTTATGGAGATTCAAATTGCTCCAGCACCATTTATTGAAAAGGTGGTCCTTCCTCCTTTAATTTGCTTTTCCACTTTTATAATACATCCATGTGGGTCTATTTGTTTGGGTCTATTTCTGGGTTCTCTGTTTTTTTCCTATTGATCAATGTGTCTATGTCTCTGTCAGTACTAACAATACTGTCTTGATTTCTTTGTTACACAGGAAACCTTAACACCAAGAAGAGTGATTCCTCCCACTTTCTTATCTTTATTTTTCCCCCTTTCCATATATGCATTTTAGAATGAGATTGTCTATTTGAACAAAAACTCTTGCTAAGCTTTTGTTAGGAATTGTGTTCAGCATGTAGAATAATTTTGGTAGTACTGGCGTCTTCCCTACGCTGAGCCTTCTAATCCGTGAGCGTGCTGTGGCTCAAATTTTTAAGCCTTCTTTGATTTCTTTCATCAGCATTTTCTAATTTCCAGTGCACTGATCTTGAATATGTTTTGTTAGATTTATGTCTAGGTATCATTTCATTTTTGATAGTGTCAGATAAACTGTATTATTATTAAGAAATGTATTTAATTCCACAATTCTGCACCCACCCATTCCCCAGTATGTTATTATGAGAGAGAATTGTGTGAGTATACTGATTTTAATTCCATAAACCCCTCAATTTCATGTGAATAACTCTCCAGGTAAGTTGGCTGTATTCTACCTGGACTTTGGTGTGATTTTGTGTGTGTGTGTGTGTGTGTGTGTGTGTGTGTGGTCTGGAAACAATGCAGTTTTGAGCCACTGGTTTGATTGTGCTTTGAGTGACACAATGTAATAAGCATCAGTATATCAAGCCACATGTGGCTTCTGCTCGCTGATGGAGGAAAGGCAGGGTCGGCCCAAGCTCCTTGGCTTTTCTAATTGGAATGGAGCCCAGTGCTCGCAGTGGGGCCCTCAAGGTTGCAAACACCTTTCTCGTCTTCGTGAGGCACAGGATGAGGAGCCCTCCAGGACCTGGTGGGCACACTCCCAGCCCACAGATGCAGGTTTAGGATGGCTGCAATTTCTGAACCCTACAGTGGTGCCCAGGCTGTCAAGGCCAGGCTGCTGCTGGTGACACCTGAGTACCCTGAAAAGGGAAGTGGAAGGAGGCTTCTACCTTCACGAAGAGAGCAACAGAAGCCTGGGAGGGGGAGAGACCCATGAGACATCAGAGAAGCCACCCCCACCCTGGGAGAGAGGGCGGTTGAGCCCGGCCACCACTAAGCCACAGAGAGCTGGAGCAAGAAGGCAGGTCCCTTGCACGCTGTGTGTGCACAGGATGTTAGGACCAGGCTGTGGATGTGCCCAGGAGCCAGGCCTGGACACAAGGGCCCAGAGCTGGAGATAGTGTGGGGACCCCGACAGAACAGCCTCTCAGCCACTGTTCCTGAGAAGGAGGAAGTAGAGATGGAATCAACCCACCTGGCCTTGTTTGTGCCTAATAATAACAGGCTGTGTGGGCCCCTCCATACCGGGGCGTGCTAGGTGCTAAGCCTCGCTGTCTGATTAGTCTCAGGAGGCATCATTCCTGTCACCCTGGTTTTGCAGGTGAGGAGGATGGTGGGACTTGCCCCAGATCTCATAGGCAGCAGGTGGGAGCCACCTAACCTGTGCCAGTAACCAAATCTGTAACCACACCGACAAACTGTGGTGCCCCTCATTACTGTGGTGGGGACACTCTCCCTCCAGTCTTTGTTCTGCTGGCTTCATCAAGGGCCTCACTGAGCAGGCCCGGGGATCCAGGTGGGATCAGGCCGGTGGAAGCAGCCCCATCCTCAACCTCTGTCTGTGTTTCCCAGAGAGCGCAGAGCTGTAAACAGGAAAGCCCTTTCCAGCGCTGCCTGTGTGTTGTCTGTATGCAGGATCTCTCCTGGCAGGCGTGCACGAGCACCAGGACAGAGAGAAGGCAGCCTGTGTGCCGGGCTTCCTCTCAGTTATCAAAAAAAAGGGGCCAGATCACTGGAGGGCAAGCACTCAAGTAGGGGGGCTGGCTGAGGTCTGCGAGGCGCTCAGGCGAGACCTGGCTGTCAGGACACACATCCCCATGGAGGAGGGTGTATTGCGCCTAGGAGCTCCAAGGGCACAGGCGGTGCTGGGGCACTTTCAGCCACTGATGAGTGGACAAAGGCACAGGCGAAAGGAAAAGCCATTTTTCCTAGGGGGCCATCCCCTAGGGCCGCCACCCTACTAATTCCACTTTGAGCTTCAGCCACTGAAGTTTTGAAAAATCAAGAAGTGATGATGTCTTTGGGGTCAGATATTCTTTGCTCAACCTTGAATAAGTTACTTAAAATTTCAGTGTCTCAATTTTCTCAGCTACTGTGTGTAAGACAGCTGTGCGGACGGGACAGGCTGCGGGAGGGGACCCTCAGGACTGGGAAGGACAGCCGTGTGCACAGGGCTGCCACCCCAACCTCCTCTTCGCTCGGCGGCTTGGCCTTGCTGCCCTCTCCTGGCTTGCTATCCCCTGTGCTCTCGTCTGTCTCTGTCTCTCTATGTCTCTGTCTATCTCTCTCTGTGCCTCTGTCTAACCTGACCATGCCACCCAATTCAACACGAGCCCTTCAGCTAGTTTTTCTCACCAACTGCTGATAGCTTCTTTGCCTCTCAGTTCAAACATTTAAGACAGAGAAAGTGGCTGGCTGCCGACAAGCCACTGGATCTCTTGATGTGGGCCAGGTCTCTCCTGCTGGTCCAGTCTCGCTGTGGAGAGGGGTGCCATTGTGGGCGGAGCCAGCAAAATGATGGACAATCTGACCTGGTGGATGGTGTAACTGTCAGGAGTTGCTGGACATACACCAGCTCCTTCATCCCCCAGGTACGGTACTCCCCTCCTCCTCAGAGCCAGGACCATTCAGGGGTTCTTCAGGAAGGCACTGGGGCCTGCACTCAAGGGTGAGTTCACTGGAGCGCTTTGGCAAGTTCAGGCCTTCGGCCACTAGCACTTTGCTGTGGGATCAGAGGAGACCCCGTTCCCTTTCTTCTGCTGTTCTGCTGTCTGCTGGGTGCCGTCCCAACAGAATTTATACTTTCAGTAATTTGGAAAGAAAAGGGAGGCCCCACTTCCCCTCTGCTATACAGGAGCCGGCTGCTGGTCCAGGTTTGCAACTCTGAGTTTCAAGATAGAGACAAAATTAAATGAAACCAAGCAAAGCAAGCAAGCAAACAGAAACCAAACCGCAAAGCACTAACTTACCGTGAGAGGGAAAGGATTCTAATCTGACCTTGGTCTTTTACCCAAAGTCAGGAATGGTTTATCAGAAAATGTAAATTGCAAGATTAAATTCAGTCCCAAAAGGAGCCAGAGGAAAAGTAACCCAGCTATGTGTCTAACAGTGCTGAGAGGTAGTGATTCAGACGGAGGGGCCAGCAGGGCAGGAGCATAGCCTGTGACAGGGGTGTCTCCCTTGCCGGCGGCACAGGGGTGAGCCTTGGCTGAGCAAGAGGGGGCCTTGAGAATTTGACATTCCTGAGAAGGACCATTCCTCACATCCCTGCCCTGTCCCCTGTCCTGACGCCTGAATCTCGGAGGCCATCTGGGGTTTAGGTGAGCCCCCTGGGGGTGCGGGCTCTGGGGGCCTGGGCTATGGTCAGGATGGGGGCCTCCCCTCCAGCATGGAAAGCAAATGGGGGCCTCTGAGAGGGGTTGGGAGAGGTGCTTCCCTGTCTGAGAGTCCAGGGGGCTGGTTCCTGAGTCCCCAAAAGCCCTGCAGGGTGTGTGTTTCTGGGCTAAAGACCATCCCAAAGTCTCATTCATGGCTGAAGGAGAACCTGGGGTCCTTCCTTTTGGCAGAGGCTGTGTGGCCGGGGAGCTTCCCATTTATTTGGGCCACAAAGTATTCAATTATCCTAATAAAATGCAAATTCCCCTGACAGGAGGGCACCCTAAGCTACTTGGCCTCATGGGGGTGAGACCAGACAGGAGGTGTGGAGGCAGCAGTCAGGTGGGCATGAAAGGCAAAGGGCAGAGGGCAGTGTGCCAGACCAGTCTCATGAATGCCCGTGTGCTGGGCAGGCACTCAGGTGAACCTCACATGGCTGTATCAGCCCTGTTGGCTGGGATCCAGGAGACTGGGGAGCCTCAATGAGGGTGGCCAGTCCCAGAGGCTCCTCTGAACAGGAAGGTCCCAGAGAGATGGCAGCAGAGCCAGATGCATCCCAAAGTCAACTCCAGCACGGGGCCAGACTGGAGCGGGCTCTGGGATGTGTGGCTGAGCCTTCCCAGGGTTGACACTCCTGTGAGGCCACAGTGCTCTGTGAACATGGTGTGAAAGCATGGACTCAGGCCATCGTCCACTTCAGATCTGGAGATACCAAGGACACAGAGTGGGCTAGTGGCAGAGCCAAAGCCTAGTCTCCCCTCATCCTTCCTCCACCATCTCGAAGTGGAGCTCAATTCCCTCTGTGTATGCAGCCCAACAACAGAACAAGTGTGCATATTGGACACAGGTGGACCCAACCTTGAGTGCTAGCTGCACCACTTGCTCACTGTATGCCTTCACTGAGAATTCGATTTGTCACACAATGGTGGGGACAGGAAAGGCCGCCCTGTGGCTGCCATTTCTTAAATGCATCGTGCTGTTCCTAGGTCTTCAGAGGTAGCTGCTCTCTGTCACTCAGCTCAGGGGGCCTCCTCCAGGAAGCTGCCCTGAAACATCTTCCTTTAGGCTTGGCTGGGGGCTCCTTCCACAGCCACAGGGCCCTGGCCTTCTGTGGTCCCAGCCCTGGTTTTCCTCTGTGAGTATCTGCCTCTGCAGATGAGGATGGAGGGCCAGGCCCTAGTGCCTAGGCCACTGGTGTGTTCAGGAAGGGCCTCTTCCCTTTCTCAGGGATGGCAGTGGTAAGTAGAATGAGTCCAGGCTCTGCAGTGAGCCAGATCCCCACCCTCACCCCTGAAGCTGGATCCCACTGGCTTTGTGATCTGAGGTTCAATTTCCTGCTCCATCACGGCAGGAGTGAGTGGCAACAGATACTCACAGGGTCCCTGTGCTCAGCAGCACCCCTGCACGTGTCCTGGGTCCTGACCCAGGCACACTGGTGCAGTAGAAAGATGGGAGGATCAGAGTCAGACCCCCATGGGCCAAATGCCAGCCCGCTTGCTAATTATATGCCTGATTGTGCATCTAATCATGTAATTATTGCTTAATTATACATCTAATTATGTAATTATGTACCTATAATGTAATTATGTGCCTAATTATGTGATTATGTGCAACATATGTGTTAATTTTGGGCCAGTCACTTCATCTCAGGGAGCCTCAGTTTCCTATCTGTAAAGTGGGTCTGGTGCTGACAGAACGGTCGAGAGTGTTACAGCAGGTGTTGGCAACACGCTCCTGCACTCAGTGGGTCCCTAGCTCTGCCTCTCAAGCCCTGGGTCAGTGAGTTTTCTTCTCCCTCCAGCTCCATTCCCAGGCTGAATGTCCCCACCCACATGTGCTGATGAAGCCCATCTTGACTGTGCATTTGCTTAGAAATACAGCCCCACAGTGGGGGCTGGCCCATTGCTGCCAGCCAGGCTGTGGGGCCCCCTGCAGAGCACACACTTGCACAGAATAGCCAGGCCGATGAAGGGCTGTGGGCGAGTGTGATGGATCAAGATGGGAACAGGACTCTGGAGCCACACCCACACAGATGGGCAGACAAGCCTCCCAGACTGCTGTGGCATGGCCTGGCTTCTCCACTCACTCTTGTCCTTCCCTGGCCACTCAGCCTTGGCCTGTTCTTCTCACCTCTTAGATGAAAATTACTAAGATGCCTGCTCCTTGGACTGCCTCTACTTCCGGACCGCAGACCCTGGTTCCTTGAACTCTCCCAAAGTCACCAATTTCCGCTCAAATTCTACAGCCAGCTCCTCTGGACTCACTCCCTTGTATCACCGTTCCCTGGGGCTTGCCGTGGCTGCAGCCTCTCTTGCTGCAGCAAGCAATGCACCCTGCCCTGCTGCACTTTTGGTGGACGTGCAGTGAAGAGGGCCAAATATGACACTGGAAATCAAAGTGCAGCAAACTTGTAATGACCTTTACCTGCTACAGAGCATGATTTGCAAACAAGCAAATCCAGAGCAACAATGTTAATCATGTTTTTATTCACTCTCCACTCAGCAGCAGTAAAAAGTTCTAATGCGGGATTCACCACACCCATGGAGACATTCCCAGCAGCCTACATCTGGCCTTCAATTACCCTTTATTATTTATTTCATCCTCAAAATATTTTGACTCCTGTGCCTGTCGTCCTAGAGCAGAGGGAGGCATTAGCCAATAAACAGAGACACACGCAAATTTATCAGCAGATGGATTACAAAGGAATACAATTACATGCAAAATGCCTTTGCTTTTAAAAAGCATTCATACATAAATTAGTCTGTCGAGAAATGTATGCAGCTAATTGCAGGAAAAATTGGGTCCTACAATAATATCATCTACATATAGTCACTTCTGGCAAAGCAGGAGTGATTGGGCCCATTGTTAATTGAACAGAAGTCAAACTGTATTCATTAAATTGCTTCTTTTGAGGGAAGAAGCCTATTAGAATTCATTTTATAACATACTCCTTTTTACAACTTAGTAAGTATTTAACTCTTATTTGCAGGCCAACTAAAGTAATACTTTTACCATTTTTGGAATAAAATTAAAACGAAAAATAAACCGCAATAAGCATAGATGGTTAGACAGAGCAGAGCTGAGGACAACATGGGGCTCAGGTTTCTTTGTGGCCAGTCGGAGGCCTGACCTGGGCTGGGGCAGCTGCTCAGTGGCCACAGTGAGCTATAGGCAGCTGAGCCCTGATGCAGCTCCAGAAAAGGGTGCTGACCCCATTAGAACAATTGGGTGAGATGTGTGCAGATCAACAAGCCACACTCCATTCCTGGGCTGTGAATTAGCACCACTTGTGCAGATCTGACTGGTCTCTGTGCTGTGGACTCCCTGAAGCCTAGGGTGAGTCTTCTCATTCTGTATTGGACACATAGTCAGAGCTATTTTAGTGAGTATTTCATACATGTTCACTGGCAGGATCAGTCCATAATGAGCTTTAATGCAGGGTGTGGCGTAAAGTGTAGGCTACTTCATGCTTTGGTCAGAGGCACAGTGTGTCTGGGATGGTCTCATGAAAGGCAAAGCTGTGGCCAATAAGGAATCCAAATGTTAGTGTTTTATATTTTCCATACACTTTATGTCTTTGCACTTTGACCCTCTGTGGACAAAAAAATCTGTTTTTGAGGGTATTTTCCCCAGAGGGTGGCTGACATTTGTTTGCTCACAAGCCTTCTCCAGCCCTGGAGAATGATGGGCAGAGCCTCTGTTGTCTGGCCTTGGTGCTTTTCAGTGGGCAGGGGGCACCTTTTTGTTCATCCCTATATCTCTAGGGCTCAGGTTGCGACAATTGTAGGGTGGGAGACAGCATTCCTAGGAGAAGGTGTCACGCGAACAATGGTGTAGAGATAGGAACAGCTGAGCAGAGTGAGGATACAAGCATGCCAGGGGTCTGAAGTGTAAAGTGTAAGGTTTGGGGGTGAGGATGGGAACTCTGCAAGAAAGAAGGCTAGAGGGCTCAAACCTGGAGCACTTTAAGAATTAGGGAGCTGAATATGCTAGACCTGGCAGGAGACTGGAGGCCAGATGGATATGCTGCTGAGATGGCAGGCAAGGGAGCACACGAGGCAAGATGACCCCTTGCCTCTGGGAGCCGGTGAGGGTCTGTTGGGGTGGGCTCTATGTGCACTCCCATCCAGGCAAGGCCTGGGTCTGGTCCTGTGTCTGCAATTCCTTCACTGCGACAGCCATGCCTTGGGCAAATCCTTCCCTCTGTGAACTGGAAATTGTGTTGATGAGTTCTGGCCCAGCAGTGTTTAAAAGTTTATAAAAATGAATTTATAAAATGAATCAAATAACTTGTCAGGTTTTAGGCCAGGGTGTTATTGTTCTCTGAGAATGGCAACCACCTTCTGTGTTTTATGATATCTTAGCACACCCTGGAAAGTCTTTGAGGAGATTTGCTGAGCTGGTAGAACAGCCTCTCTGTGGATGAAAAGATCAGCTATTATTAAAATGAACCTATTAACCAAGATGCTTTATAAACTCCAGATGATCTCTTTTCTATTATCCTCTAAGAAGATTAACATTTTTAGTGATTTTTTTATGAAGTTTTGGTGAAAGACAAAGAACCCAAGGTTAAACAGAAGCACCTCTTCCTGTCCTGTCAATTTCCTTTTATTTTTTTCCAGCCTATAGTCAGAAAAAAGGAGCTCACAAATGCATAAACAGTAACATTTTCCTAGTTTCACCAATGCTGGAAAATATTTCCTATGGAGAGTCATTTTTTCATTAAAAAAAAAAATTTGAGACCAGGCATGGTGGCTCGCGCCTGTAATCCTAGCACTTTGGGAGGCCTAGGCAGGTGGATCGCCTGAGATCAAGAGTTTGAGACCAGCCTGGCCAATATGGTGAAACCTCATCTCTACTAAAAATATAAAAATTAGCCAGGCGTGGTGGTGGGTGCCTGTAATCCCAGCTACTTGGGAGGCTGAGGCAGGAGAATCACTTGAACCCAGGAGACGGAGGTTGTAGTGAGCTGAGATTGTGCCATTGCACTCCAGCCTGGGCAATAGAACAAAAACTCTGTCTTAAAAAATAATAAAAAAAAATTTGATGAGTAACTATTAAGGATCAGGTAAAGGAAATCAGAAATCTGGGGTGGCGTGTTCATGGATTGGAAGAAATAATGTTGTTAAAATGTCCACAGTACCCAAAGCAGTCTACAGATCTAATGCAATCCCTATCAAAATCCCAATAACATATTTCACAGAAACAGAAAAAAAAATCCTAAAATTAATATGAAACCACAAAAGACCCCAGATAGCCAAAGGTATCTTGAGCAAAAAGAACAAAGATGGGGGAATCGAACTGACTGTAAAATATACTACAAAGCTGTAGTAATCAAGACAGTATGGTACTGGCATGAAAACAGACACATAGAACAATGGAACATAATGAAGAACTCAGAAATAAACCTATGAGTTTATGGCCAATTAGTTTTTGACAAAGGCACTAAAAACACACAGTGGGGAAATAGTTTCTTCAATTAAGAGTGTTGAAAAAAGTGGATATCCACATGTAGAAGAATGGAATTGGACTCTTATCTCACACCATATACAGAAATTGACTCAAAATGGAATAAAGGCTTAAAGGTAAGATCCAAAACTCTAAGACTACTAGAAAAAAACACAGGGAAAAGTCTCCAAAACATTGATCTGGACAATGGTTTTTTTGAGTAGTATCTTTTTTTGAGACAGAGTTTCACTCTGTCACCCAGGCTGGAGTGCAATGGTGCAATCTCGGCTCACTGCAACCACTGCCTCCCAGGTTCAAGCAATTCTCTACCTCAGCCTCCCGAGTAGCTGGGATTACAGACACCCACCACCATGCCCGACTAATTTTTTGTATTTTTAGTAGAGATGGGGTTTCACCATCTTGGCCAGGCTGATCTTGAACTCCTGACCTCATGATCCACCCACCTTGGCCTCCCAAAGTGCTGGGATTACAGGCATGAGCTACCGTACCTGGCCTTGAGTAGTATCTTAAAAGCACAGGCAACAAAACCAAACACAGACAAATGGGATATCATGAAACTAAAAAGCTTCTGCACAGCAAGGAAATAACAGAGTGAAAAGACAACCTACAGAATGGGAGAAAATATTTGCAAACCATACATCTGATAAGGGATTAATATTCAAAATATATTACAACTCAATCACACACACAAAAATCCAATTAAGAAATGAGCAAAGGGCTGGAACAGGTATTTCCGAAAAGAAAACATATGAATGGTTAACAGATATGTGAAAAAATCTCCAGCATCACTAATGTGAAAATTTGTTAGGTTAAATTAATGCAAATTAAAGCCACAGTGAGGTATCACCTCATGGCTGTTAGAATGACTGCTAACAAAAAGATGAAAGATTATAAGTGTTGGCAAGAATGTAGAGAAAAGGGATGTTTCTCATTGCACAGTGTTGCACATTGTTGGTGGGACTGTAGATTAGTACAGTCATTATGGAAAATAGTTTGAAAGATCCTCAAAAAACTAAAAATAGAATTACTATGTGATCCAGCAATCTCACTTCTGGGTATATATTCGAAGGAATTGAAATCAGTATGTTGAAGGGATACCTGCATTCCTATGTTTATTGCAGCACTATTCACAATAGCCAAGATACAGAATCAACCTAAGTGTCCCTCAACAGATGAATGGATAAAGAAAATGTATATGCACAATAGAATATTTTATAGCCTTAGAAAACAAGAAAAATCTATCATTTGCAACAGCATGGATGAACCTGGATAACATTATGCTAAGCAAAATAAGCCAGACACAGAAAGACAAATACTCATATGTGGAATCTAAAGTAGTTGGACTCATTGAAGTTGAGAGTAAAATGGTGATTACCAGGGGCTGGGGTGGAGGAGGATTGGGATGATGTTGGTCAAAGAGTACAAAGTTTAGTTAGTCAGGAAGAAGAAGTTTTAGCAATCTATTGAATACCATGGTTACTATAGTTAATAATAAGGTATTGTATACTTGAAAATGGCCAAGAAAGTAGAATTTAAGTGTTCTCACCACAAAAAATCATATGTAGATGAGGCGATGGATATTTTAGTTAGCTTGATTTAATCATCCCACAATGTATACATATATTAAAACATAACATTGTACCCCATACATATGTAGAATTTATTATTTGTCAATTAAAAATACGGAGTGGGTATGTTGCAATTTTAAATGGCATAGGTGGGGTTGGTCTCATGAAGAAATTTATATTTGAGCAAAGAGTTGAAAGAAGTGAGGGGGCTAACCATGACTATATATCTGTCAGTTCTGGATGGGTTTTGATTGATTGATTTATTGTGCATTTTTCTGCTTTATCTGCCTTGTAATTTTTTTTTTTTGAGAGAGAGTCTTGCTCTGTCACCCAAGCTAAAGTGCAGTGGCGTGATCTTGGCTCACTGTAACCTCCATCTCCTGGGTTCAAGTGATTCTTGTGCCTTAGCCTCCTGAGTAGCTGTGATTACAGGCACATGCTACCACACCCAGCTAATTTTTGTATTTTTAGTAGAGGCAGGGTTTTGGCATGTTGGCCAGGCTGGTCTTGAACACCTGACCTCAGCTGATCGACCCATCTTGGCCTCCCAAAGTGCTGGGATTACAGACATGATCCACTGCACTCAGCCTGCCTTGTAATTTTTGATTGGATGTCAGACATTGTGAATTTTACCTTGTTGGGTGCTAGATGGTTTGGACTCCTACTCCTTTTTGAACTTTATTGTGGTATGTGGTTAAATGACTTGGAAACAGTTTGACCCTTTGGAATTTTAAGATTTGTTGGGTAGAACTGGAAAAGTTCTCAGTCTAAGGTTTACTGTACCACACCCCTGAAGCTATTGGTGGTGGGAGGCAGCATGACGTGGCATTAAACTGTGTGTAAATTCAGCTGCAGCAGTTGTTCCCTGTGTGGTCCTGGGGAAGACACCAGCCCTCTTTGAATGTCATTTTTCTCATATGTAAAATGGGAATATTAATGCCTAATTTTGTAAAGTTTTTTTGAGGTCTGGAGACAAGGCATGTAAAATGAGTAGCAGATGCTCAGTAAGAGATAAATAAACTAGCAAACCTAAACTGTACCTAAGAAGTGTGTTTCCAAAGTAGGTCTTGAGGTCCGGAATAAGGAAGGATTCCAAAGCTATTGCAACATCATGTGGCTGTTATTAGGCTCTCAAGATCCTCACATGAAATCAGTCTTAATTGGGTGGGACGTGCCACCGATTTGTATTCCGAAGACTTCATTTTACTCTACATTGGGCTGGAGTAGAGTAGTATGTTTAGAATACTTGTGTTATGGGGAAGCCTGGACAGACAAGCACAGGGGGGCTGAGCATATTTCAGGAGGGAGAGGTAAGTCTTGGTGAGTGTGACTTAAACCCAGAACCTCAGATCTCACAGCCCAGAAGGAAGTTGTGAGAGGTCCCACAGCAAAGTGGATTTTCGTACCATCTCTCATCTCTCCTCCCTGAAACATCTACTACGTGTCAGGTACCTGGCCAGGTGCTCCTTGCATAATATCTTACTGAATTCTCATCACAACCTTGCAAGGTCAAGCTCAGGAGGGGCATGGCTTGAGCAGCTCACAGAGCTGGGACAAGAACTTGGGCCGTTTTGATTCCAGACTCTGCTGCTTTAGGGGAGAGTGGGGCCTAGACACTGCGTGTGCCCACTGGAATGGGGCAGGTGGCTGCAGGCAGTGTCCTCAGAGCATGATGGAGAAGGTAAGGATATAAGGGACTGACCAGGAAATGCACAAGATACTGCATTGAAGATGATGCCAGGAATGTCTGGTGATTGGAAGTAACACCCTTGTAAACCAGTCCTGACTGAGAACGTAAGTTCTAGTTCTAGAATGTAGGCAGACAGGCGGGGCTCCCCAAGCATGGAGCTGGCGGCCCTAGTGGCCCTGTGCTCAGCTCACGGCCGGGACTGACAGGGTTGGGGAGAAGCAGACTGAGGTCTTGACTGGAGGGCACTGAGTGTGTTGATTAATTTGGGAAGAACTGACATGTTTACATTATGGAGACTTCCATCTGTGGGAATTATTGCCTATTTATTTGCATCTTTTTAAGGTTTCCATCTATAATGTTTTGCGGTTTTGTGTGTAGAGGACTTGCTCACTCTTTGTTAGATTTAGGCTTAGGCATTTGATATTTCTTGGCTGCTAGTGTAAGTGGATAGCCTTTTAAAAATATCATTTTCTAATTTTTTGTTGCTGGTTATAGAAATATGAATTAACAGTTTTATTTCTTCCTTTCCAGTTTTTAAATGTTTTGCTATTTTTTGCTTGCTTTGGGCATTGGGTAGTATCTGTAATAAAATGTTAAGTAGAAGTGGTAATTAGGGTAATTACGGGGCATCTTTTCTTGATCCTGATTTCAAGGGTAGGTTTTCAGTATTCCACTGTGTAGGTATAATATTTGCTATAGGAAATGTAGATACTATTTATTCAATTAAGAAAGTTACCTCTTATTCTTAGTTTCCTAACATTGTTTTTCCTGAATGGATATGGGGTTTTATCAAATGCATTTTCTGTATCTGTTGATGCTCATATGAATTTACTCTTTTAATCTGTGAAATCTGTACATATAGATTTCTGGTTGTGTCTACATATAGCTTTCTGGATTTTTTTCACTAAGCATCATGTTGTCACTAAGGATAAGGTTGTCATAATGTTTTTCACTAAGCACAATGTCAATGTTTTTTTCTTTTTTTGGAGATGGAGTCTCGCTCAGTCGCCCAGGCTGGAGTGTGGTGGCGAGGTCTAGGCTCACTGCAAGCTCTGCCTCCTGGGTTCCCGCCATTCTCCTGCCTCAGCCTCCTGAGTAGCTGGGACTACAGGTGCCCGTCACCATGCCTGGCTAATTTTTTGTATTTTTAGTAGAGACGGCGTTTCATCGTGTTAGCCAGGATGGTCTCAGTCTCCTGACCTCGTGATCCGCCTGTTTCGGCCTCCCAAAGTGCTGGGATTACAGGCGTGAGCCACCGCGCCTGGCCCAATGTTTTTTCCACTAAGCATAATGTTGTCAAGGTTCATCCGTGTCATAGCATGTATCAGTACTTTGTTCCTTTTCATTGCTACATAATATTCCAGTGCTTGGATATACTGCATTTCATTTATCCACTCACCCACTGATTCGTACTGGGGTTGTTTCTACTTTTGGACTATTATGGGTAATTATGCTGTAAACATTCCTGTATAAGCTGTTGTGTGGGCAAATGTTTTCATTTTTCATGGAAGAAAATTTAAATTAGAAATTTTGTTTGATTTATTCTTGCTAAAATTCCATATCATTATATTTACTGAACATATTAATCACAGCTATTTTTATATCATTTCTGATAATGCTAATATTTAGGTCTCCAGTGGTCTGTTTCTAATGTCTTTTTCCTTTTAATTTCAGTCACTTCTTGTCTTTTTGCACAGGGTTTTTTTTTTTTCCTATTGAAGGCCAGCATGTGTATCATCAGATCACAGACATGATTTGAAGTCTTGGAGGTTACATTCCTCCAGGGAGGGTGTATGTTTGTTTTTGGCAGGATTTTAGAGTAGGAGGAAGACCACTAAGTCTGAATGGACTGGAAGCTGTGCCACTGTTTGTGAGGTGAGCCTTTTGCTCATCCACTCTACCCCTTTGGGGAAACTGTAGTGTTCCCCAGGCCCTGAACTCTGCCTTTTCCCCCTTAATCCTGAGAGGTAGCCAGAGGCTTTGCTCAGCTCTCAGCCTCTCAGTAGCTGCTTTCTAAACGGCTGCTTGACTTGGGAGTGGAATGATGCCGCTTGTCTTTGAAGCCAGAGGGACCTGGAGAGAGTGTGCCCAGTCCACTGCTGGTGTCTCCAAGACTGAAAATCTCAGGCCCTGACGGGGGTGGTGGTGCTTCCACATCTGCCCTGCAGCTGCTCCCAGGCAGTGCCTTCCAGGTGGAAAACGGACCGAGGCCACAAGGCACAACTTCTCACGGCCGTCACTCAGCTCCTGCCCTGGAGACCAGTCCCGTCAGAGGCAGACGTGATGCACAGGCGTGGGGAGGGCCATGGACAGACAGCAGCAGATAGGGCTTCTGAGGTTCCTGAAGTGTCCCCCAGGGAGCCTGGCTTTGGACTTTGAAGAACACACAAGGGTTGCAACATGCTGCAATTTTCTCCCCACCCAGCCCCCTGAGGAAGGAAGGGAAAGACTTCAGCAGTTCTTTTTGTGGTTACTATTTATTTTGTATTTTCCCTCTGGGTTGAAACTAAGCTGAGATTTAAATCATTTTGAGAAGTCAAAAGCTGTACTGTTGTTTTTCTTTTGTAAAGAGCATAAATCATTCTGTTTTGCGAGTGGGGTTTAATATTTTACTCCAGAAGCTAATTTCATGGCTCCAGAAAAGCAATTTGTTTTAGGAATGCAGGCTGTTCGGTCAGATCGCCTGGTGTGTTTTGAGCTCGGATGCAGGCCAAGCTCACCTGCAGAGGCTGATGGAGCTGCGTGCTCCTTCCTCCTGGGCAGACAGTGCCATCTCAGGCCACCACCACTCACAGTATGGGCTTCTGATGGGATCAGTCCTCAGCATGGGCTGTTTACAAGGAGATAAAGACAGAACAGAGGTCACACACCATTTAGAAAATGTTGTAACAATTCTTTGGAGTAATTTTATATCTGTTAGACCTAATGAAGATTTTTGACTTGTATTTTATGTATCATTGTTTTTCATTTTATTTTTCTAGTATTTTATTTTTATTATATTTAGCTAAAGTATCTGTCTGCAACGTAGTGGAGTGAATGAAATGGGTCCTTCTCCAGATGCCGTGAGAAGTCCTGATCAGGACTTGGGAGGAGGATGCAGCCAGGGGCTGGCCCCTTTGTGGTTGGACACAGTTATTGAGCTCCAGGCTGTGGTGGGACCCTCCTCATGGAGGGCACTGTTTGCTCCTGCAGAGGAGAGCATTTGGGTGGGGCGTGAAGCAGTGGTGCCTGTGGGAGGGTTGCTCTAGGATGGTGGAGCAGAGGGCATGGGGAGCCTGTGGCTGGGGAAGGAGTGGACATTACTGTAAATACCAGGATGGAGCTAAGACTCCCAAGACACACAAGTTCTGGAGAAATTGAGGGTTTTCCCTGTTAGCCAAATTTTGGGGGTGTGAGGAAGCCCAGTACTCATCTCCCTTCTCCACATCCCAAGTTCTGAATCAGCTCAGGGAAAGGCAAGTAGTGGGATTGTGGATGTCAACATTTGGACTCTATTTCTGGTAAAAATTGAGTTTTCTAATGCCAAATCTCAGTTTCAGGGGACTCAGTGAGTAGCCTGTGCTGGACGTCCACCGGCTTCCTCAGATGCTGGCTACCCGCGGGTGACTGCAGTCTGTCGGAGCACCCAGAGGGCGGCCAGAGCACTTTTCCTCTCCTAGCCACACAGTAGGATGGCCTTTCCTCTCCCATGGGACAAGTGACTGAAGGGGCCGGCCAGGGGTCAACACCAGCGGGGTCCCTCCACAGGGAAGAAACTCCAGGGGTGAGGAGCACAGTTCCCCACCACACACATGCTGAGGTGTTTCAGCCTCATGAAAATAACACGTTTCCCTCAAGCGTTTTCTCTGTGTTCCATTTTGTGCATGCTTCTCCTGCCATTTCGGCTGCCTCCTCAGTGAGACGTTCATTCATGGTGCAGGTGCTCTGAAGCGTGCAGTTAATTAAATGTAAAAACTGAACAGAAGCTTACGAAGTAGTTAGGTCTCCTTTTCCCCGGAAGACAACAACCACAGGGAATTGGTTGTGCAAAAGTGATTGCAAAGTGAGAGATTCAAGAGCTCTAGATTTCATGGCATTGTTCAATTCCCAGTGACATCCTGTGGTATTTTCTAGTTCCAACGAGGCTGAAGAATAAACCTTTCCTATGGCACGGGATGCTCACATGTGGGCAGCTGTGGCCACAGGACACCCACTAGACTGTCAGTGTTTGCAGGGTGGATGCCAGTGCATCCCAGTCTGCAGCACAGTGGTGGCTGGGCACCGAGCTGTCAGTGTGTGGCTGGTGGATGAATGAGCAAGTGTTGATGTTCTCACAGGCCCTCCTACCCCTGGCCAAGGTGGACTGGTGCTCACACATAGTGGCTTTACCAATCCAGGCCACGGAACTACTCTCCTTACATTTCTGGGCAGGGACCTGGTGCGTGTGGTCCATCTCTCTGGGAGATGGAAGTACTGTGACACAGGGTTTAGGTGGCGTCCCCGCTCGCTTCTCATTGTAAGAGGGAAGCTGGGCTGCCTGGGGAGAGGCTGGGAGCTCCTGCCCTGCAGCCATCTCCTCTTGCCTTCCAAATCCTGTGTTAGACATCCTGGATCCATCCTTCCATTTTCTTTTCTATTTTTGAATTTATAAACAACAGAAATATACTCCCCACAGTTCTGGAGGCTGGGAAGTCCAGCATCGCAGCACTGGTAGGTTCAATGTCCGGTGAGGGCTACTCTCTGCTCCAAGGTGGCTCCTTGAATGCTGTGTGCTCCACAGGAGAGGGTGGTTTTCTTGTGCTTCCTTGCATCAGCTCTCCTTTCCTGTAGATCCCCTTAGCTTTACTTTTAAATCTTTCTGGCACTTTTAAACAAAGTTTCATCATATTTTCTTCTCCAAGAGTGTTTTTGTGTCTCCTATTTTCCTGATCACCACTCCCTCCTTCCCTCAAAGGTGACCTCATCCTCGTTGCTTCATCTCATCCTGTCACCCACATCACTTCTATCCATTTCCCCACTGGTGGGTATCTGGGAGCAATTGTGTGGCAGACATTCCCTTGCATGCCCCTGAGGACAGTGTGGATGGGGCAACAGTCCCCAGTGCGAGGAGTGCTGATGCCTGGGAGCGTGTCACAGTGCACACAGCACGCAGCTGCTCTCAGTGACGAGCGTTACTTCACTGCGGCCACAGCATGGGGTGAGCTCTCTCCCGGGAGGCTGCCATCTCACTGGGACACACGCTCCTCTGCTGAATGCTTTTCAGTGGCTTCTTGTCACTCTCAGGATGAGAGCAGCACATGGAGCCCCTCACGGACTCGCACTGCCTCGCTCTCACACGCCATCCAGCTGCGGTGAATGACTTGCTGTCGCCCCAAGTCACGGGGTTCCCTGAAGCCCATGTGAGTTCAGAGTGCACGGGGGGCAGGCAGTGTGGCCATTCAGATGATGCCTCCGAGGTCAGGCCCCTTAATGTCCTCACTTCCCCCAACTCCCCGGCACTCTCAGTGTAAGCTGCTGTCTGCACGTCCTGCTCCTGGAGGCTACACAGGCAGGTGGGCTGCGTGGGGCTGATGAGGCATCCTGGGCAGCTGTCCACACACCAGGGCTGGGCCCAGGACCCAGGGTGGCTCAGTGTGGACTGGGTGGGGTGTCACTGGTTCCTGCTTTGGAGCCGCAGGGTTTCTCTGGGTTGTTAGAGTGAGTGATCGAGGAGGCGCCATCCTCCCCTCCAGTCTGACTCGGGAAGAAATCACGCCCAGCTGCGGGGTTCCATGGCTCTCCAGATCTTCCTGCAAACATTCCCAGCCACATAGGTTAACCCGTGCTTGTTTTGGGATTGGCGGGACTGTGTCAGGCTGGGAAGCTGCACGGCAGTGTCAGGAGGAGGAGGTGATGGCCAGCCCTGTCCCGGAAGGAAAGGAGGCAGTGGGGCATCAGGGGAGAGGCTTGTAGAACTCTGGGGTGGGTGAAGGGGGCACCCCAAGCAGGCTGCCCTCACCTTTTTCTCGACAGCAAGCACACAGCCCACCCCCGAGGAGAAAAGCCCAGAGCACGCCTGCCCTCCTGGGAACACGGCCACTGACACCGTTTCCTGGGGCTGCTGCAACAAACCGCCACACACCAGTGGCTTCAAACAACAGTGATTTATTCTCTCAAAGCTCTGGACATTGAAGTCTGAAATCAGTTATCACTGGACCCAAAGCAAGGCATCGGCAGGACCGATGCCCTCCGGGAGCTCTGGGGAGAAGTCCTTCTTGTTAGTTCTGGCTTCCGGTAACTACTGTGGTCCCTTGGCTGTGGCCTTGTGTCCCTGGAGTCTTCGCCTCCCTCCCTAAGGGGCTTGGGATTGCACTACACCCACCAGGAAAACCCAGGGTGATGCCCCTGTCCCCAAAGAGCCTTACTGCCCTGTAGGGTGCATGGGTCAGGGTGTACTGGTCCAGGGAAATAGAATAGAATATGTATGTTCATACAGATGTACACACAGAGAGAGGGAGAGGCAGGGAGGGGGAGAGCAGGAGAGAGGGCTTCCTCTTAAGGAATCAGAACCTCAGGGCTTCTCTGATGCACTCTTCGGGCACTGAAAGTGCCCCCGTGTGCTTGACCTCGGCACCTTGGTGCCCACCACAGGGCTTGGCATGACCGGCACTGGGCACCATCTGGGTGGAAGGAGATGGCGTGGTGAGTGGGTGGGCACATGGGGCTGCCCAGAGAGCACCCTCAGACCTCCTCTAAGTGTGTGCTTCCACAGGGTGGAGTGAGGTCAGCCATGGTGTCCATTATGGAGGCTGGCAAGTCTGAAACCATGCAAGGAGGACGGGCAGGCTGGAGACCCAGAGAAGCATCCCAGCTGGAGTGGGAAGGCCATCTGCTGGCAGAATTCTGCTTTTCTCAGGAGGTGGGAGTTGACTCTTAGTCTTTGCTCTGAAAGCCTTCAACTGGTTGGATGAGGCCCACCCACACTATGGAGGGTGGTCTGCTTCACTCAAAGTCTACTGATTTAAACATTAGTCTTATCTAAGAAGCACCTCTGAAGAAAGATCTAGACTGGTGTGTGACCAGGCAACTGGGCACAATAGCTTAGCCATCATATAGGATGACATGAGTTGCAGAGATCAGGACGGGGACGTCTCTCAGGGGCACTGCTCAACTATCCCCTAGCCCCAGAGCCTTTGCAGGCCTGGTGCTGTGCTCGTCCAGCCAATGTCCCCTCACCTAGATGGTCAGGTCCTTCCAAGGATGGATGTGAAGGCAGCTAGCTCCATGTTGTGGTGCGGGAGCACTGACTGAGCCAGACGGCCTGGTCCTCGTCCCAGCTCTGCCACCCACTGGTGGCAAACTGATCCCTCTCCACCTCAGTTTGCTCATCTGGAAAGCAGGGACTGTTGCCATGGTAGTCCTTGCGAGGATTAAATGAATAGAGGCAGAGTTCCCTCTTGCCCTGTGCCCTCCCAGCATGACAGCAAAGCCTCCTGTGGCCCTGGTAATGCCTGCGGATTGATAGTCACCTGCCGGGCCAGCCTGCCATTTCACTCTGGTGCAGTTGTGCTGACCCGGGGATTTTTATTATTTCTATTTTACTTAGTTGGAGAAGCAGTAAATTTATTTTAAGGTAACGATCTTGCTCTTTCCTCTTGTTCCCATAAATTATGACTCAACAAGTCTTGCACAAACAGTTTGGTTTGATATCTCCCATTAATCTTTGCTATATTTCATAAGCGAACTTCAGTGCAGTGAACTGGGTTTTAATTAAATCTTGAAATTTCCAGTATTTCACAGCTCACTGTGGCATTGGACTATAAAGGGAGGAGGCCATATAATTTCATAGGCAGCAGCTCCCTTTACTACAAATATGCAAAATAGAGTTTGCTTCCTTCAGAATTCTTGCTCTAGACTGTTTTATTTTCCTGGCAGCACCTGCTGGATGTCCTTCTTTCTGAAATGAGCAGGGTGTTTGGGGACTCCAGGGGGAGGGGACAGAAATGCAAAACATGTTGTCAAGGAAAAGGCTGTCATCTCTACAGAGCCCCATCCAGGGAGTCCCGACACCTTGGCCGACCCCACTCCACCTGTGGAAGCACAGACTTAGAGGAGGTCTGAGGGTGCTCTCTGGGCAGTCTCATGTGCCCACCCACCCCTCACTCCATCTCCTTCCACCCAGATGGTGCCCAGTGCTGGTTATGCCAGGCCGTGTGGTGGGCACGGAGGTGCTGAGGTCAAGCACACAGGGGCACTTTTCATGCCTGGAGGGTGCATCGGAGAAGCCCTGAGGTTCCAGGCTCTCAGAGTGCCATTTGGCACCCGGAGGGTGGCATGGAGTGTGCGTTGCTCATCTAAGTCATGATTCTACTTTCTGTGGCAGACAAATACCACAAATGCTTCATCTCATGGGACACTCTCCCCATTGCCCAGGCCACGTGGTTCATGCAAACCTGTGGTCAGGGCTCTGGTGGACACAGTCCATCCTGCCTCAGCCCAGTGCGGGCCCACCCAGCCTGGCTGCTCCCTAGTGGGCAGAGCACTGAGCCATGTAACCTGCAAGGGCTTGGGGGCTTGGTGACCCTCAGGAGAAGCACCGTCAGCTGCTGCTGTCCTTCCATGTGGATGCTCGCTGGGTTCACACAGGCAGGCACTAGTGTGTCATGCTGCTGAGCTCTTCCTGGTCCCAGGTGACATTTCCCCTTCTTTTTCCCCAGCGCCTCTGCTCCCTGTGGGATGGTGTTAGGTGGGCGTCACGAGGACGGCAACTTACGGCCTAAACTGTTCACATTAGTCAGGGCAGTAAGAAGGCCAGTAGAGTGCACTAGTTACATGCAGAGGCTTTGAGCCAGACAGGCTGGTTCTGACACCTCCTTGCTGTGAGACCCTGGGCCAGGGGCTTGACTTCTCTGAGCCTCTTGGCTTTTTTTTTTTTTAATCCCTCTCTGGCAGAGGAGGGGATGCTCATCAGATATTCTGTCTGTTCCCCACACTTCCTGGTCTTTTTGGGGTCAGGCTGGGACAGGTGACTTGTTCTGGCTAATGAGCTGTGAGGATAAGTGCTGTGCATCACCTCTGAGCAAAAGCCTCCAGGAGACAGTGCCCACCCTCCAGGGAACTGTGCGTTCTGGTTGATTCAGCTCCAGCCAGTGGTGCCTCCTCCACCCGAAGCCCTGAGGGAGAGTAGACTTTGTGCGGTGAAGCCACTGAGATTGGGAGCGTTGTTACCCTGGTGTGACACACCTGTCCTGGCCATGCAGTCTTCTGCCACCACACTGTGTGTGAGGCCCACGGAAGGCCCACAGCAAGTGCTGTTTGTTTAATGAATATACAAGGTCTTTCCTATTCAGGTAGCAGCAGACTAAGAGGACCTGGAATTAGTGGATTTCCTGAGGTGCCTCTCATCTGACCTCTGACATGTTCTAGAACATTCTACACATTAAAAGCCGCAGAGCCCAAGGGGTTCAACAACTTTCCCAGGTCATGCTCTGGAGAAGCACCTTATGTGTTGTCAATGGCATTTCTCTCTCATCATTTAGCTGTTCCAGAAAGCATGCCAAGCACCTACTCTGCACCGTACAATGTGCTTGGGACTTGGCTGCAGTGAGCCTAGCTCCTGCTCTCAGCAAGCAGCCAGCAGTGGGCAGGAGCCGGGCAGCAGGGCCTGGTGATGGCAGTGCTGTGGTGTCTGAGACCAGCCCTGCAACCCCGCTCCATAGTGCCTGCACGGCTTTCTTGGTGCAGGTGCAGTTTTGCATCAAACATTTATTAAGCAGCTACTGTGTGCTAGCACTGTGCTAGGCTCCAGGGACCCATATTGCTGTGAGCTTAGTCCTGCCCACTAGAAGTGCTCAGTCAGGAAACAGGAATGTATAACTGAGCATTTCCAATTGGCTGTGGTGGGCCCTTCCTTCTGCCTTGTGACTCCACCTGGCTCCACAGGTGCCCAGTGATGGAGCATGCATGGCCCCATCTCCCCTACAGGTGAGTGTCAGGGCTGGGCCTGGAGATGCCCTCCCAGAATAGATGGCACCCAGCCATCAGTGCCTGGTCTCACCAGGGCTGTGACAAGAGGGTGCATGGCTGGCCATCTTGGACAAGTGGGGACAGTCCTGAGGGGCATTCTGTGCTCCACAGGGCCCTGCTGCTTGGCCACGGCTGTGCAGCCTGCCCGACCCTGCTTCCTCCTTCCCAGGTTCTCCAGGCCTAGTGAACATCCCCTACCCAGGCGATATAGAATCTGCTGCCACTCAATCCCCGCTGCCGATGATCAGCCCCTATCCCTCAGAGGTCCTCAGATACTCCCTTCGTGTTGTGGGCCACTGCCTGCATTTGGGCACCATCTTCCTGGACCCAGGTGCCTGCAGCAGCTGCTGCACTGTGGGTCCCCTTGCCCCCTGGGCTCCTGCAGTTCCACATCTATGACGAGCGAGTTTTTTCTAAGGTTCCAGCTGACCAGTCACAACTCCCTAGATCAAAACTGTCCTGCTAAAGCCCAGGCTGTCCTTCCTGGGACGCAGGTCCCCGATTCTCAGTCCCTGCTCTGCTGCAGCCCCATCATTCCCTGAGTCTTGCAGGACCTGTCTGGTGTTAGGAATGGAGGATCTTGCGTCAGCCCTGAGCCCTGCTGTGCTGGGATGTGCTCCAGAGCTTCTCCTGGATGGTGAGGTCCTGCGGAGCCAGGCCTGGTCTTGCTCACCTGGTCGCCCAGTGGAGGGGCTGATGGCAGGTGGGGGCAGCCTGGCAGAGGCAGGTGGCGACCCTTCAGGGGCTGCCTCAGGACAACAGGCTGCCTTTGCTCACATCAGTGATGATGAGGGTGGGTTGGAGCTGGTGGAGATCTGGGCTTCTGAACATGTTCAAGGACCCCCGGGGAACCACTGCTATTTAATGCCAGTGCTTGGCCCCGGCTGGCGTATGGTGACCAGTGTCCGTGAGAGACTGAGGGATAGCATGGACCCTGGCGAGGAGGTCACATATGAGTGAAGTACCTGAGACGCTAGTGCTCTGAGGGCTGGAGTGGGGGCCGGAGCTTCACACATGGAGACCTCCTTGAAAGCCCAGTAGGAGCCCTGGGGGCCGAGCGAGAGTTTGCCTTACCACGGTTGGGCGTGGTGGGTGGTGTGTGTATGTGTGGGTGTATGTGTGTAGTGTGTGTGTGTGTATGCCTATATGTGGTGTGTGGTGTGTATATGTGTGTGTGACGTGTGGTATGTGTGTGGTATGAGATGTGTGTGTGTATGGGATGTGTATAGTGTGTGTCTATGGTGTGTATGTGTGTGGTATGTGCATGTGTGGTATATGTGTGCTGTGTGTAGTGTGTGTGTGTATGGTGTGCATGTGATGTGTTCATGTGAGTAGTGTATGTGTGCTGTGTGTGGTGTGTTCAAGTGTGTGGTATATGTGTGGTGTGTGTGTGGTGTATGCATGTATGTGTGCACTGTGTGATGTTTGTGTGGTGTGTTTATGTATATGGTATATGTGTGGTATGTGTGGTGTGTGTGTACGTGTGCAGTACTTGTGTGTGTGGTGCATGTGTGGTGTGCTCGTGTGAGTGGTATGTGTGCGATGCATGCATGTGTGTGGTATATGTGTGGCACGTGCTTGTGTGTGGTATGGGTGTGGTGCGTGTGTGGTGTATGCATGTGTGTGGTGTATGTGTGTTGTGTGTGTGTGTGCACACCCATGGGACATGGAGTGCTGAGGACACCCATGCATGGAGGACACCCAGGGCTTACTGGTGCTGGGCTGGGTCTCAGCTGAGATCAGCGTGGACTTGCCCATAGGCGCCATGGACCCCCGGGTGGCCCTGTCTTCAATTCGCCCATGGTGCCTGTGTGCTGCTGGTGGGGTGTGTGGGGGATGTGTGGAATGGGGGGAAGCCCTGTTCTGCTGCTTCCCACTCCACAGGATGCCCCTGGGCACCTGGTGTCCTTACAGGGGATGAGCCATCCTTGCAGGGAACCCAGGAAATGGCTTCCTCCACCCGCATGATACCATATTCGCTTCCTCACCCAGCCTCCGGGAAGGTGGGGCTGTGCTTCCTCCACCTGGGTGATACCATTTGCTTCCTCACCCAGCCTACTGGAAGGTGGGGCTGTGCTTCCTCCACCCATGCGGTACCATTCACTTCCTCACCCAGCCTCCTGGAAGGTGGGGCTCTGCTGTCTACAGACAAGCATGCTGGGGTTGCAGAAGTTGGTTGCCATCCTCGGGTTGCAGAACCACCAATAATAAGAAAAGTGAGCACTCGGTCCTGGCTCCTGCAGGCAGCTGGGCTGCTGTGGGTGCTGCGTGAGTCAGGGTCTGTGAGGGCGTGGGGCGTGGGCGCCCACCCTCCTGGATGCACACTGAACGCTCACAGCACTCCGCTGGGGGTCCTCGCCCCACCTTGCAGATGAGCAAACTGAGGCTCAGATAGGCTAATGTTGCTGGAAAGTCGCTGGGCTACTTGGAAGGCTTGGGATTGGAGCCCAGGGGAGGAAGCTACCAAGAGCGGCACTCTCCCTCCGGTGTGATTTATGAGACGAGCAGGGCTCCTTTCATTTTCAGCAGAATTACATGTTTTCATTCCTGGATTAGCTTCAGCTTCTCCAGGACCCCTGTCAATTAACTGTGCTTGGAGCTACACTTTTAACAAAATTACACTTAATCAGACTATCTGATTAAGACTATCTGATTCCCCGCGAGGGGGAATCTGAGAGGCTGGGATGCTGTCTCTGAGCTTCGGGTAATTAAAAATCCAGTATTCTCCATGAAGGAAAAAAGACCCAGAACCATGATGGTCTGAAAGTAAACATGATTAAAAAGTCCTCCTTCATAAAGAATTAATATTTAATCCTCATTCTCCTTTCCAGTGCTGAGGTGTGGAAACTATTTCTTTTCTAGTCCTGGGCTGAATGTCAAAATTTACATTTAAATAGGCCTGTTTTGTAGCCAGCCTGGGCCCTAATGAGAGTGTTAATGTGTCTAGTTTCAGAGGTGCAGCTTGATCAGCATTCAGCCTGGAAACCAGTTCCAAGCTCTGTAATGCAGGTCGGGGCCGGAAGCTGCTCTGCCTGAGGCAGCCTCACGTTTTGCAGGCCACTTCCTTTGGGACCTCAGCAATCGAATAGCATCTTTATTCCCTGGTTCTCTGAGTGTGGGATGCGGCTTCTTTCTTTCCTCCTGCAAACCCTGGGGCAAGAGTGGGTAGGAAAGCAGGGTCTGTGGAGCCTGGGTGCTTTTCCACTCCCCCGCCGGAGCAAGCTCTGTTTGTCCATATCCACTGTTGCCACACTCCCATCCCTGGGGACCTGGGCAGGCTCGGTGCATTGAAGCCTCTTTAAGGAAGACCAGTTTAGCAGCTTAGCTAACCCTGGAATCCTAGAACACCCAGAGATGTCTTTTTAAAGGGAATGGCCACTTCAGCCTATACTGACAGGTGTTGTTGTGGCTCACAGTCAAGAGACTTTGGATTCGGGCAGAAAAAAGGAGGTTGAGCTGGGGTCTCTCCCAGCATGCGGTTCAAGGAACACATCTGTAGGTGTCTGATGCAGAGCCCGCGAGGTGGCTTCAGCTGCAGCCACCATCCACGGTGGACCCATGGCTGTTGGCCGGTGTGACACAGGTGCTGGGCACATCAAGGCTGAGTCTAACGGCATTGGCATGTGATCGTCCCTCTTTGCAGATGGAAGATGAGATGCTGGGTGGCCGCTCAGCCTCCCCCAGGCCACCACTTAAATTCTAGTCAGAGCCAAGATTTGAACCAAGCTTGCCTAGTGCCTGGACCCATGAAGGGCAGAGCCATTTTTTGTGAAATTTCTCCCCACAGGTTGGAGACAGATGTCTGGGAAACTTATGCTGGACACATTTGGGAGAGAAAGCAGAGGGCTGCCCGCAAGAGTGGAGAGACTCCTGCAGTGGCTGGCCAGGCTGCCCTCCCTGCCCCCAGCACTGTTGCTGGATTTGCCGGCTCACGTGCTCTTCCCCTCTCGGCAATGAAACCAGCTTTGCAGAGTTATATGTAATGAGAAAAATCTAACATGACAGACTCCATCTTGCTTGTAGCCTCACAGGCTAAGTTGATTTTTTTTGCTTATTCTAGTTTGGAGGACAAGATAGCTATGAAAGGAATTTGGTTTGTAGTTAAACTTTGAGGCAAGGAAAACTGACCCCTCCTTGTTTGGAGACTGAACTGCATCTATAAGACAAGGTTAGGATATGGTAGGGCCTGAGCTTTGCTGGAGAAGACGCAGGGGGAAACCATGACCTGCCATTGCTTTGCTGCCCCGGAGTCAGGTAACTGGAGGTTGCAAGATTGGTTAACTTCCCCGTCTACTCCTATAGATAACATCACTATTGTGAAAACTAAAGAACGGGTCTTTGAGATGTTTTGCAGATTTAGCATTTTGGCAGACCAAAAGACACCACCTGGACTGTGACCCCTGTCCCAGGAACTGACTTGGCTGTGCAGAGACAGTGCTGACACCCCTGTGGTTTCATCCCCAGCCCAACCAATGAGGATTCCCTATTCCCTAGGACCCTGCCTTCCAAAGCATCTGAAAAACCCTAGCCTCTGAATTCTCAGAGAGACAGATTTGAGAATTCTCTCCCTGCCTCCTCATTTGGCTGGCCCTGCAATTATTAAACTCTTTGGTGCAATTCCTGCTATTGTTTTTCCTGGGCAGTGGGTGAGAAGAACCCGGTTGGACAATGACAGCAACAACAATTCAAGATGTCTGCATTGTTCTCCCACCCCAATCTCCTCCCTCACCCTCAGCGGGTGGCCCCGCTTCTCTGGGAACATGGAAGCCATTCTGGGGTTTCTCCAGTTTCCATCCGCAAGCCTGGCTGCCACCTGGCATCTGCAGCCATTTCTTCTTCCCTCCTTTTGTTACAGTGGAGCGCTGTGCTCATTCTCTTTCTGAGGCTGTTGGCCCTCCTGGGCCCTGGGTTCCTCCCCTTCTTTCTGCTCAGGGAACTCGCCTGTCCATGAACCCCTTACTCCCGCATCTCCAAACTCTCCCATCTCTTCCTTCCTACCCTTACGTCTCTCTGGTCTTACACAGACAAAAACCAACCAAGGAAACAAGAGAGTCATGTCCTCAGAGCCGAACTTCTCGAGTTCTCCTGCATGCCTCCCCCGTGCCCGTCTGCCGGCATTCCCTCCCTGCATGCGTTCCCTCCATATGTGGTCTCACAGCTCCAGAGACCCCCAGGGATGGAGATCGTTATCTGCTCATCTTATCCCCATCTCTTATGGGAGTTTCAGATCCTATATCCAGCTGCTATCTGGATATCTTCACCTGGGATTCCCCGAGGCACCTGGAATTAGAGTGCCTGAGACCAAGTGGACTCTTGGGAGTTTCAGCCTGGCACACGCATGAGAGCATCTGCGGAAGCACTGGTGTATTTTAATTGTCTCTCTCCTCTCTCTCTGCCTCCCCTCATTAGACAGAACAAATCATATGCATTGGTTTTGAGTTTCTTTATCTTCAACAAGGGGGTTACAGTCTCTGTCTTAAGTTCTTCCTGGCGTCTCCAGAGAAGTGGCTCTCAAACTGGAGCATGCATCAGAATCACCTAGAAGGCGCTGAAACACAAACTGGTGGACGTCACTCCGGGTTTCAGATTCAGCAGATCTGGGCTGGGTCCTGAGAATTTGAACTTCTAATAGATTCCCAGTTCTGGGGACCACACTTTGAGAACCACTGTTTTTAGAGGATCAGATCAAATACTTGAAGAAAGAACTTCTCTCAGCTTGGAGCAAAATTGAACATTTGCATGGACTTCCCTGGCCCCCTTAAGTTCTCCTCGAGTCCCCTGCAGGCCTCCAAGGAGTATCACTCATAGAACATCCATCCTCGGCAAGGATGGGCCCAGCATTAGATATGTCTCAGCTTAACAGGAAAAGAGAGAAGAAGGCAGAACAAATCATCAAATGATCAATTTACAATCGCCTAGGAGGGCAGCAGCTACACCGTAGCAATCAATACTCAGTGCAGATGTGACAATTGAGAGAATGATTGATCTCCCTTCATCAGGACCAGCTCCCCTTGCAGCAGGGAGGGTGCTCTGTCCTCCAGGGGCATAACTGAGAGCCCCCCAACTCTGCATGCGCTTCCTGAGCCCCAAATGTGCCAGGCACCATGCTGAGTGCCGAGGTCAGAGATGACAGAGGCCGCCTTTGTCCCAGGCATCTGGGGAGAGGCCAACAGACATTCCACGTGGTGGGTGCTGAAAGGATGCACTTGTACTAAGCACCAAGTGTGTGCCAGGCCCTTATTCACAGCCATTGCCTCACTTATGTTTGCAGAGGCCTGTGAAGGGGGTGACTTTATCCCCGTTTTGTAGGTGAGGAACTGAGCAGGCCACAGTTTCTGGCCAGCACAGGGGATACAAGTGCTGTCTATAAAGAACTTACAGTTTATTTAAAGATACAAATCTATGACACAGAGTAAAATAATTGCCCGAGATTTGCCTGGACTGGACAGGCCAGCCTCGGAGCGCTCCCAGCCTCGCTGAAGTTGAGTCCCTAGATTGAGGGGAATGGCACAGTGGAGCATCTGCCCTGGGAAAGGGTGGGAGCAGTTGCAGCTAGCAGCGCAGAGCGGGCGCTGCACCTGGCATTCGGAAGGCACGTGATCACTCAAAGTGCCAAGGAATGTACTCACCTGTGAAGAGAAATGTACAGCTGGCATCTAACTGGAAACGTCCAACTGGGGTATTGGCAGACACAACTGCAGCTGATCCATTTTCTTGTGAGAAAATTAGCAGGGTTCCCACCAGACATGATGAATACATCAATTACAGCGGTTGGCCCTTATCCACAGGGGATATGTTCCAAGATGCCTGAAACCACCGATTGCACCGAACCCTATATTCACTGTTTTTTTCTATGCACACATACCTATGATAAACCTTAATTAAAGTAAATTAGGGATAATAAAAACAATAACTAATAATAAAATAAGACAATATGCTTCAAAAAGTTATGTGACTGTGGTCTTTCTTGATTTCAAAATATCTTATTGTGCTGTGCTCATCTATTTCCAGACTGTGGTTGACTGTGGGTAACTAAAACATTGGAAAGCAAAACCTTGGATAAGGGGGACTACTGAAATAGAATCCTGTGCAATGAAACAGAGCTTCCTGTTGGACGGAGGCAGTGACAATCACAAACACATATACAATGCTTACTACATGTCAGCCACTGTCCTAAATCTTTTTTTTTTTTTGAGATGGAGTCTCCCTCTGTCGCCCAGGCTGGAGTGCAGTGGCACGATCTGGGCTCACTGAAAGCTCCGCCTCCCGGGTTCATGCCATTCTCCTGCCTCAGCCTCCCCAGTAGCTGGGACTACAGGCGCCCGCCACCACGCCCGGCTAATTTTTTATATTTTTAGTAGAGACAGGGTTTCACCGTGTTAGCCAGGATGGTCTCGACCTCCTGGCCCCATGATCCGCCCTCCTCAGCCTCCCAAAGTGCTAGGATTACAGGCGTGAGCCACCATGTCCAGCCCGCTGTCCTAAATCTTTACATATGTTAGCTCATTAAATCCCTACAACAACCCCGTATGGTGGAAAGCATTATTTTCCTCATTTAACACATAAGGAAACTGAGGCACGGGAAGGTTAAAGGATGTCTCTGAGGTCACACAGCTATCAAACATGCCTGGAGGCTTAGAGAATGTGCAGAATGCTTGGGGAAGAACATTTAGGGTGGTAGTTTTCAAAATGTGGTTCCCACACCAGCAACTTCATCACCACCTGGGAATGTCGCAGCCCTCTGCATTTCACAGCTCTCCAGGTGAGTCTGGTAGAGGATAGAGTGTGAGAATCTCTGTCTCAGAGGGTGCAGTGGCAGGTAAAGACGGCTCACAGGAAAGGAGACCGAAGGAGGAGAGCTTTATCATCTTCAACACACGCTGCTGGGATGTGTTCTATGTTTGGCTTGGAAAATGACCTCTTCCTCTCCACTCTATTGGCAAAGCGGGCAGAGCTAGTTCCCCAGGAGGCTTGCGTACTGGGGGAACAGCTGGTTAAACCTCTCCAGGGGAGGAGAGTTGTGCCTCAATGTTTGGCCTTGGGAGGGAAGCTGGTTGAGGGAGATGAGGGAAAGTGGGGAGGAGGAAGGAAGATTTGCAGAAAAATCACACTGTCTGTGGGCAGGATACTCCAGGGCCCTCTTTCCAAATCACTCAGCCTCCATCTCGGTACCTCCCACCTTTGCAGAACTCTTGAGCTCCCTGAACGGCTCCTTTGCCGCCCAGCTCCTGTAGACCGGAGCCTTGCTCCTGGCCTGGACACACCATCCGGCTTCCTTTGAAGTTCTAGCTTGTCTTCCTTTTGGCTATGGTTTGCATGAACCCTCAGCCAAAGTTTTCTTTGAGAATTATTAAACAGCATCATAACATCCTTCAGGGAGCTTCCCCCTTGCCCCTATGCTACCCACCTAACCTGGAACCACTCTTTGTTGGGCCTTGCCAGCCTCAGAGACTCTCACTGAACTGGTCATGATGAATTCTGGGATGGGGAAGGGTCCCCTGTCACAACCAGCTCATCCTCATGGCAAATTTATCGTCTCTAAGTTGTTTTTCTGCTAAAAACGTCTAAAAGGAGGCTGCAGAGATTTATATCTTAATACTTGTGCTGTGAGTTCTTGACTTATGTGTGTGTGAGGGTTAGTGTGTTCATGCTTGCCTAATGGAGGGGCAGTCCTGGGGAACTGAAGTATTTAGATTTCTATCTGTCAGACCCATTAAGTTATAAAGTGCATTTCAAAGTTGAAAATATTGTAGAAGAGTTATTCCTGCTGTCTCAGGAATGTTTCAGTTAATTGGATCTTAATCTGGAGTCATAACCCATATTGAATCGCTCCAGGGATTTCCTGCAATGAAGGCATGATTACTGCTCTTGGGTCATGGCCATGCCTGCCCAGGCAAGGCTAATATAGAATATATTAATTATTCAAAACACCTCACACAGGCAGACAATCTCACCTCCTCAGGTCAAATGACCCCAGATGGTTTCTCCATTGCTATCTTTTTGCTGTGACATATTTAGACAATTCCTTCAGTTCCCCACAATGTTTTCCAGGGGATATCAAGTTATTTTCTAATTTCACTAAGCCCAACTGTACTTGGTGGAAATTCTCTGGACACTTTAGGAATTCTAAGGGTAAATAACTTATTTCTTTAAGCTATCCTAGTGAGAAAATAATCTTACAAACTTTGAGTATTAACTTTTAAAATCATTTCAGTAAAAGTTTAAAAACTGGGACTTATGAGTACTATATCGTTTGAATTCTTGCATGTTTGAAGATGTTTCCACCTGCCACTTTTACTGCTAGTTTTACTATTTTTTTATTTAGATTTTCATTTTAGATTCAGGGGTACACATGTAGGTTTGTAACAAGGGTATGTTGTGTGGTGATAAGGTTTGGGCTTCTATTGTTCCTGTTACCCAGATAATGAGCAAAATATCCAATAGGAAGGTTTTAAACCTTTGCCCCCTTCCCCCTCTCCCTCCTTCCTTCATTTTTGAGTCTCCATTGTCTACTGTTTCCATCTTAAGTTCATGTGAACCCAAGATTTAACTCCCACTTATAAGTGAGAACATGTGGTATTTGGTTTCTGTTCCTGTGTTAGTTCACTTAGGGTAATGACTCCAGCTGCAACCATGTTGCTGCAAAGGACATGACTTTGTTCTTTTTCTATGGCAATGGAATATTCCATGGCATTATGTACCACATTTTCTTTATCCAGTCCACCATTGATGGGTATCTGAGTTGATTCCACATCTTTGCTATTGTGAATAGTGCTATGATGAACACATGGGTGCAAGTGTCTTTTTGGTATAACAATTTACTTTCCTTTGCATAGATATCCGGTAATGAGATAGCTGGGTTGAGTGACAGTTCTATTTTCAGTTCGTTGGAAATTTCCAAACTGCTTTCTGCCTAATTTGCATTGCCACCAACACTATATAAACATATAATTTTCTCTACAACCTCTCCAACAGTTATTATTTTTTGACTTTTTAATAATAGCCATTCTGACTGCTATGAGATGGTATCTCATTGTGGTTTTGATTTGCATCTCTCTGGTGATTAGCAATGTTGAACATTTTCTCACATGTTTGTTGGCTGCTTGTATGTTTTCTTTTGAGAAGTGTCTGTTCATGTCCTTTGCCCACTTTTTAATGGGGTTGTTTCTTTCTTGTTGATTCATTTAAATTCCTTATAGATTCTGGAGATTAGTCCTTTGTCGAGTACATGATTTGCAAATATTGTATCCCATTCTGTAGGTTGTCTGTTTATTCTGTTGAGAGGTGTTTTTTTGTTTGTTTCTTTTTTTTTTTCTTTTTCTGTGCAAAAGCTCTTCAGTTAAGTCTCATTCGTCTATTTTTGATTTTGGGGTCTTCATCATAAATTATTTGCCTAGGCCAATGTCTAGAAGAGTATTTTCTGGATTTTCTTCTGGATTTTTGTAGTTTGAGGTCTTACATTTAAGTATTTAATCTACTTGCATTGATTTTTATATATGTTGATAGGCTAGCCAGTTTTCCCAGGACCATTTATTAAATAGCGTGTCCTTTCCCCATTTTTTTTTGTTGTTGTTGACTGTCAAAGATGAGTTGATTATAGGTATGTGGCTCTATTTCAGGAGTCTCTATTCTGTTCCATTGGTCTATGTGTTTGTTTTGTATCAGTACCATGCTGTTTGGGTTACTGTAGCCTTGTAGTATGTTTGAAGTTGGGTAATGTGATGCCTCTGGCTTTATTTTTTCTGTGTAAAATTTCTTTGGCTATTTGGGGCCTTCTTTTTCCTTTTTGACTGTTGTTGCTTTAAAACCTATTTTATCTGGTACAAGAATAGTGACTTCTGCTCTTTTTTTTTTTCCATTTACATGATAGATCTTTCTCCATGCCTTTACTTTGAGACTATGCATGTTGTGACTTGTGAGATGGGTCTCTTGCATAGAGCAGAAGGATGAGTCTTGTTTTTAATTACCAATTTGCCCCTCTGTGTCTTTTAAGTGGAGCATTTAGGCCATTTACATCCAAGGTTACTATTAATATGTGAGATTTCATTCCTGTCCTAGTGTTGTTAGCAAGTTACTTTATAGGGTCTGTGGACTATTTGCTTGTGTGTGCTTTCATGGTAGCAAGTATCGTTCCTTTATTTCCATATTTAAAACTCCCTTAAGCATCTCTTGTTGGGGCCAGTCTGGTGGTGACAATTTTCCTTACTGATTGTTTTTCTGGGAAAGAGTTTATTTCACCTTCGTTTATGAAGCTTAGTGAGGCAGGATATGAAATTCTTGGCTGGCATTTTCTTTCTTTCAGAACGCTAAAAATGGGCCCCCAATCTCTTCTGCCTTATGAGGTTTCTGCCGAGAGTCAACTGTTAGTGTGATGGATTTCCCTTTATGGGTAATATGACCCTTTTCTCTAGCTGCCTTGAAGATTTTTTCTTTTGCATTGACCTTGGCTAGTTTGATGACTATGTGCCTTGGTAATGGTCATCATGTACAATATCTCCAGTTCTCTGGATTTCTTGTATCTGCATATTGACCTCTCTCGCAAGATTGGGAAAATTTTCCTGAATTTTATCCTCAAATCTGTTTTCCAAGTTGCTCCTTCTTTTCTCTAGAGAATGCCATTAAGTCATTTATTTGGTGACTTTACAAAATCCCATGTTTCTTGAAGGTTTTGTCCATTTTTGACATTCTTTTTTCTTTATTTTTGTCTGACTGGGTTGATTCAGAGCCCCAGTCTTTGAGCTCTGAAATTATTTCTTCTGCTTGGTCTAGTCTGTTGTTAAGTCCTCCAACTATGTTTTGAAATTCCTATAGTGAAATTTTCAGTTCCAGAAGTTCTGTTTGGTTCTTTTCTAAAGTAGTTATGCTGTCTTTCAAAACCTGGATAATTTGTTCTGTTTTCTTTGTGTTGGATTTCAGCTTTCTATTGGATCTCATTGAGTTTCTTTGCCACCCATATTCTGAATTCTCTGTCATTTCAGACATTTCATTCTAGTTAGGATCCATTGCTTGGTAGCTGGTGTTGATCCTTCGGAGGTGATGAGACACTCTGGCTTTTTGTATTGCCAGAGTTCTTGTGTAGGTTCCTTATCATCTGAGAGAGCTGCTGCTGCTGCTTCTTTCTTTTATGTTGAATTTGCTACTTTTTGAATGAAGCTTCTTGATTTTTAAGTTCTTTTTTCCCTTAAAGGAATGACTGTGGTGTATCCTGTGTATGAACCATTGGCTTTGTCTCTGGGTGCTTTCAGGGTGCCAAGGCACTGTATGTGTTCCTTGGTTGCATACAGGTTCAGGCTGTGGTCCAGTAGGTGGAGCTTAAGATTAAGAGTTGGCAGGTACGGGTGGGGGCAGAGGCAATGAAGAAGGGTGAAATGCACGTTCAGTGGGGATGGAGATGCTGGAGAAGTCCCAGAAGCAGTCTCTTTTAGCCCATCCTCCCTGAACCCAGACAGGAAGAGCTGCTGCTGAGTCAGCAACAGTGCATTGAGGAGGGAGGGCAACAAGGAAAGACCCGTCTCTGAGTCTGTTTCAGGCCAACGGTAGTGTCATGCCTGCATTTCCTTTGACTCAAGGGAGGCTTTGGCGGGCTGTGCTAGGTCCATCACTCTGTTAGGGGCCAAGGTTTAGCTCTCTGGGTCTGGGTATTTTCACTAGCAAAGAGCCTGTCTGAATTCCTTGGTGACTGTGGCCTCTGTATGGTGGCTTCCCCAGATGCTGGTTGTAGTGGCATATGCTGGGCGTGTGGGCAGGCCTGTGCCTCTTGTGGGGGTGGGGAGGCAGCAGTCTCAGGAGCTCCTCTAGTTCCCCATTGCTCTGCATTGGCGTTAGCAGATTTTCTATTGTGCTGCCCCATTTGGCCTCTAAGCCAGCGAGTGGCTCGGTGGCTTGTATGGGTAGGAGCTGGCTGTGGCACAAGCACCAGCTCTGAGCGGGAGTCCAGTAGGCAGCCACCAGTTTCCAGAGATGTTCCTAGGCGTGGAGCTAGAAAACCTCCTTGGCCCCAAGTAGCTCTGCATGGGAACCTCGGGTGGCTGCCTAAATTCCTAATCCAGGAGAGGGTGGGTTCCAGATGCCTGGCGGCCTGCCTGGGCGTGAAGCAGAGAGGGCTCTCCTGTACCAGGATCTCCGCTCAGGAAGGGTGGGGCAACTCAGGCTTCTCATCTGGGTGAGCAGGTGCTCTGAATTCCTGGGGATGGAAAAGAGCGGGTCCTGATGCACCACAATTCCAGAGGAGCAGGCTAGGACCCCAGCAATCACATGCACAGACCAGTTATAGGTTGCCAACTGGGCGCTGGCCACAAGTCTCTGGGCCCAGGAGAAACCATGCTGCAGCAGCGCTCTTCCCACCTCAGGCCTGTGACAGGGAAGATCACAATTCCAGTGCCTACTGCTGGGGTGCTTTCCACACTTGCCATGAATTCTGGCTGTGTAGGCCCCTAACTTGCTCCAGAGGAAGCACTCCAGTCTCTGGTCTGAGACGAAAATGCATGCATGGCCATGCTGCTGGGTTGCCAACGAATGACTGACTTTGTATGAGCCTGGATTAAAAAGGCCATCCTGCTCTCAGTCCCAGGTCTGGGAAAATGCCTGCAGCTTTTCTAGGTGTCTTTCTTTCTCAGTGTCTCCAAGCCTGTCTCCGAGTCAGCTCCAGGGCTTGGGAGAGACAAAGTGCTCCCCTCTTTGTGGGTTGCTTGGATCCCTAGGGGACAGGTGAGGTGTTCTGCCCCTCGCAGGTCCTGGGGCTTCACTCACTTTTCTCAGTGGCTGGATGGATGCTGTCACGGGGCTTTCTGCCTGTCTTCTCCTCCCTAGGATCTGGGGTATCCTTCACTGTTTTGTGGATTCCTATTTTCCTTCTTGAATTAAGACTCAGAGTTGGTCTTTATGCACTATTTTGCTATTTCCAAGTGGCCAAGGCATGCTAAAAACCTCGAATCTGCCATGTTAGGGAAAAAACTAGTTTCATGCATGTTATAAGAAATTATTTTCATCAAATTGATACGTTCCATTTTATACTACTAAGTCAAGTGAGACTTCCAATGAGAAGCAGCACCCACTTCCCACCCATCCCAATCTCTGGCCCTGCTTGCTATGAACAATCAGTTTCATTTCTTGTGGTTCTTAACTCCATATATAATCTACACACACTGGATAGTTAAAAAATATGTATTGTGGTAAAATTCCCATAATATAAAACAGTTAATCATTTGATATGGTTTGGCTCTGTGTCCCCACCCAAATCTCATCTTGAATTGTAACTCCCACAATTCCCATGTGCGGTGGGAGGAACCTGGTGGGAGGTAATTGAATCATGGGGGCGGGTCTTTCCTGTGGTGTTCTCCTGATAGTGAATAAGTCTCACGAGATCTGATGGTTTAAAAAATGGAATTTTCCCTGCACAATCTCTCTCTTTGCCTGATGCCATTCATGTAATGAATGTGACTTGCTCCTCCTTGCCTTCTGCCATGATTGTGAGGCCTCCCCAGCCATGTGAAACTGTGAGTCCATTAAACCTCTTTCTTTTGTAAATTTCCCATTCTCAGGTATCTCTATCAGCAGTGTGACAATGGACTCATACATCATTTTAAAGTCAACAATTCAGTGGCCTTTGGTACACCCATTCACAATGCTCTGCAACCAGCACCTCTATCTAGTTCTAAAACATTTTCGTCACTTCAAATTACAACCTCACACCCATTAAGAAATTACTCCCCATTTCTCCCTGCCTCCTGCTTTTGGAAATCACCAATCTACTTTCAGTCTGTATGGATTTATCTAATGGGGACATGTCATACAAATGGACTCATTCAATATGTGACCTCTTGTATCTGATTTTGTCCACTTAGTATATTGTTTTGGAGGTTCATCCATGTTGCAGGATGTATCAGTACTTCATGCCTTTTTATGGCTGAATAATATTCCATAGTATGGATATATCACAATCTGTTTATCCATTTGTATTAGTCTGTTTTCACACTGCTATAAAGATACTACTTCAGACTGGGTAATTTATAAAGGAAAGAGGTTTAATTGACTCAGTTCTGCATGACTTGGGAGGCCTCACGAAACTTACAATCATGGGAAGGAGAAGCAAGCACCTTCTTCACAAGATGGCAGGAGAGAGAAAGAGCGCAGGGGAAACTGCCGCTTTTAAAACCATCAGATCTCATGAGAACAGCATAGGGGAAGCCACTGCTGTGATCCAATCACCTCCCAACAGGTCCGTCCCTCGACACCTGGGGATTACAATTTGAGATGAGATTTGGGTGGGGACACAGAGCCAAATCATATCATTGTTCATCCGTTGATGGACATTTGGGCTGTTTCTACCTTTGGGCTATTGTAAAGAGTGCTGCTATGAACATGGGTGTATGTGTATTTGTTTGAGTATCTGTTTTTGTTCTTTTGGTTATGTATATACATAGGAGGGGAATTGGTGGATCAAGTGGTAATTCTATGTTTAACTTTTGGAGGAACAGCCATACTGTTTTCCATGTTGCTGTATCATTTTATATTCCTACAGGCAATGTACGAGGGTTCAAATTCTCTGCATCCTGCACAACATTTGTTATTTTATTTTTCTGATTACAGCCATCCTAAATAGGTGTGAAATGGAATCTCACTGTGATTTTGATTTGCATTTCCGTAATGACTAATGATGTTAATTTTTTTAATGTGCTTATTGGCCATTTGTATCTCTTCTTTGGAAAAATGTTCAAAAAATTGAGCTATTTAACTTTTTCTTATTGATTTGTAAGAGTTCCTCATATATCTGGATACAAGTCCCTTATCAGATACATGATTTGCAGATATTTTCTCCCGTTCTCTTTCTCCCTCACCTGCAGGAAGCCTCAGCTACAGGAGCCCTTACTTGTTAAGGGCCATGGGCCCTCTCATGTTATTATTTAATTAATATCAATAGCCCAGTCCCTGTATGGTATCTTTGGACTCTTCCAGGATCCTGCTCTTCTCTCAGGAAAGCTGGCCCTAGGTTGGGCTCTGCTGCTCTGTCCCCTCTTCCTGCATTCAGGTACTTTGTGGAGCTTTGACCCTAGCAACACCTCCAGCTAATGTTCTGGGACAATCCACTCCTCTTTATTCAGATCCCTTCCCACTGCAGTGGCCCAGCCACACAGAAGGACAGTCATGCTTGTTTATCTACTCATAAGAGCAGGAGGAAACATTTCTTAGAGTGGAACATTGGCCATCAGCCTTGCTGGGCCTTCTGCAGGCTCACTGCTCTGTTGATTCAAGCTGTCGCTCAGCCTGGGTTAGCAGTGAGAGAGCTCTGCGGGGCCACTCCTCCCTGCAGGTGGAGCTCAGGCTTGGCCAGCGCTGCCTCTGGACACCCGCCCAGGCTACTCCGCCTTCTACTCTAAACAGATGTTACCTTGTCATTGTGTTCACAGGCCGGCCTTATGTGGAGCCCCTAGGAACTGGTCAGAGACTTGAGCTGGCTGTGTTCAAGGGCTCCCTCATTTGCTTGATTATTCATTTATCCCACGAACGTTTCCGGAGGGCCTGCTGTGGGCCTGGCACAGGTGACACTGTGGGGCCCTCTGCTATGGACTGAATACTTGTGTCTTCCCAGAATTTCCATGTTGAAATCTAACCCCCAGGGTGAAGGCATTAGGAGTTGGGGTCTTTGGGTGAGGGCATTAGGAGGTGGGGCCTCCCGGTGAGGGCATTAGGAGGTGGGGCCTTCAGGCCTCTGGGAGGTGACTGGGTTCTTGGGAGGGTGGGGCCCTTTAGAATCTTGAGAATGGTATCAATGCCCTTTTAAAAGAGGCCCCAGAAAGCTCGCTCTCTCCTCCCACTATGTGAGGACGCAGCAAGAAGGCGCCTTCAGGTGAGGAATGGATGGGAGAGTCTCACTGGAGGTAGGAGGCTGCGTGGTGGCCCAGGATGCCTGGAAAGGCCCTCAGGATGGTCTCTGCACACATCAAAGATGACCTCATCTATATGTAAAGATGTTTCTGTCAAAAACAAAAACCAAAGCAAGCCCTCTCCCACCTGCAGAAAGGCCATGTCATCTCTGCTGAGGCTAACTGCCCCAGCCTGCAGTGATAATTAGTGCCTTTTCCATCACTTGCTCATGCTCAGTGGTGTCCAGGGTTTTTATTAACACAGGATGTCGTATCTGTATTTCACAAAGCTCATAATTGCATATGCCCTGTGCCTGTCTCCAATTCCTTTAAAATGTACTGGGCAATGGGCGTTGTATTATCTACAATAGACACATTGATACCTTCCTAAATTAACAGTTTGCATTTCTTCAGCAGATGTGAGCCATGAAAAATAGTCCAACACATTTTTATTGTTCTGTTAATTAAAGTGTTTCTCCCCTGAATGTAGAAATCAATGGTTAGCAGGCCCATGAATAGTCTTTGGGGCATAATGAAGACTCCAATGGAAAAGAGGTTGTCAAGAAAGTTCTAGAGGCGGACTTTGGCCACAGCAATCTTGGGGTAAGGAGGGAGGATCCAGGACGCTGCTGGTATCATGGCTGGGGTGTCTTTCCAATGGAATAGTTGTATCTTGACACTGTTATCAGAATCCACACATATTCATGGGAATCTATGTGGTTAGTTGCTTATAGGATGAATTACACACAGAGATAGGCTGGCTGACCTACCTGATACTACAACATAGAAATGCTTTTTTCTTTTAGCTAAAGTCAATTTTGTGTGTGTGTGTGTGGGGAGTGGGATCCTAGGTCATTTGTTTGTCCACAGTAAATTTTATTGACTAAGAATCTGCTAATTGCATTTGATAGTTAATGGTTCCATTCATTTATCATGTAGGTTCATGCTTCCTATGTTCTTATTTGAACCTCACAACACTTACGTAAGGTTTGAAAGACAGGTGTTAAAGCCCTCACTTAATACATGGGGGAAACGGAGATGGGGGTTACAAGTTCTTCCAAGTTCACCTGGAGTGTGAGCCAGGTCCCTTAGTCCGACACTGACTTCCCATGTCCTATCCCAGGAACAAATGTGCTTCAGGTGTGAAGAGTGACTTGCTTAATCACAAGACTTTCCAGATTTACTGCTCTGCAAGAATGTGGACAGGACGGAGGCCCACCGTCCAGAAGAAAACAGTGAGATCCAACGTTTATCTTTATCCCTCATGTTTGAACTTTGCCTCCGACATGCAGCAGTAGCCACAGACAAGACCTCGGAGCAAATGCACTGGGAACCCTATCCCCAGGACAAGCCCTTTTGAGGGCTCGGCTCACAAATCCGTTCGTTATTAATACATATATGTGTAACTATCCTTCTGTGTCCTGAAGGCTTTTGTCCTGATTCTCCACAGAGGAAGAGCAAGTACCGCTCCTCATTTGCGGATGAACACCTGCAGAGCACAAAGCCTCTGCACTCGTGGGGGCTGCAGACTGGGAGCTGCTCCTCAGCCCTAGACAGTGTTTCTTCAATCCCTTTCCTGGCACCCAAAGCCTGGCTGGATATAGTAGGCTAATCCTCCCCATCTAAAATGACTCTGAAATCAGGCTGGGGAGAGAGAGTGCAAAGAAGGTCAGTGCATTGAGCAAGTGCTCAGCTGGGACTGGGCACCACCCTCCCAGACCTCACCTGCTTCACCTGCCACACACAGCCACACAGCCCCTGATGGAGACCTGCGCTAGTGAGGCTGGGAGGGGTGAAGTGGCTGTGGCTAGGGTGTGAGAAAGGGTTGAGGAGGGTCCCCGTGGGCCTTAGGCCAGGCGTGCCACCATACCTGTCCAGCCAGAAGCTGAGAAGACCTTGGCCAGAGGTCTGCTGCTGTCACAGGGCCTCAAACTGAGAATTGTGGAGTCCATCCTCCTACGAACAGCATAGCGCGTCCCCAGGTGAGGCTGCAGTGGGCCTTCTGTGCCGTAACTAAATTGCCTGCCCTGGCTGTTAGAGCCTGGAGCTCTGGATGTGTGGGGAGTTCATTTCTTTTCTTTTTTTCTTTTTTCTTTTTCTTTCTTTTCTTTTCTTTTTTTGAGACAGAGTTTCACTCGTGTCGCTCAGGCTGGAGTGCAATGGTGTGATCTCAGCTCACTGCAACCTCCACCTCCTGGAGGTCAAGCAATTCTCCTGTCTCAGCCTCCCAAGTAGTTGGGATTACAGGCGTATGCCACCACGCCTGGCTAATTTTTGTATTTTTAGTAGAGACTGCCATGTTGGCCAGGCTGGTCTTGAACTCCTGACCTCAGGTAATCCGCCCACCTCCGCCTCCCAAAGTGCTGAGATTATAGGCATAAGCCACCGCACTTGGCCTGGAGTTTATTTCTTGAGGACCATGGTGCCCTGGCTCATGCCTGAGCAGAGCTGAACACACTGCTGTTCCTCTCCCCCGTGCTCCTTTCCTGGACCCTTGGAGTAATTGCCAGCTTCGGAACCACCAGCCAGGAAAGCTGGGGCAAGTGCGGGGGTGGAGCAGTGTGGGTAGAGACTGCGGTGGCTGGGCCGGGTTGCAACTGGGGAACAGGCAGGAGGAAGGGAGGGCCAGGGCTCTCTAGGAGTGTGCCTTGGTGTGGGAAAGCAAGCTGCCCAAGGCAGGGTGCACTCAGGTGGGCAGGGCAGAGGCAGAGGCCAGGTGGGAGGCTGTGTGCATCCTGCATTCTAGGGTCTGTATTCTGAGGCTTTGACATCTAGTGTCTTGCTGACACTGAAGGGACAGCCCCTCCCAGGGTGTCAGTTCCTAGAGACAGGGAACAACTCTGTGCCTTTCCCATGCGAACCAAGCAATCCAGAGTCCTACCCCCTCCTCTATGGGACTCTCATACTCCAGGCCACTGTCCCCCTTCCCTAGTCACCCCAAAGCCAGGTCAGAGAACTAGGGGCAGCTGCTGCAGAACAGAGCCCCGAGGTTATGCAAAGCAGCCAGTCCTGGCCCTGTGGACCCTGCCTCTCCTCTTTCTTCCCACAAAACCATGGGGAAGACTCCTGCCCAAGTTTCCCCTCCTTCTGCCTCCTGACCCACCTCCGTGTTTCTCCGTGGCCCTGTGTGTATGATGTGCCTCCTCTGGGAACTGTGAGTACAGACTATCTAGTGGCAGTCACCTCCTGGTCTGCTGGGCTTCATATGCCTTGGATTTTCTATTAATACACTATATTTTAAGGCAGGGGCTGCAGACACTCATGTTGGGGACCTGGGGCCAGATATACTCCTGCTCCCGTGGCCTCCCAGCTGCTCCCTGGCCCAGGGTAAGAGCCACTTCCCTGCCCAGCTCTGCCATGCCTGTGTTTGGTCCTCGAAGTCCACTTGGCTCCATCTTCAAAATATATCTTGGCCATAAATGCTCCTCACGGTGCCCACCCGGTCCAGCCCAGCACACGTTTCACCTGGATTACGGTGGTAGCTTCTCTACTGGGCTCCCCACCCCATCTTGTTTGCTGGGGTCCATTTCTTATCCAGCAGCCAGCGTGCTGTTTCTATGCGCAAAGGAGATCCTGGATGCCCCTGCTGGAGCCTTCTGGAGGCCTTTTCTGATGCCCAGGAGAGAGAGCACAGCCTTCTCGCGGTGCCCTGCAGGGCTCTGCATGCCTTGGACACTGCCCACACTCTGGCCTCATGCCCATCCACATGCACCTTCTTGTCTCCCTCAAACATGCCACATCCCGTCTCAGGGCCTTGGCATCTGCTATTCCTGCCATTGGTGTGACTTTCTCTCACTTCTGCACATGGTTGCCTGTTTCTTGTTATTCAGGCCTCTCCTCAGATGCCACCATCTCAGTGAGGCTGTCCTTGGCCACCCCTAATAGCACCTCCCTCATCTCTCCATGACAACCATTTCAGCTTCTCCATAGCTGAAATTATCCTCTTTATCTGCTTAAGTGTTTATTGGCAAACTTTACCCAGTAGACTCCAAGCTCTTTGAGGGCAGCCACTCTCCCTCATCCACATCGTATTTCCGGTGTCCAGGACAAGGCTTAACGTTAGAAGTCAGTGACCTTGCCTGACTGCTGGACTGCAGGGTGCTCTAAGATGCAGAAACAGTGCCCCTTGTATTTCCCTTGGCTGTCTTTTAAATCACATCTCGTATATAAGGTTTTCATAAATGTAGCTCTATTTTCTAATGTATGGCTATGGTCCTCTCTTTGGAGACAGATCTGCATGCTCTTGTTATCCCCTTCCCTGGTGTGATATTCCCAATAGAACCAGAGTGAACGTCATGGATCAGTGAGGCTACGTGGGGCCTCCAGCACTGCAGAAGCAACATTGAACTGCTCAGAGCACACACCCTCTCCAGAAGGCTCCATCCCTCCCAGAATGCCAATTAAGGTGGAGAGGCTCCTGTCCCAAGAAAAAATAATCAAGCACCATGTCTTGGAAACAAATCGACACCTGGTCATAGGATCTATAAAACAAAGCGAGGTCTTAATAAAGCAGAAGGGAAATAGATCAAAATCTAAGACAAATGGAGTGTTCTTTGCGGCAACCTCATTCTTTCTTCCTTTACATTCCTTCAGCTCTGGAAAGCTCTGTAATTAAAAAAAGTCAATATATGTGGGACTTTAAATAATTGATTGATGTTTAAAGCCCTGTCAGAAAGCTCTGTAGTAAGGCATCAAGTAATATTGAGTTTCCCCAGCAGAAGCATCACACGAATAGCCTGCCGGCCATTAATATGTGCACAGCCCTATGATAAACAGTTGTGCTTCTTTTTAATTGGTAAATAATTACAGGGACTATAAAACTGCGAGCTGTTACCCACTTTCACAGTTCAGTTAACCTCCTCCACACCGTGGGGGCCGGGATGGCCTAGCCCTATGTGGGCACGGGGTTGTCCATCAGAACCTGGGGAGGGTAGGGTCCTGGGGACAGCAGAGCACTGTTCCAACACAGGGATCCTATCTTCCGGGGGAAAGCTCTTCCCTGTTTTCTGGGAGGGCATTTAGAAGTATTTTCCCTCGCCGAAGCAGAGGTGCTTCACAGTTTGGGGCAAACTGAGTTTGAAGCAGTGGTAGGAATCTTGGGAGGAATGCTGGGCCAAGGCTGGGCTTGGGGATGAGTTGGGGAGGAGGTGGCGCTGCGCTCCAGATCTTGGAGAGCTGTGAGAAGTGGGGAACTAGGCCGCCTTCTGTGGACTGTGGGAAGTTCCAATCTCCCTGGGCCACAGCCTGGCACTACCCCTCCGAGAAAGGGCAATTCTGTCTTCTCGCCCTCCCCTGCACAGCCTTCAGGGCCAGCTCAATGCCACCTCCCCATGACGCCCCAGCTGAAAGCCTGACAGCACCATCTGGCTGGCCCAAACCGTCTGTGAACACGTGGGGACATGTGGTTGGAGGAAAGGGCTTGTCAAGGCCACATTTTAACATAATCATTCACTTGAGTTTCTCCTCTATGGCATGCATTTTCAACAGGGTGATATCGTCCTCCAGGGAGAGAAGATTGGTTCCTGGGAGTGCAAATCAACAGATTTTACAATGGTCCATGGCCTCCAGGCCTTGGTCCTACATGGCAAACTCATTCCTCAGTGCTTAATTTCTCTCTAATTAAATTAAATTACTGCACATCTGACATCGTCACTGACATTACTTCTCTTCTCTGTGAACAGCTTTAACAATCTCTACTCTTTTCCTATTAGTTTCCTTAATTTCTCTCTTAAAATTAATCTCAGTTTTTCTCCTTAGGGGGTGATGATGATAATGACAGTGAAAAGCTGAGAAGCACTGCCCCGAGGAGGGGTCGAATCAGCTCTCTGGCCCATGGCGTAATCCCAGGTCACAGCTGGCTTGAGGACCCCAGGGAAACATGGAGGAGCACCTTTGAGGGGTCTCAGCAGGCAGAGTCTGCCCTAAGACGCATCCACAGACGATTTGGGCCAGTCGGGTGGTGCTGTCAGGCTTTCAGCTGGGGCACCGTGGGCAGGCATGGTGGGGAGGTGGCATTGAGCAGGCCCCGAAGACTGTGCAGGGGATGGCGAGAAGACAGAATTGCCCTGTCTCGGAGGCGTAGTGCCAGGCTGTGGCCCAGAGAGCCCAGAACTTCCCCTGTTCCCTGGGATGGGTTCAGAATGGAAGGATGGAGCCCAGGAGGTGTCTGAGGCTGGGGAGGGGGACAGATGGGCTCCTGGGTCATGGGCTCCACCTTGGGATCTGGATGTGGAGAGTGGCTCTCCCTCTGGACTCTGAGGTGGTGAGGCCCGGTCCCAGCCTGAGCCCTGTGACCTGGGGGCTGGAACGTGTGTGCCTTCTGCTTCACAACCTCCTCTAGAGTGAGCACTGTCCCCGCAGGAGGGCAGGAGGGCAGGAGGTGGGAGCCCCAAGGTCAGGGAATCAGTGGTTTTCAAGCAGTGGTCCAGGCAGGGCTGATGCCAGGGAAGGAGTCTGTGGGCCATCCACTCCCAGCCAAGTTGTGACGTCGTCATTATAATAACATCTCTGTCCAGTGAGCCCAGGCTGCTCAGGTTGACCAGAGGCTCGCCAGCCACTTGAAGCCCTGGTGAACTCCTGCTTGCCTTCAACACCCCACACAAGTGCCACATCCCTGGGAAGTTTCCCCACCTCCAGGCCCCAGATGAAGAGACCTGTTGGCCCTGGGTGGTGAGCGTGGGCGCCTGGGCTCCTGCATGTGGCAGCAAGTCTCAGTTTGTTTGTTCTTCTGTGCCGACTTGACTCTGAGCTCCTTGAAGGCATAACCAGAATTCCAGTGTTTAGCGGAGGCTGCTTTATGGTATTTGTTCAGTTGAATTGAATATCCTTTAATTTTTCAGTTTATTTTATCTAACACATCTTTTTAAAGACTCAGGAGGAAAGAGACATGTCTGGCCCCAAATTAAGGATGCTTAGATGAGATCACATCTCTGGTGGTCTGGCATGATGGTGGTGGTATAACTGGTCTACCCTCAGAGCATGGGCCAGTGGGACCAGCAGGCAGCCGTGGACAGGGAGGGTAAAAGCCCACCTGCCTTTGGGTGAAGAGACCTGGTTCTGGGTTCAGATCTGCTGCTCTGTTCATTTATACAATGGTAATAAAACTAATAATCCCAATAGTCCCTGACCAGCTCACCCTAAGGACTTCTTCTGAGTCCCAAGAAAGCTAACATAACTAAGAACAGATGAGATTCCCATCTGGGTTTTTTCCACCAAGGACCAATCCCTTAGAAACCTCTACTAATGGTAGAAGAGGTGGCTCCTCAGAAAGCACAAAGACCTCACGTGAAGGCTTAGGAGCTACCAAGGATGGTGCCACAGAGCTCCATAAGGTCAGGGGCAGTGCCTAGCACTTATCTGCTACTCTCTGGGGCTCGTCTCAGGCCTGGGAAGGTCATACAGACAGTCAATGAAGACAGATGCTGCCCTGTCCTTTAAATGAACCTAATATGTGAAAATTGAATCTTTTATAAAGAAACAGGGAGCCTTATTCATAAATATCCAGCTCCTTAAATAAATATAAAATAAGATTTAATTTTCAAAAATTGGTTTGATTTTTCAAGAACTATATTCATGTACATACTGTCTAAACTGAGGTACATCATTATTCATCTTGGTCCCATGGAGCCGTAAGAGCATCTACACATTCAAGGGCTTTGTTTCTTCACTGTAGTGGGAGGGTTTAAGGGTTAGACCACAAAAGCTAATTGGTAATCATCTCACGGAGGTTTTAAAAGAGTGCCACCATTTCTCATTTGTCCTGGAAAGTTTTACATACAGGCCCACTTACAGAGGAGAGGTGGATGCAAAGATCCTTTTTCTCCCACCAAAATGAAGGTCTTTATACTGTGAGGTTAGGCTTTCCACAGCTTCATCAATCTGCAGCACAGTCTTAAGTACAGTAATGAACACTACCACCACCACCACCATCACCATTACCACCACCATCACTATCATCACCACCATCACCATCATCACTATCATCACTATCACCACCACCATCATCACTCCACCACCACATCAACATCCCTGTCACTGCCACCATCACCACCATCACCGTGTCCACCACCACCACCACTGTCACCCAGCACCACCATCACCACCATCACCACTATCACCACCACCGCCACAATCACCACCACAACCATCATTGCCACCATCACTATTATCACCACCACCACTATTACTATCACCACCATCACTGTCATCATCACCATCACCAAAACCACTATCACCACCATCATCACTATCACTATCATCACCACCACTACTACCACTGCCATCACCATTACTATCACTGCCACCATGACCACCACTGTCACTGTGACCACCACTGTCACCACCATCCCTACCACCACCACCACTGCGACCACTATCACCATCATCAATATCACTACCACCACCACCACCATTACCACCACCATCACCATCATCACTACTACCACCACCATCATCACCGTCACCCACCACCACCATCACCACCACCATCACTATCACCACCAGCACCACCATTACCACCACCATCACTTCCATTACCACAATCACTATCATCATTGCCACTACCATTGTCATCATCAGTGTCACACATCATCACCACTATCAACACCATTGCCATCATCATCATCACTATCACCACCATCACCATCATCACCACTACCACCACCATCATCACCGTCACCCACCACCACCATCACCACCGTCCCTACCACCACCACTGCAACCACTATCACCATCATCAATATCACTACCACCACCACCACTATTACCACCACCATCACCATCATCACTACTACCACCACCATCATCACCGTCACCCACCACCACCATCACTACCACCATCACTATCACCACCAGCACCACCATTACCACCACCATCACTTCCATCACCACAATCACTATCATCATTGCCACTACCATTGTCATCATCAGTGTCACACATCATCACCACTATCAACACCATTGCCATCATCATCATCACTATCACCACCATCACCATCATCACCACTACCACCATCGTCACCATCACCCACCACCACCATCACCACCACCATCACTATCACCACCAGCACCACCATTACCACCACCATGACTATCATCATCACCACCACCAAAACTACCACCATCACCGCTATCACCAGCATCATCATTATCATCACCATTCCCACTACCACCACCATCACCATCATTATCACTATCACTACCATCACCACCACCATCACTACCAACACCATCACCATCATTATCACTATCACATCCATCACCACCACCATCACTACCACCACCATCGCCATCATTATCACTATCACATCCATCACCACCATTATCACTATCACATCCATCACCATCATTATCACTATCACATCCATCACCACCACCATCACTACCACCACCATCGCCATCATTATCACTATCACATCCATCACCACCACCATCACCACTACCACCACAGCTACTATTAATAAAGCACTTTGTGTAACATGATCTTATTTCTTTTCAGAGTAACAATATAAAGAAGGAATCATTATTTCTATTTAGTAAGTGAAATGAAATTTAGGGAACTGAAGAAAGTTTGAGGGATACTATAGAACATTCCCATTCCGTCATTCACTTAACAAATAATTACTGAGGCCCTCATATCCCAGATATTGTTTTAAATCCTTTTACTAAATTAGTTAAAAAAAGAATTCTTTGATTTTAAAAATGAAAAAATTAAAAAATACTAAGCACAACCTCGGTTGCTCTGTCATTGCCGGCCTGCATGCCAGCCTGGACGAGGCAGCTGGATCTGTGCTGACCTTGCCCATCTGACCCGTGTACCCTTGGGGCTGACATTTCTGGTTACTCTGCCCATCCCCTTCCCGACATGTATCTCCCTCCACCTCTCTTTGGCTGCTTAGCCTCAGCATGTGTGCTCTGACTACTATTGGCTGTACCCTTCTCCTTTTAAGCCTTCTCATTTTTGTGGGGCAATAATTACTTGACCCAGGAAAATTACTTTAATGGTTATTTGTCATCCGGGCCTCCTTCTCTCACAGCTGCAGCTTCTGATCTGTTGAGTGAGCAGAACGTAGGATGATGATCCTGTAACAGCTGAAAAAGTCCTGCAGGGGCTCATCGGGGTTACCGCAGAGCTGCCAGGATCTTGGTCCCATTCCCAGCCCACCCCAGCCAGAGCCTCATCACCCCTAAATAGCTATCCTTTTTCCATTCCCACTCCAAAGGCTGCAGAAGAGCCATTAGCTCCATTTCCTCCATTTCCATCTATTTCCTCTTTGGGAGCTGTAACCTCTCCTCCCCAATGCATACATGCCTGTCTCTTTACCCAGGAGCATCACCACTGTGGCCCATTGTCTTTCTCCAGCTACTGCCTCAACTCCTTCTCAGCCGTCGCATTTCCTGAAAGTGTTGTCTATTGTTGTGTGTTTGCTTCTTCACTTCTCTCTTTTGCTCAACCCAGTGAGTTTGGCTTCTGACACATCCCCAGTGCACTAGCACTTCATCTCCAGAGTCACCAATTATTTGCCAAATGTGATGAACACTCGCAGATCTCCTCTTCTTTGTTCCTTCTGCAGGAGTGAGGATTACTGAGCACTGCATCTTTGAAATGCTTTGTGATTATCCTCTCACTCTTTGTGACCCCTCCAAGTGTCCCATTTCACGGCTGTGGCAGTCCTGGCGCTGCTCTGACACCAGGCTTGCCGTTCCTTCAGCACATGGAAGGCTGCTCTTTCTCATCTTCTTGTGCTTGGGGGGCTCTGTGGTTGGATCTGAGCAGTGAGCTGTGAGTGGAAGTGAAGGGAATCCTGTTGCAGCTGGGACATTTAACTGCTGACCTGCAGCCCTCCAGAGATTTCTTCCCCTCTCTGGCCTGGTAGCTGTCCTGTCCATCTAGCTCCTTACACGACCACAATGAGCAGAATTCCCCTGCTAACCCACAGTGGCTTTATAGTTTCACCAACAAAATAAACCTGTATTGTTTTGAGCCTCAGATGTTTGGGAGTTGTTTGTTGCAGTAGCTCAGCCCAGCTTATGTTGACTGATACATGGCTCTTCTCTGTGCTTTAATAAATGAATGAATGAATTAATTTATACGTTCATTCAGAAAATGTTTATTGAGTTTCTATGCTGTATTGAGGTAGAATACAGCAGCAGGTACTGATAGCAGACAAATGAGGTGTCTATCCAAATGGAGCTTACATCCCAGAAGGATGACAGGCTGCAGACAGCTGAATGATATAGAAACAAGATAATTGCATCCTGTGCCATGAGAGAGATACTCAGGGAATGGGACGGAACACAAACAGGAAGAGGGGCTGCCCTAGGATGCACTTTGTGGGTGGAAGGAACCCCAAGAACAACTGCCTGAAGGTATTGGAGCAGAGAGACAGACGTGTAGGAAAGAGGGGCAGTGTGCACTGGGTGAGGCTGGAGGAGGAGGGCCAGGGACAGGAGAGAAAGTGGATGGTGTTGCAGGAGCCAAGAAGATATGGATTTTCAGGGGGAATATTCCCCTGCACTGAATATCATGAGAGGTCAGTACAGTGGGGGGGGGTTGGGGGCGGGGGGGGGGAACTGAGGCTCATCTAGAGAAAGTAGCAGAGCAACTGGGAGGGGAAGCAGAGGCAGAGAGTTGGAGAATTCTTTTGGAAAGTTTTATGTGAGAAAAAAATAACAAGAGAAATGAGGAAGTATTTAGAAGCCATTGTTTGTTTTTTCATGAGAGTCCAGAGCATGTCTGATTGCTGATGAGGATGACCCAGCAGATAGGGAGAGGCTGAAGAGCTGGCACCTGGATCTGCGCCCGTGCAAGGGTCGATGGCCGTGGCTGGGATGCAGAAGCGCTGTCTCGGGGGAGACTGGAGGATGAGGTGCTGGACGCACGTGGGTGACCAGGAACTGGGTCTCTGGTGTCCGTCTGCGGTCCTACCTGCTCCCTAATCCCTAGCTCCTACACCAAAACAAGCCTATCTTCTCTCCCCTTCCCAAACCTGCTACTTTTCTAGGCCTTGCCCAGTCATAGGATTGAACTCTCAAGAGCTGATTAACTTAATGTTTCTACTGAGAATAATACAATGTACTATCAACACAGATACCTCCATTTATCTGTTTAGATGGTAATAACAGTCATCTTCCCTTGTGAGATGGCTTATATATCAAACAGCTGTCACATACGTCCTGGTATTTCCTTGCAGGGGCTCCATGGGCAGGCAATATGGGTCTGACTTTACAGAAGAGGAGGGGGAGGCTTAGAGTTCTGGGAACTGCTTGAGTGCTGGGTGCTTTTCGTTCTGTGATACCTGTTTTCGACTGCTGTTCAACATTTTGACCTGTTGTAAAGAAAATGGAATTGTCAGTGGACGCTGATTTTAGTAATTCAGGAACAGAGCTAAGTTTTCAAGTTTGTGTGTGCACTGGCTCTATTTCCTTAGAATGGCATGCTTAAGAAGCAAGGAAGAATGCACAAAGAGGAAAACTATTTCAGGTTAAGGAAGTATTAGCCCAGAGAGCATGGGGATTAAGGGATATAAATATATTCTCTACACAGCATGGTGCATAGCTCAGAGACACGGCTGGCTGGGTTGTACAATGGAGAGGAATTCTTTACAAAACAAAGTGATCTACGTCATCAATTATACCCCTGCAGCCAGAAAGAGTGTTTCCTTTCTTGTTTCTCTTTTAATTTTTCTAGTGTGTGTTGGGGGTGCCTTCACTTTGTCTGCTGTTATCATAGACTCACATCTAATAATCCAGCTCTAAGAACTGTACCCCAGCAGACCTCAGCACTATCTGTGCCAAGGTACAGCCTCTGGTCACACCTGGTGTTCTGCCTGGTTCCCACAGTGTCTGTTCTTTATTTTTAACTTTTTTTTTCTTTTTGGAGATGGAGTTTAACTCTCGTCACCCAGGCTAGAGTGCAATGGTGCGATCTCGGCTCACTGCAACCTCTGCCTCCTGGGTTCAAGTGATTCTCCTGCCTCAGCCTCCTGAGTACCTGGGATTACAGGCACCCGCCACCAAACCTGGCTAATTTTGTAGTTTTAGTAGAGATGGGGTTTCACCATATTGGCCAGGCTGGTCTCGAACTCCTGACCTCAGGTGATCCTCCCACCTCGGCCTCCCAAAGTGCTGGGATTACAGGTATGAGCCACAGCGCCTGGCCTTTATTGTTCTTTAGAATACACTGCATTTGACTCTTCTCTGTCCTTGGCTGAAGCTCCTTGGGAACAAGGACTGCTTCTTCTGCAGAGTAGATGCTGAGTAAATACTTACTGAGTACCATGTTTGTAGACATCAGCGAAGACTGGATAATCACTTCTCACTTTGCACATGAGAACCTGAGGAGCAGACATGCCCAGGCTTGGTGAAGTACTGACGCGAACAGAACTTGGTTCTTTCTAAATCTGTCCCTGCCTGGGCTCCCCCAGGCCTCTGCACTGGTTCCCCTGGGTGGTCCCTACTGCTCCACTTCTCCTCCTGCTGCCCAGAACTGACTTTCAGGACTTCCTTGTGGGCTAACGTTTCAGAGAACATTTATCCAAAAAGCAATCAGCTCCTCCTGCTTAGCAGGTGGATTGCACTTCCCACCATTACAGAATTTCCACTTTTATTGGGTGATTGAAATGCCAAATCCCCAGGCTGGCAGAACAAATTAAGCTACTAACCATTAATACCTGCATGTGGGCTGTTTTCACTGTTAGCAAAGGACAGCTGCCCAAATTGTTTATCCTTGATGTTGGTGGGTATTGCAGAAAAAGAAAATCAGCTGGTGTTTTAGCAACTTTGGGGACTATTAAGGAGGTTTCCTTTTTGCAGGACTTCTCCAAGCTATGGACATGCTAACATACAACACGACCTTCCCAAATAGCATTTCTAAGCATGCTCTTTGCCAAGCAAGCTTCTTGGGATTAGCTTTGGATGCCCTTGCTCCATGCGAAGCTCCAGAAGAAACACGGTGCTGAATTTGCCTGAAAGACCTGGGCTAGAGCTGTCCCCACACTCACTAGCTTAGTGGCTCTGTGTGGGCCCTGGATTGCATTGTGCCTGGATCTCCTTATGTAAACATTGTGAATTACCTCCACCTCACATTTAATGAGAAAGCATGAAGGCTCTTATCTAATGAAGAAAACTGAAACTATAAAACATTAGCATTTCATTGACCACATCACATCAGTGTCATATATTCATTCATTCCTTAAGACTTTGTCAAGCACCCTTTATGAAGATGCAGGGCTCTGGAGCTTGTGGAGCTAAGATGCAGGGAGGTCTGCTTTCATTGCTGGATTCCAAACTCAAGGCTCTAATGGATAGTTCCAAAGGCAGGCGCCTGCCCCATAGCTCTGCTTTTCCTGCTCTGCTTTGAGAACGTGGGACTCAACAGGGAAAAAAGACAACACATACTCTAAATTATCCTTGCATTTTGGGAATAAAACTTGGTAACTACTGGATGTGAGTTGTGCGTATTTTGTTTATGATAGTTACATCTTTGTTCTTTAAGTAAAGTTGGTTGTTTGGTTGTCTTCATGTGCTTCTTTCTCTGTACCTTGTGTGATCCTTGGGTTTATTTTGTCAATGTTGTTGTTGTTTATCTACATTCTTGTATGAAAAGCTTGATTCATTTACTTCCTATGTTTCTCACTCCTCATAATGCCATCATGTTGAGATAGAGCAGGATGGCAGGTTAGCAGGTCTGGAGGCCACATGCGAGGTTGGCACTGGGCAAGTAATGGATGAGTTCCTGGCGTGCAGGTGGCAGCTGTGGCTGGGGTTGGCCAGCACGACACATGTGGAAGTAAGAAGTGAGGACAGAGGCATTCTGAGAAGCTCAGACATCTTGAGTCGGGGCCCAGGAGGGTGAGTGCCACAGAGGCTGAGGAGCAGCTTGGGAGGCTGGAGATGTGGGAAGATGGTGTGAGAGAGGCATTGTCACAAAAGCCAGGGAAGAGGCTGTTTCTAGAAGAGTCAGATTGCTGCGTGTCAGTGGCGCTTTTGCACTTTTTAAAGTGTCATTTTGATTGCATTTGTAGGGACTGATACTGTTGAATGGCTGCTTCCGTTTTGTAGCTGGGATTTTTTCTTGCTATAGTTCTAAATGTCTTTTCCACAAAATAAAGAGGAATTTTTGAGAGACCACCCCTGGGGGCACTTTTCATTAAATTCATTAGCAGCTGAAGTAGACACTAGAAATTTGAAGTTATGCTAATGAAAGTTTGTGTGATTGTGGCGATGAAGGGGAGGCAACACCTAAACAACTCCAGAATGATTCTACAACTCCGCGGTTTTAGTATTCATCGTGCACCTTTAAATGCTACGTGTTCTGTGCCTGTTAATCACTGTTAATGACAGCGTGCATCTGGGATCTGGGCAGGACGCTCTGTGGTGAGGGTGACAGTTGCTCACCAGCCTTAACCAAGATGAAGTCGTGGTAGACACTCCATTTAAAGTCTCATTTAACATTTTTAATTAGCCTCACCTTGGGTGGTGAATGCAGTTTGCATAATTCACGAGAGAGGTTGTGGTGGGAAGGAGCATGGCAGAAGGAAAGGTGCACAAGCACATTGATTTTCTTTTAGAAAATGCAGAAACAGCTGGCGGAAGAAACTACAAAGCACAAAAGCACAGTTTTTATGTCAGAGCTTAAAAGGACCTCGGAGAGCCATCCTCTGGTTTGCTGCTGTCTTTACACAGTGGAGGAAACCAAAGGGCCAAGAGGTGATGCAGTGGGCCGAAGATATCCAGCTCCCTGTGGGCAGCCACCCCTGGCTTGGGCCTGGTGTCACCCGGCCCAGCACAGTCTGTTCCGCAGCCTATGCGGCAAGCATTTGGGAGGCTCACCTTTGACTTCCTCTCTCCACTGAGGGTATTCCCTCTACGTGGGCCCCCCCTTAAGTTGTCTGTGCTCCCCTATTGCCCTTTTTGCTCTTTTGAGGAGGGCCCATGCCCAGGCCTCACCCAGCACCCCTCCTAGAGCTGTTCCCAATGCCCACAGGTCCGTCTGCACAAACAGGGAACCCGGCTGGCTTTGACCCCATCACCCCTGCATGGCCATGGGTGAGTCCCCAAGGCCCTACCATCTGCCTTGTATTGAACCTGTCAGAGGCGTTTGAAACAGAGCAACTTCATCTTGAATAGGAGCTGGGCAAAATGAGGCTGAAACCTACTAGGCTGCATTCCCAGGAGGTTAGGCATTCTGAGTCACTGGATGACGTAGGAGGTCAGCATAAGATACAGGTCCAAAAGACCTTGCTGATGAAACAGCATGCGGTAAAGAAGCTGGCCAAACCAACCAAAACCAAGATGGCCACGAGAGTGACCTCTGGTCATCCTCAGTGCTCATCATATGATAATTATAATGCATTAGCATGCTCAGAGACACTCCCACCAGAGCCATGACAGTTTACAGATGCCATGGCAACGTCAATTCCCATATATGGTCTAAAAAAAGGAGGAATCCTCAGTTGTGGGAATTGCCTACCCCTTTCCTGGAAAGCTCTTGAATAATCCACCCCTTGTTTGGCATATCATCAAGAGGTAACTGTAAGTATCCTTAGTCGAGCAGTTCTGCCTATGGAGTAGCCATTCTTTTTTTCTTTTCTTTTTTTGAGACAGAATCTCACTCTGTCACCCAGGCTGGAGCACAGTGGCACAATCCTGACTCACTGCAACCTCTGCCTCCTGGGTTCAAGTGATTCTCTTGCCTCAGCCTCCCGAGTAGCTGGGATTACAGGTGTGTACCACCATATCCGGCTAATTTTTGTATTTTTGGTAGAGATGGGGTTTCACTACGTTAGCCAGGCTGATCTAAAACTCCTGAGCTCAAGTGATCTGCCCGCCTCGGCCTGCCAAGGTGCTGGGATTAGAGGCATGAGCCACCGTGCCTGGCTGGAGTAGCCATTCTTTATTCCTTTACTTACTTAATAAACTTGCTTTCGCTTTACTCTGTGGATTCACCTTGAATTCCTTCTTGTGTAAGATCCAAGAACCCTCTCTTGGGATCTGGATCAGGACCCCTTTCCAGTAACAAACTTGCACAGAAAGCTGGTGACCTTCTCTGTGGAGCTGCTCCCGCAGGCCCAGGATGAGAAGGGGCAGGTTTGTGTGCTGTCCAGGCCCACAGGGTGAGCTGTCCAGCCATTAGTGCGATCCTGCACCCAGCAGCAACCTTCATAGAATCACACATGTGGTTCTGCTGCCGCTCCACCTTCTGACACTTGTGCACAATGTGTCCTGTGGCCAGTGCTGCCTGGAGCCACACAGGTCAGGTATTCTGGGAAGTGTCGTTCCAGCTTCGTCCCATAGACACGGCACAAACTGCCACTGGAATGCTGGGAACAGAAAACAGTATTTGAGGGAAGATGGTGAATTTATTTTTGATTATGTTGAACTTGAGGTGCCTCTGGTAGATAGAAAACAGTTCTGGAATACAGGGATACATTTGAGGGAGTTGAAACTGACAATGGAAAAACCAAAATATTTAAATAGCTTATTCTAAGCTAATATGAGTGACCCCAGCCTGGGGAAACACTCTCAAAAGGTTGTGAGGAAGTGTGCTTGTGGCAGTCAAGGGACAGTTTGGTTTTATACATTCCAGGGAGACAGGAATGTCAGTAAAATCCTAAATCAATACATGGGAGATTTATGTAGGTTTGGCCTGAAAAGATGGGACATCATGAAGTGGGGGCTCACAAGTCATAGGCGGGTTTAGGGATTATTTAGTTGGCAGTTGGTTAAAAGAGTTAAACTTTGTCTAAAAACTTGGAGTCCATAAAGGGAATGCTTTTTTTTTTAATTTTTATTTTTTTTATTTGAGATGGAGTCTTGCTCTGTCACCCAGGCTGGAGTGCAGTGGTGCAATCTCGGCTCACTGCAACCTCTGCCTCCTGGGTTCCAGTGATTCCCTGCCTCAGCCTTCCGGGTAGCTGGGATTACAGGCATGTGCCACCATGGCCAGCTAATTTTATGCATTTTTAGTAGAGACAGGGTTTCACCATGTTGGCCAAGCTGGTCTTGAACTCCTGACATCAAGTGATTGGCCTGCCTCGGCCTCCCAAAGTGCTGGGATTACAAGTGTGAGACACCGTGCCTGGCCAAGGAATGCTTAAGATAAGGGCTGCTGTTATCTGTCACGTGATGCCATGCCAGAGTCAGGTTTACAAAAGTGAGCCACTGTATCCTGAGTCCAGAAGACCTGTTTAACAAGGTTATATGACTTGTAAGGCATGACTCTCTGCAGGACCCTTTAGAAAGGAATCTGAGTAAGGAGAAAGGTCGCAGTTTAGTTCTCAAAACCATCAGAAGGGTAAGGTTGTTTTAGGGAAGAAGAGTCCTGGAAAGTTCCAAAGTCTGTATTAGCCAACTTGACTGCATAACAAACAACCCTGAAATCTCAGTGACTTGGGACAACATTTATTTCTAGCTAATGTTACATGTTGGTGTTGTAGGGAAGGAAAAATAATTTTCTCCCCAACCCTCATGAGTTCTTATTTGGAGTAGAACAAAAGCAAAACAAATTTATTAACATGCATATTTCACGGGAGACACTCAGGGGATGTGTAATCCTCAAAGGGGTGGCTTTAGATTCTAGCTTATTCAACATCTTCAACAAAGAATTTTACATTTTTAGAGAAGTGACAAGACAAGGGAAGGACTCTGAGTCCTTGAGGCAAACAAATGGCAGATGAGACTCTTCAGCCGAGCTTGCTAACATCTCCCGGCAGTCGAGGGTCTCAAGTTGTCTTCGGTGCTTAACCTCTGTCCTCCTTGGTAGAGAGGGGAAGTTGGTGGGTTACCTTCTGTGTTTGTAAATATACGTCCTGCTTTTAGGCAAGAGGGAGAGCAGAGAGCTCTCCTGCCTCAGCTTCTTCTTAATTGTCTTCAGCTCAACATTCCTGGTGCAAAAGAGGCACGTTTTGGTGGGGGCATATTCTGGTCCTTTCAGTGCTGAGGTTGGTTGTACCACTTGTCTCTGTTTGGCTCTGATTCCAACATCTCCTCCTTCCAGACCTGACTGAAGGAGTAGGCACTGCAGGAGCCAGGGAAGAGCAAGGTGAGATGCAATTGCTTTTTAAGCTTTGGCTTGGATGCGGCATATATAGCTTGCACTTAGTCTCCTTTTGCCAAAACAAGTCCATGGATGTGCCCGTGTACCAGTGGGGCAGAGATGCACTCATCCCACAGTGGGGCAACTACTTAAATCAGGGGGAAAGAGTTCACAAAGGTAAGCCACCTTCAGGTAACCAGGAGGCAGGTAGGTTGGGGTGTGGTAAGAGCAGAGAGTGTGAGGACCTGGTAGGGGATGAGGGGCTGTATCCGCTGCAAACTGTGCCTGAGAGTGGCCTTAATGTGTTAGCCTTAGTCTTGGGGAGAAATCTCCCTAGGCATTCAGTGTGCTTACTTAACTGAATATGAGTTGTAAATAATTGATTTCTCCTCCAGGTTATAATTTCCAAAGGAACCCTTTCATTTTCTTATTAATGTGTGGATTAGATGAGGAGGAGCTAAATAAGATGCTCCCTTATTCAAGGACACCTTCAACCATGGCTTAGAAAGAACCAGGAACACTCACCATCCACGTCACACACTTGTACACTCGTTTGGTCATGCAACAAAGACTTAAAACTAGAAGCGTGGTTCCTTCCAAGAGTGGGCCTGGTGGATCCCATGTGGAAGAGCAGGAGGGATAGTTTGCACAGAGCGTTGCTGGGGACAGAGGCTGGGAGTTTGGAAGCCCCGCCTCCTTGGCCATAGTCCTGAGTTCACTGCGAGACGCTGGGGAGGACTGAGAGTAGGTAATCTCTGGGGAGAGACATTCTGTGTCAGGGATGGGCAAACTTTTTTGTAAAGGGCTGGAGCGCCAACACTTTAGACTATGGGGTCACGTAGTCTCTGTTCTAGGTAGCACCATACTCCTTCGCTGTCATCGACCCAGAGCGGCCATAGACCATACAAAAATGAATGGGCATGGTGTATTCCAGTAATACTTTATTTACAAACCACATGGTGGGCTGGACTGGGTTTGCTGGCCCCTGTTCTAGATGCATGAGTGAGGCCACGGCCTGCAGGAGGAGCCTGTAGGGGTGGAAGCTAGGGTGGGACACCAGGCCAGGGACTCGAGATGGTCCCCGGTGGAGGTGAACGATGACGGTCTGGCACATTCAGAGGGATGGGGCCCTGCTTGTCCTCTGTCACTGCCTTAGGCCTGCAGCATTTCCATGCTCCTTGGGCAGCCTTGTTGCTGGGCAGCTGTAAGGGAAAGGTCACCCAGAGCTCCAGGTATGCCACCCCAATTCCATACAGTTCCCTCTCACAGGAACCTGTGGCTGAGGACAGGATCCTCTGCCAGGTTGCGGTCCCCAATCCCCTTGGTGGGCATGACGCAGCAGGTGAATGTCCAACCTGGCCTCCTGTCTCTTGGCGTCCTCCCTGAGTCTGGTCTGTGAATGCCCAGCTTGCCTGGAGCAGAGCACTCTGGGTGAAGGCTCTCCAAATCCAGGCCACCCTGGATGACTCTCCCCACCCCAGCAGTCAGAGCTTGGGAAGCAGAGTTGGAGCAGGACCACCTAAGGGCCACAGACCACAGGGCTTGAGGAGGTCCCAGGACATTGGGGTCAGAAGCCCAGCAGGAAGCATCCTGAGGCAGCCAGGGAAGCAGAATCCCTGCAGCCTGCCAGCCTTGCAGGAAGGGGATGGCAGAGCCGGCACAGTCCGATGCCTGTTCCTGCAGGGCTCCCAAGCCAGGGGTGCCCGCTCTCCCTTGCCCCATCTCTTGGGAGCTCAGCATGTCCCAGCAGGGCACACAGTGGAGGCTCAGCCATCTGGACCCTCCAGGGAGACACCTGCCGTGTGGAGGGCTGAGTACATCCTGATAACCTGCAGGTTTCAAATGACCCAAATATTCCAAAACATCTACGGAGGTTCTAGCCACACAGAACAAGTGAAAACAGACTTTCCATGGGGACATGGGCTTTCTGCCACCTCCTTGGCCCCTCTCCTCTTGGTATGAGGCCTCTCTGGGGCTCCTTCTTCCCAGTCTGCAGTTGCTTCAGTGCCTTTACAGAGAAGCGGAGCTGCTGCATTTCTCTAAGTTCTCACGTTCCTGCTGCTTGCCTTAACATACTGGCCTCTGGCAATGGATGCCTGGGAAACACATCAAATAGCACTAAATAAATACGAGAAAAATGGTTCCAAAATTAACCACAGGCCAGGACCCAGTGGCTGGTCTCCCTCTGGTCCTGCTGAGAAAGGGCCAAGCTGGTCTCACCAGGTACACGTGTCTCACCTTGGATGAATTCTCCTGACTTAGCTTTCACAGTAACAGCACAGCCCTCGGTGTGAAAATGCTCTGAGAGGTACACCCCAGAAATAAGACGTCCTTAGGGCGGGGGCGGCAATAAAAAAAAGAGCTCCTCTGAGAAACAAGGTTTGATCTGACTCTCCCACTGTTTCCTTCCCCCGTCGTGCACTTTCCTCAAACCTTAGTTTGTTCTGAGAGAGGGTTTATGCTCTTTTCTTTGAAAATTAAGGACTTGGACATCTGATGCCTGGCAGCATGCATTTATTTTGTAAGTGGAAGAAAACTCCAGGGCTCAGTCTGAGTTCACGCAAGTATTCATCGAGTTATTCCTTCCTTTCCCCCATCCCCTACCCACAATCACTGAACATCTTCCAAGACAGCCCTCAGCCCTGCACCTCCCCGCCCTGCCTGGCGCAGCAGAGTTCTTTTCCGGCCCTCAGGATCCCGAGTGCAAAGAGCCCAGGGCCTTGGGAACTAGCTAGAGGGAGACGGGAAGGGGCAGGGACGCTGCACGCATGAGCAAAGGGCAGCGGGGCCTCAGGCTCTGGGAGAGGAGAGGACAGTGAGGAGCAGAGGTGGTCCAGGAACCAGGAGTCTGGCAGCTGCCTGCCCTGTGGTCCTCCCCCTAACTCCAGTTCTCCTGTAGTCAAGGGCAGGAGTCAGGCAGAAAGGCTGGGGCGAGGCCCCACAGAGAGGCCGACGCCCCGCTGAGTAAACGGGGGTTTTAAGTTTGCTCTCCATCAGCAAGGCCCCCTCATTGGCCTGGCTGGGCGAAGGCTGCAGGACATTCCAGGGAAGAACAGTGACCTTTGCTGAATTTCTCGCATGGGCCAGCAGTGAAATTCCTCAAGGGCCATGATGAGTGTTACTGGCATATTTTACAAATGAGGAGACCAGGGCGTCAAAGTACAGATGGCTGGGTCCCAAATACCATAGAGAGCAAGGGGTCGGTCCGCAGTTCAGATCCTGGCTCATCTCACTGCATAGACTGTGTTCTTCCCAGCGTGGTGTTGGCACGTGATTGTGCCGAGCAAAATGCAGGAGACCCGCACACGCCTGCCTTCCGGCACCTCCGACAGCAGTAGGGGTGGCAGCTTCCTCCTGCGCTGTGGCCCTGACTGAGGTGTGGCCCTGAGGGGACCAGCTGCTGCGGGGGTGGGGCCGCTGGGCCTGCCGTGGGAGTGGGGTGTCCATGTGGGCGGGGTCTGCCGGTACAGAGGAGGTGTGCCTGGGCCCCTGTGCAAGACAGGCCCCGCTGTGGAGACGGCTCCTGCCCACCTCACCCCAGAAAGGCAAGCCTAGGCAGCCATTCCCGTCCCCAGCCAGAGGGGCCCTTCAGTGCCGGACTTAGGGAAGAAGCAGAGTGGTTATATGAGAATAACTGAAGCCACCCCATGAAAAAGAACTACATATGGTTTACTACAGAATCAACTTACACATATATATGTTTCCACCTCTCAGTTTGCAGTTGCTCCTGGCTCATCCATATGTGTGGGATATTTAATATATACGTGTATATATATATATATATGCAGATATATATGTGTATGAATGTGTCATATATGATGTATGTGTGTATATATAAGCATATATAATATGATACATGTGTATAGATATTGCATACAGCACATTCATACTCATAGATCGGTGCATATATACACACATACATAGTATATGTCATATAACACACACACACACACATGCACACCCTCAGTGTCATTCTCCCTGTGGCAATGCCACGCCTGGCCACGGGCATTGGTGACAAAGCACATGCTTCCTCCTCATGCACAACTCCCCCGCCTCTCTCTTTGCAGTTGTTCTCCGCTCATGCAGTAAGCACTGAGTCCCTGCCAGCTGTAATTCTAAGGCTCCAGTGATAGTTTATTCTAATGTGAAGATGGAGAAAATGCTGAAATAGAAAGGGGCTTATGTTCCCTCAAGGCTTGCTCTGCAAAACGCCTACACCATGTCCTGTTACTGTTTCGTTCATGCCCATCACCTCCTATTTGGAGGTAGAGAAGACGTGTTTAATGACTTGCTTGTGGCTGGAGGAAAACATGCTCCAGGTGAGCCCTATGTTAACAATTCTTCTGCTGTGTGGGGGTGTGTTCTAGCTGTTATCTACTATGCACCCCTCTTCTGTGGCTGGTGGAGCAGTCCAGGGCCTTGTTAGTTCACCTCCTATTCTCGGCTTACACCCAGGGGATGTGCTAAATGCTTGGCAGTCAGGATGGCTGGACCCAGCTCACCAGGAGGACAGACCTGTCAGAAGGGAAAGGCCGGAGTACTGGCTGCACTGGTTGGACCTCCACACGGGACATTTGTCCATTCACTCTTCTGGAAACACACCTGTCAGCCCACCCCCTAGCCACATGCATTTATCAAGGGCTATGGAGCAGGTACACATGTGCCCTACCACTAGGCTATGTGCACCATTGTGTTCCTTCATGTGCTGGAATCAAATTTAATCTGGCTCCAAATGAATTGCTAAAAAATTCAGTGTGGTCATATTTAAGATGGGGTTCAAGTTACTACTGCTAGGGTTTTTCAAGGGTCCTGCAGAGGTTATGCAGACCAGGATATCTATGGAAGGGCCTCTATCTGCTACTGACATTGGCACTGTCCAAGGTGACGTGCCCACTAGCAGCTGGTAAGCTCTGACCACCGAGCCCTGCCCTGTGGAGGGGCTGGCTCCAGGCTCCTGACATCACATGCCCTCCCAAAGCCTAAAGCCCATCTTTTTCCATATGCTGGACTCCAGCCTTCACTTTCAGTTCCCCAAGCCATCCCTCTCACAGACGAGCTCCTTTCTTTCACAAGCTGTGGCCTTAGGAATACCACGTCTCCTAATTTGACTGTAGACAAATAGCATCTTGATTTTGTGTGGTTACCTGAGCAGGGAAGGAACATGCTGTGCATTCTTGCTGATGACTTTATATATAAGAGTCACCTGCTCAGATAACCACAGGGCCAGGCAAGTCATATAAATCAGTGATGTACCTGCTGTAAGGCAATAAGGAGTAATGGTGACTGTGGCAAACTGATAAGCACATGCTCTGCCCAAAGTCACTGAACGAAGTCTCTTCCAGGTTAAATAAAACTCATTTGTGGACAAAATTGAGTCCATAGGCTACATTTCACAGTGTCCAGCTTACAGGAAAAGAAATGTAGCAAATGTTCCCATTATGTTAGCCTCCTATAACTTGTGGGAGACTGGTCATTTTTATCTCTCCCTCCAAACTCAACCCTGTGATCATTTCTTGCCTCTAGCCTTTAACTTTGTGCCCCAATAAAATTGTGAGTGCATTTCCTCTGCATTGCAGTTATCCATGGTTCAATTTCAGTTTATAAGATTCCGTTTCTAAATGTGGCACATATACATCATGGAATACTATGCAGCCATAAAAAATGATGCGTTCATGTCCTTTGTAGGGACATGGATGAAATTGGAAATCATCATTCTCAGTAAACTATCGCAAGAACAAAAAACCAAACACCGCATATTCTCACTCATAGGTGGGAATTGAACAATGAGAACACATGGACACAGGAAGGGGAACATCACACTTTGGGGACTGTTGTGGGGTGGAGGGAGGGGGGAGGGATAGCATTGGGAGATATACCTAATGCTAGATGACGAGTTAGTGGGTGCAGTGCACCAGCATGGCACATGTATACATATGTAACTAACCTGCACATTGCGCACATGTACCCTAAAACCTAAAGTATAATAATAATAATAAAAAAATAAAAAAATAAAAAAATAAAAAAAAGAGTCCCTTTCTAATCCTTGTTTCCTTCTTTTTAATTTTTTATTTTTAATTGACAAATAATAATTGTATATATTTATGGGGCAAAATGTGATTTTTCAATACATGTATACATTGCAGAATTAGCAAATCAGGCTGATTAACAATACTCATTACCTTACATACTTCTTTTTTTTTTTTTTTTTTTTTTTGGAGATGGAGTTTTGCTCTTGTTGCCCAGGCTGGAGTGCAATATCACCTTACATACTTATCATTTCTTTGTGGTGAGAACATTTAAAATCTACTCATTTGGTAACTTTGAAATATACAATGTGCTATTATTAACTATAGCTGCCCTGCCGTGCAATAGATCACCAGAACTTATTCCTCCTTTCCAACTGAAACTCTACACCCTTTGACTAACAGTACCCTCTGCCTTTCTAGACCCTGGGAACCACCATTCTACTCTCGACTGCCCTTAGTTCCACTTTTTTGGATTCCACATATAAATGAGATCATGAGATGTTTATCTTTCTGTACCTGGCTTATTTCACCAAACGTAATGTTCTCCAGGTTCATTCACATTACAAATGACAGAATTTCCTTCTTTTTAAGGCTGAATAATATTGCATTGTATATATACCCACATTTAAAAAATCCACTCATCCATTGATGGACACTTAAGCTGATTCCATATTGTTGCTAGTGTGAATGGTGCTGCAGGGAACATGGGAATGCAGCTATCTCTGACATACTGATTTCAAGTCTTTTGGATGTATTCTCAGAAGTGGGATTGCTGGATCATAGGAGAGCTTGATTTTTAGTTTTTTGAGGAGCCACCATACTATTCTTCAAAATGGCTGTACTAACTTACATTCCCACAGACAGCATACAAGCGTTCCCTTTTCTCCACATCCTTGCCAACACATATTATCTTTTATCTTTTTGTTAAGAACCATTCTAACAGGTGATATCTCGTGGTTTAAGTTTGCGTTTTCCTGATGATTAGTGATGTTGAGCATTTTTTTTCATGTATCTGTTGGCCCTTTGTAAGTCTTCTTTTGAGAAATGTCTATTTAGGTCTTTTGCTTATTTTTAAATAGGGTTATTTGTTTTCTTGTTATTGAGTTTCTTATGCGTTTTAGATATGGGCCCTTATCTGCTCTAGGATTTGTAGATATTTTCTCCCAGTCTGTAGGTTGCCTCTTCACACTATTAATTATTTTCTTTGCTGCGCAGAAGCTTTTCAGTTTGACTATTTTTTCTTTTGTTGCCTACTTTTGGGGTCAAATCGAAAAAAGTTATTGCCCAGACCAATGTTGTGTAGTTTTCCCCCATGTTTTTTTCTAGTAGTTTTACAGTTTTGGGTCTCTCATTTAAGTCTTTAGTCAAATTTGAGTTGATTTTTTGCACATTGTGTGAGATAAGCATCCAATTGTATTCTTTTATATGTGGATATCTAGTTTTCCCAGCACCTTTATGGAAAAGCCTGTTATTTCCCCAATGTGTATTCTTGGCATTTTTGTCAAAAATCAATAGAATGGAGATGCATGGGTTTATTTCTGGGCTGTTTATTCCTGTTCCATTGGTCAGTGTACCTACACCTTTCTTGCTTCTCTCTTCTTGATAGTTATAGTTGCTGTCCAGAGAACATTTGATATCTTACAAGTGAAACAAAGATTTAAAAAAATCAGTAACAGGACATAAATGTGATAGCAATAAGTCCAGGAAGAAGGTGTGGAAGTGATGGTTTCATGGGAGGTTCATTGCTTCCCTTAAAAGGGCCGGTTACTCTGGGGTCAGTAAAAGGTGTGGGTGTGAGTTAGAATGCCCTAACACTCGACTGTGGCGGGTGCAATCTGTCACCGAGTAGGGAGGAGCTGAAGCGAGTGGATCCTGTCTCTAAGGAGTGCCGTGTTTATGCTGCAGCCAAGCTTCTCAGAGAACAGTTTGCTGACACTCTCCACTGTGCAGTCAGTTGTAGGAACAGCGAGGCTCTTGGTGATAACCAGCACCTCCCAGGAGACATCAGAGTCCCAGCGGGAGGCAGATGGTTCACTCCAAACCAGGAGTTTGCAGCAAGTTTACAATGGAGGGATTCTTTGCAACAACCTAACCAGGGAAGCTTTCAGAGAATCAGACTGGGTCCTGAGGCTGGCAGCTGCCGGGAGCTTCACTGTTCCCAGGTTTAAAGGGGTGGAGAGGGAGAGGTTTCCAGAACCTGGAAAGGAACTGGTGTGGAGAGGGCTTCCTGGCAGGAGCTGTGGCTACTGGGAGGGGGTGCAGCCCACCCCGTTATTCCTATCCTTCTTCCCCGCACCAGGCTGACCCCAACAGGAAGCCAGGGTTGCTCTTGTCAGCTGCAGATTTGTGGAATTCAAAGGCCTTGACGGCTTCACTTGGGGCAATGGTTTGGTTATGAGTACCTGCTGGGGCCCGGGGCAGGGTGCGGCTGAAGAGAGGGACTGTTTCTAACTGGAAAAACAGGTGGCTGGCAGGGAACACTGGGGGTGCTTGTGAGTTGGGTGAGCCCCTTGGCATCCCTCATCCTGGACCAGCCTATCATGTGCAGCGTGGCTGCAGGTGAGCTGGGATGCTTCATTGGTTACCGCAGGATGTTGGTCAAATGCCCTTGGAATTGAGCACACTCAGCCATCAGGTCTGGGCCTTCCTTGGGATCCTGGCTTGGGGGATGAAAGGGGGTTAGGAAGGCATAGGATAGAAACTAGTGTATGTGCACATGCACGCACTCACACACATACACTCACATACACACAGTCACACATACACATACACACACGCCCACTTAACCTGCACATCAGCCTGTGGGAGGCCCCTTTGGATCTGCTCCTGCCCCGTCTCCTCTGTGTGTCTTTCCTTCCACAACCCTCTCACCAAGACCCTTCCTTCCCCACTGCCCTTGCTCTACACCCAGTCCTGCTCAGTTCCCTGCTGCTCCCTGAGGGAGCCTCACCTGCTCGCTCTCCACACCTCTGCCTGTGCTGCTCCCTCTTTCTGGACAGTCTTCCTTCTTGTCCACTTGATGTGGAGCTTTAGGCCATTGTGGTCTGATGGCTTCCTCCAGTGGTTCCAGGCAGCCACGTGCTTGTCTGCCTTAATTTCTACAGCAGAGGGACTCCTGCAGAAACCACGTCTTAGCCAATTTTGACACTCAAACCCATTTCCTATGAGCACCTCTTATGATCTTAAAGATGCTTGTTTCGATTTCTAATAGACCTTCAAGATGAAGACCCTGTCTGCCATTTTACAATCCCCACCAGATCTGTGGGGCTTGACGGGTTAGTCTGCCCCCTGGTTCTCAGGATGTGGAGAGACAGCTAAGTATCAGCGTAATGGGACTCCTCTTTCTGATAACTTGGTGCATCAATCTGTGATGATTGGTTTTCTAATATCAATTAATAAAAAAATTATATTTGAAAAGGTAGTTTAGGAAATCCTCTTGAATATTGCTTGTTTACTTTTTTGAAGACAAGTGGTTTCACCACTTCTATGTAGGTTGAAATTGCACTTTGACTATTTCCTATTCTGGCAAATTGAGTTTTCTGTCTTTAGTTTCTGCCTTTTGTCTATTCTGCACATTGCTACCGTATTAACTTTCCTGGCCTTTTACAAATTAAAACATACGTTTTCTATTATAAAAGTCACAGGCATTCATTATAGATACTCCCCCAAATAAAGAAAAGTCGGAGCAAAAGAGTTTTTAAGATCACCCTTGACCTTCATATCCAGAGACAATCTCTGTTGGTGTGAGTCATTGTACAACATCAACAGTCCAGGCTGTAGGTGCTTTTTGATGCCTGTTGTTTTGGGGTGGGTACAACATAGTGGATGTCTCATAGTTGTGGTAGATGGACCCCCTCTTCTGCATATGTGGACCTGCATGGACCTTAAGCCTTCTGGATCTCATTTCCCTTGTTGATAAGTTGGAGGGTGACAGTAACTGGGATCTAAGGTTTGTCAGGTTATTTATGTCCTTCCTGACACTTAGTGAGTGGGAAGTACACACTCAGTGAGTAGGAAGCAAATAGAAGTGTTCTAGTGCTCCTTCTTGGCATTGAGTCACCAACTAAGCCATTGTTATTGGGAGAGCAACTGCACCATTTAAAAACTAGGGATAGGTTTATGCGGGGTGTGGTTAGTAGATGCCTCAGGTGGCCTAACGTGCAGTACAGTTATGCATATTGCACAAGCAGCATCTTAAAACAACAATATAAATGAGTGGATGTGCTGTATAATAGTTGTGTAAACATGCAATTCTAGTCTAAATATGACATAAAATAAATAAAATAGCAAAATACATTCTTTCAAAACACTTTTTTATCAAACATTAACTGTTATTAATTATTGCTTGACTTAATTTACCATAGATTTGACTTAAAATTTTGTCACTGTTATTTTGACTGTTAGCTATTTCTTTTTCTAATACTATGTTCCTGGTATTTTTCTAAAAAATGTACTTTTTTTTAATGCGGACATTTTCTTCCCACAAAAGTCGCATATTTGTTTTTTCAGAATTGTGTTTTATGGAAAATAAAACTGAAGTTGCTTTCCATAGATGCTTCCTGTAGAATATAACGTTTACATTGAGGAAATTATCTCTACAGGTACTAAGGTACCCGGTAAGCTGAATACATCATGCAGGCTATTATAACTTTTAATTTTTGGCATAACTATGTCAGTCCAAATATGTCAATAGGAATTAGGAATTGTCTTATGGCCTTGCTTTTTTTTTTTCTTTTTCAAAAAATTTTATTTTATTTTAGGTTCCTGGATACATGTGCAGAATGTGCAGGTTTGTTACATAGGGAAATGTGTGCCATGGTGGTTTGCTAAGGTGCTTTTTTGAACAAAACTTTTTTTTTTGAGATGGAGTCTTGCTCTGTTGCCCAAGCTGGAGTGCAGCGGCACAATCTTGGCTCACTGCAACCTCTGGTCCCCAGGTTCCAGTGATTCTCCTGCCTCAGCCTCCTGGGTAGCTGGGATTGAACAAAACTTTTTATAAGGCAAAACTAATTAAATATGTTGTCTCTATGATTCTTTGGAAGGGTTTGCTAAATTTAGGTGTTGCAAAATCATGGAACTTCTCAATTTTATTTCATTCCTGTTTAGAATAGAAATTTATGCAATTAATACTATACCTCTATCAGTTGAGATCTTCCAAAACATTATACAGTTTCAGAATAAAACCTTATGCACAGTTTGAGCTTTCATTGTTTAATTTGTTCGGCTTACTTTTGAGGCGGATAAATTTCAAGGGCTTCCCGTTTATTTTCAATAATTACATTTTGATAAATCTTCAAACACAGTGTTTTTGTGTTTCTTTGGTTGAATACTTTAATGATTTTCAACTATGGTTGATCTAAATGCAATTAGTGTTTCAGGGACTCATTTACAAAAGGGTCCAATACGATTGTTAGCTCTTTAGGTTGGTGTACTGGATCTTTGAAGGCTCAAATATTTCTAACATTAGCTTGATGACAGCAAAGAGAGAAATTCTGGGCTACACTGGTAATTTTTTGTGCGTGTTCCACATCAGTGTTGCTATAGACATTTTGAAGTTCAGTTTCTCTATGTACACATACAAGTATTTAAACATGTGAAAACTGCAATTTCTATTTGAATGGAACAGTGCAGCTTGCTTGAATGCAATTATCAGTTACATCACAATCTATTGCAAATATCTTCTGTCAAACACATTTTTTAAATTTAGTAGGAATATTGTTTTTAACATGTGCTGTGCTCCAACACAATTTGTATTCATGCCATCATTGCAAAACAATCATTTTATCTTCAGTGTTGGACTTTTATGCTGCATTTGTTAACGGCAGTACTACTAATGTGTAATGCCTCACCACTGACAAAATGAACGTACAAAAGTTGGATGCTGATTCCATAGATTGACAAGAAGATCAAACCATTATTGGAATTAAATGCTTTTCTATCTGAAGCACCTGAGGTCAATGATATAAACCTGGGATCATTTCGTCATGTGTGATGTGCTTCTGCTGAACAGCCTATCGATAACTATGACTTTACATTTTGTAACTTCACAAACACTTGGAATCATAATGAAGAAACTATGTCCTAGAACAACCATCTGTGAGCCTGAATGAAAGTCATGCTTTAAAAGTGATATGTTGTTAAGCTCCGGCCTGATGGCAGAGACTCTAGAAGAGTCTTGGAGTCAGGAACTTACCAATGGGGCCCACAGGGTGTCATGGGTTGTGTCTCTGTCTGGGGCTTAGGTCTCTTCATTTATGAATTTTTGTAGTCTGTGTGGTGATTTCCAGGGTCCCCTGCACCTCTGGCCACTGTAGCTGTTCGTGTCCTCCCATCCTTTCTCATCGGAATTCAGGGAGCTGGGTGACCTTCAGCAGCACAGGCTGCTCAGGCTTTGAGGTACACCACCGCTGGGGCAGCTACGCTAAAGACTCTTTAATGGCGGGAGGCCCACCATGTTGTCTCGCCAATGCCTGAAACACACACATGGCTTCTGTTCCTAAGTCCCTACTAAATTTTTCTAAGAAAAAACAAAAACAAAAAATACTCTCTGTTAAACCCTTAAATATTTGGGAGAAGGTCTCCCTATTTTTTGGACGGTATGATTGTTGCTAATTTTTCTGCTCTTTAGGTGCATCTGTGGCAAGTGTCTTTGTGACTCTGGCCTTTTTGCACTGATAACACTGGTCACTATTCATGGAGGGGCTTTTGTGGTTCAGCACAGGCCACTGAACTATGCCGCCCATTTCATAGACAAAGGAGCAGGAGGTGAGAGGAGACAGCTGTATTTTTCCAGGAGACTTGAAGGGTAAATGATGGGGTCAGGATTTGAACCCTGGCACCTCTGAAATTTAAGCCTGCCCTCTTTCAGCTATGCCATGGATATGTTCCCAGAAATGTGACTGGGTTAAATGACATGAATGTCTTTAAAGCTCCTGGGGCATGCTTTTACCTGCTCATGAGCTGTCACAGACACTTAGAGATCACAACACACAAGCCTGTGATCCCAGTCCCAGACAGGCAGCGGTGAGGGTGCAAGGAGCAGAGAGGCCGCCTTTCTGCGGGAGCCGGGCCATAGCTCTTCATGGTAAACGGCAGTCACCAAAGCATGGGATGCCTGGGGCTGGTCCCGTCAGTTCCCGTTTTCTTGCCCTCTTACTCCCTGGTCCTCAGGCTCTGCCACACGTCTTCTGGCACCAAGAGGACTTGGTCTATTGAGCTCACTCCCTCTGTGTGGCCTTGGGCCAGCCTCTGGAGTCCACCTCCAACCCCTCCCCTGCCAGGGGTGGGGTCACAGCCCTTCTCTTCCAAAGGCATCTGGGGAGAGCCAAACAAAAGAGCAGATGCTGACATGTTTGGAAATATCACAAATAATTGTACTGTGGAAAGTATCAACGTAATTGATAATAATAATATTTCAGCACAAATGTTCCCCACCGGGGCTGTTTCCACTGCATTTTAGAAGGCAGATGAGGGTATTCTTAGATCTTGCCACCTGTCATCCTCCCCAGGCACCCTCTAGACTAAAAGAAGTATGTCATGGGAGGCCTTTCACACCAGAGATTGGGGATGTGGAGGATGAAAAGAGATGTGTGTGACAAGCGTTGCAGGCTTGTCATGGAGGTGGTGGTCTGTGGGCTTTATCTTTATTTATGTTCCTCCGAGAACTACTCTAGGGCCCATGGTGTCAGCCTGCTGCATGGCCAGGGGCCAGTCCCTCCTGTGACCCCTCACCTCCCCAGCTTGCTAGCTTCTAGTGCCCAGGAGGCTGGAGTTCAAGCTGTGTCCCCAGCGTGCACTGTGTCTGCTGGTCCCTGAGGCAAGTCTTTGCATAGATGAAAGCTCAGGATTAGCTTTCCCAGAAGACACGACTCATCTGTCCTCTCTTCATGGCCACTGGTCTATTGGCAGAACAAGCATCGCCCCAGCACATGAATATGGAAGTCTCCAGGATGATGACACTCCTTCCTGCATTCAAGTCACCAGGTTAGCCAGTGCCCACAAACCGACCTGCAGTTCATTTAGTTCAGGGCATATTTATTGTGCACGGGGAACAGTAGTGGTGAGGATGATAATAACAGCGGCAGTGGTGGCCGGGGAGAGCGCCCCCACCACTAAGCAGGGTCTGCCTCTGTCCTGATCTTACACGTGGCACTATGGTGCAGAGACACTCAGGACCAAGCTCTGCAGACTGCGCTGGGGTACACGGGAGAAGGGAAACCCCTGCCTGGGTTGGGCTCACTATCCTGCAGGGACCCTGACTAATACACACTTCTTACATGTGATGATTTGGACAGAAATCTTATTTTCCCATCAAAACTTGCTCCCATGAGAGAGACTGCATTGTTGATGAATACCGCAATTGTCTCCCTTGATGAGCAAACTCGGGGACCAATCATATTGGGTGGGGGTGGGGCGTGCAGTCTCCACCCAAACCCTCCCTGGGCTCTTATGATGGAGCTATGCGGTTGCGTGGTGCGGGCAGTGTGCGTATGCACCTTGGTGCCACTCCACGGGGCCACTTGAGGGGCGGTGGGTGGCGTCTTGTTTGCCGGATAAGGAGTGGGACTGCCAGGGGCCAGAGCTGAGGGAATGGGAGGTTATAGCTTGGGAAAGAGAAGGAGGCAAGATGGGAAAGGTGGCAGTGGGGAATGGATATGGGGAAAGGATAGAAAAGGAGCAAAAGCCTGGGGGTTCGGTTCCTTCTGTTTTTGCCATGTGGCTGCCCAGCCCTATTCAATGTTCAGTCAAGTCATCATTTCTCAGCGGGAGGTGCGGTGCCTCGGAGTCGTTGTTGTTGTGTTTGGAGGTTTTGACTGCGGCCTGCCATGCTGGGATCCACCTGGAATGGGGTGAGAACACAGGGCTCTGGATGGAGAGGACAGGAGGCCGGGGAGAGACCAAGAGTGTTCCTGGAGCCTGGCGTCTGAGCCGGCCCTTGGAGGAGGGACTGCACTGATGGAGAGGAGGCTCCTGTGGACGCCTGGCGAGAACAGCTTCCTCCCAGAGTTCCCTGCAGCCCAGAATGGGGAGGGGGCACCCAGGGTCAGGGCAGTGGAAGGCCCTGCCTGCCAGGCAGGCTGATTGGAACGCTCTCCTGTGAGTGGTGGGGGTCCAGGAAAGTTTGGTGAAGAAGCCTGTGAAGTAAATAAAAATATTTTATCCAAAAAAATATATTTCTTTGGCATATTTTGAGGGGGCTGTCAGGGAGCCAGCCAACAGCAGTGGCTGCAAAGCTGTCTTTTGTGGGGAAAATTATGTCTGTAGAGAATCTGCGGGGATGCAGCCAGGCCTTCCCTTGTCTAGATGCAGGGGAGATTAACCCAGAGCCTGACATCTTTAAAGGCCTGAAAGAAACATCCACTTTCTATTCTCTCCAAAGGCTGCCACCTGTGAGGCTTCACCTACACAACAAGACCTTTGCCGGCAGGCGCCCTCCCTCCCTCCCTCCCTCCCTCCCTCCCTCCCTCCCTCTGCCCTCTGCCTTCTGCCCTCTGGCCATGTCTTACCACCATCTCTTGGTCCTGGCTATGCTCTGAGCCCACATCTTTTCTGTAACCTTGAGGTGGTGCATAAGCCCTTGCACTCCATCCGGGGATGGGAAGTCCCCCTGTGGTTCTTCCTGTGCGCATGTGAATACATTTGTATGCCTTTTCTTCAATTAATCTGCCTTTTGTGAGTTGATTTTCCAGCAAACCCTCAGAGGGCAAAGGGGTGGTTTTCCCCTGGCACCTACCGCTGGGCATTCATCACGTGCGGTGAAGGCGTCCCTAGGGAAACAATGGGCTTCCTCAGAGAAGTGTTTTGGTAGGTGTGGCACCTGCATCTGGAGGGGAAGGTTCAGAAAGGGTGGGGTGAACCCATCAGGATTGCAGGCCTCCAGGGGCCGTGTGAGGGCTCTGGAAACCTGGTGAGCGCCTTGAAAAAGGAGAAGGTAAAGGGAGGGTAGGAACACCTGGGCCCAAGAAAACAAAACAAGAGACCAGTCACCCCTCCTCCAGCGCACAGAGGCCCCGGCTCCTTGCAGAGCTGCCCCCAAGCCTGGCCTCACACTGTGCATCTTGGGTGCGGCCGCAGAGGTGAGGGGCCTCTGTGAGCACAGGAAGCACGACCCTCCCTGGGTGGATGTGCCCTTTGCCTCCTTGGTCAGGTCCCCAGAAGCCAAGATGTCAGTGGCACCTGGTGGGGCTGTGGGCCTCACCTCTGGTCTGAATTCAGAACACAGACTTTGGACTAAGGGAGGCCAGCGCGTGCACCCACTCCTTCAGCAAAATCATGGGTTTGCTGGGGGTTTCTGGTGCTCCCCACCACCCTCTCTGCCTTTTGTAAGCGTTCCCACCCCCAGCCCTTGGCTGCTGCTGCGTTTGTGTTCTCTTTGCAGTTGCTCTTGGGGGATGGGGGGTGCTAGTGTAGCTGCGGCAGTTGCTCCCTGACTGGGCCAGTGCTGCAGGCAGCAGGACTGTGGCAGGGTCTGCGTGCCCTGCAGTCCAGCTGCCCAGGAGCTGGGGAAATCATCATGGCCCCAAGCTTCTCAAGAGGGGCTGGGGCTGCCTCCAGGGCTCACACAGTGGGTAATTTCTCAAAAGAGGGCTCTGGGGCTTAGCAGAAACATCCGTGAGTAATGAGCCATGGAGAGTGGGAGTTCGTGGAGGCTCTGCAGAGCGCAGTAGCAGAGCGGCAGCCCAGCCTGGGGTCACCAGGGTGAGGGCGGCGGCCCCCAGCAGGCAGCTCCCCACCTGGGCCACAACAGATGGTGGCTGTGAGGCAGAAGAATAGGGCCTGGAGGCAAGGAAACTAAGGACTTCCTAGAACGAAATCAAATGGAGACACTTCAGCTGTGACAGGAAATATCCTCTCCATTTACATGGGGTGTACAGTGAGTAACCAGTGGAAACCTCTAGAGAGTATTTAAACCCCGGAAAATTCTGGGGCTCTTGAGCCCTTGCTTGGGCATTCTCCCACCCTGTGGAGGGTAATTTCATTTTCAATAAGTCTTTTGCTGCTTCATTCTTTCCTTGCTTTGTTTGTGCATTTTTTCCAATTCTTTGTTCAAAACGCCAAGAACCCAGACACCCTCCACCTGTAACAGCTGAGAGCATGGGAACCAGGCTCCTGCTGGAGCTTTGTCTTCCTGAAGGGGGAGCTATTCAGCACTGCTGCCGTTTCCTCCCATCGCCCAGGGTGCCTGGTCCCCCACAGGCTCCCAGAGAGTTTCTCCTGGGGCTGGGCCTGAGCACTCCCTTGGCACGGGCTCTCGCTTGCCTTCCTCAGGGGCGCTTCCGTGACCAGTGACTGCCTGGCAGCCGGCAGCCCCATACTGACATGGAGAGACGGCACGGGTGCTGGGACAGCCCAGGCATTCAGGACCACACAGCCTGAGTTCCAGTCCTGCTTGCAGCTATGTGACCTTGGGCAGGGCCACCTCACCCATGAGGGACTTCCTTATGGGTAACACGGAGCTGGCAGTGCTTAGCTCATAGGAGTCACGTGCAAGTGTCAAGTGTAGAAAGTTTTTAACGCGGCCTCCACAATGCTTGGCCCCTGCCTGGTGTTCTGCGTGGAGCCTGACCATGCGGTTGTAGCTGGTTCATATTTATCACCCTCACAACATGAGCCCGCTAAAGAGCCAATGCTGACCAATGCTTGCTTGAGAGGACAGCAAAGTTATGCTGCCTTAGGGTAGGTGTAGGTTACATTTCAAGCCAAGCAAATCTGATTCTTTACTTCGGAAGCTGACAGCTGCCTCCCTCCTGGTTTCCTCCCATGGCGAGGCCAGGGGTCCCTGACCCTCCCTCAGCCCCATTAGTGCAGGGAGTGTGATCTTCCCATGAGCCCTCAGCTTGGTTTCTTACTAGCTGCATGACCTTGGCCTAGTTACTTAACCTTCCCGAGCCACTATTTTCTCATCTGTGAAATGGGTTGAAAATGCCCATGTGGCACTAGGTGGAGATCCATGGCTCCTTTTGCTCCTGCTGCCTCTCAGGGCCTCAGCCCTCCTGTCTCTGCCTGTGGGAGCTTCCCCCAGGGAGCCCATGCAGGCGGGGTATACGGGTGGTCGAGGGAGCCCAAGGTCAGGCCCTCTAGGGGCAGCTCTGGTTCCCTTTGCAAGGTGTATCCTTCAGGCCTCATCCCTTCAGCCCTAAAGGGATTCATCAGGGTGCCCATGGAGGGCCCCAAGGAAGGCAAGGTTAGTGACACTGAATGACCCACTGGACCTGTTCCATCCTATTTCTCTCTCTAGAAGTGTGGCTAGCATGCTGCTAGTGTCTCATCCTCATGCATCTCTATACCTCCCCTACATGCTTATTTATCCTTAAGAGCAGCACTGGGTGGGGTGCCATGGCTCACACCTGGTAAACCCGGCGCTTTGGGAGGCGAAAATATAAGGATCGCTTGAGCCCAAGAGTTCAAGTTCAGCCTGGGCAACACAGGGAAACCCTGTCTCTACAAAAAATTTTAAAAAGTAGCCAGGCATGGTAGCACATATATGAAATCCCAGCTACTTGGCAGGCTGAGGCAGGAATATCACTTGAGCCCAGGAGGTCGAGGCTTCAGTGAGCTATGATCGTGCCAGGGCATTCCAGCCAGGGTGATAGAGCAAGACCCTATCTTCTAAAAACATAATGTAGCACTGCTTTGTGTGTTTTTAACTTCCTATAAGCAGCATCATGCTTTACATATTTTTCTGCAACTTTCTTATCCCTATCACTATTGTATTTGAGGCTTATCTATGTCAATGTTTTAGGACTGGATCATTTGAATATTGATCCAGATAATGTGAATATTTTATTGTGTTATTTTGCATAAACATGGCTCAATTTATTTGCTCATTTAGGTGATTTCAATTTTTCTTTATTACAAAGAGAGCTGTCCTGTTCATGTCTCTTCATGGACATAAATAAAAGATTCAAGAAGACAGGTGCTGGTCATAGAGTTTCTGGACCTTCCATCCTAACCAGATAACACAAGAGTGCTCTGTGAGGTGGGAAGTCTTCTCACACTCGCACCTGCTGTGGAAGCATCCTTGTTTCATCACGTCCTTCCAACGCTTGGCATTTTCAGGCTTTCGATGTTGCCAATCTGATGAGTGCAGAACCTAGGCAGTTCTGATTTGTATTTTTCCACTTGCTGGTGAAGTCAAGCATCTTTTCACAAGTTTACAGCATTAAGGTTTCTTCTTCTGTGAGTTGCCTGTTCACATCTTTTGCTCACTTTGTTTTGCTTTCTTTGTCTAATTTCTTGTGATTTTTATTTTCAAATTTTCACTTATTTGCCAGGGTTCGTAATCGTTGCTTGATACTTTTTATTTATATGTAGAATGATCTATGGTATATCATGCTGGCTGGACATTTCTGAGAGTGAGAAGAGGGCATTGGTAACAATGACACTGGGCAACAGATGGGATAGAGACTGTGCCAGGCAGACCAGGCAGATGGGCCACCCTGGTCATCAGAATGGCCTCCACAAACTCCATTGTTGATTTGATTTCTAGCCTAGGAAATAGTTTTTTTTTTTTTTTTGGTGTGGAACTTTTATTGAATAGTTCATCTTTACCCGTCTAATTTCTAAAACTATTCTATAATTTTAAAAATTCTTTCTGGGCTCTCTTTTCCATTGTATTCTTGTGGCAAAATACCATTCTGTCTAAATCACCTTAGTTTTACGGCAGCAGTGGTAATTGTTAGAGTATCTCCACTGGTTTTCCAAAATTATCTTGCCTATTTTTCATCCTGTGTTTGGAGAAGAACTTGTCATGAAACACACACAAACCCTACACCCACATATTTACACACACACAAACATACAGACATACACATGTATGCAGACACACATATGCACATTTATAATATCTGCAATTTTATTGCATTTATAAAGTTTACTATATTTATGAAAATGGTATATCTTCCTACTTAAGCAGGTACTTATTAATATAAGCCATGAGAAGGAGAATTTCTTTCTGGAGAAAGAAATTTCCTCCAGTCCAGAAGGAAATTCTGACAGCTACCAAGTTCAATGGAATGGCCAGGTGCCTCCCTGACTGCTCTACAGTGAGGACCATCAGGACAAAGGGAAGACCTAACTTGAGAAATAATATGAGGAAAGATCCAGAATTGAAGGAGTGAGTTGCCAGATCAAAAGAACAAGATAATTATTAAATAAAGTGTTAGGTAAGATGGCATTGCCAGTAGCACCCTTGAAAGAAGACAATGAGGCAATGCCTTAACATTTTCTATCAGTCTCCATCTCTCACTATAGAGAAAGATCTGTTATTCTCAGTTGCTATGTTCTATAAAGCTGCCATGAAAGCTGGACTAGTGAATACTGAAACGTTACTCCTCAGGGAAACATGTACATATTGTATTGCACATAGATTTTAATCTTAAATCCTAAAACAGCACATCCTGGTAGATTCTATCTACTTTTTTTTTTGTAGAACAGAAAATGAGGTTTGGAACTCTTAAGTGATGTGCCTGAGGATGCCCAGCTAGCAGGTGCCTGTTGGGATTGGAACTCGGCTTGTGCCACTGCCCCAGCTGGAGCTTCTCACGCAGCACTGCGCTGCACTGCACTGCCCCCTCTCTGGTCATCTCTGAGAAGGAAACCAAAAGGCAGAGAGCCCTGCCCTATTCAACCACAGGGGAGGGACTTATGTGAAGGGCGACTCAAGTTTTTCCCAGATCTGCATGTCCCTGAATGACCATAAAATCTCTGCAAGTATTGATTTTGAAGTTTACCAATAAATTTTAGTGAGTAGGTGAATTCATAAATATGAACTCCATGAATTATGAGTTTTGACTGTGTGTGTGCCTGTGTATAAAACATTATTGGACTTATGTATTCTTTTGAAACTTGCTTTTTTCTTTCAGTATTATTGTTGTGAGTTACATCTGTGTTCATACATGAAAATCTAGTCTACCTGTGCTACTGCTATATAGTATGTATATATTTGTAAATTATATACAGTTTGTGTGTCCTTTTGCCTGTGGAAGGAGATTAAGATGTGTCTAAAATAAAGATGTTTTGGTCATCTACAATCCTAGAAAATTTACCTCCTAGGCATCCTTTTAAAGAAATCTGTCTGGAAGATGTGCCCCAACAAAATGAGGGAGTAAATCAAGAAAATGGAAAACATAGAATGCAGGAATCAAGGGACCTCACACAGGAGAGAGGTGAAGGGGGTCCCTTGAAAGACGGTGAGGGGAACTCTGCAGATGACAGCCAGGTGCAGAGGGCCCCAGGGAAAAAAAGGAGCTGATGAACTTCTTGATGCTTTTGACATTGGAGAGCTTTGGGTTAAGGTAGGGAAAGGCACATAGAAAACTAAACAAGCAAAAAAGGACTTATTAACTCCCACAAAAATAAAAAAGGTGTAAAAGAAATAAAATGTCATCATGGTATACTTTTTGAATCAGAAACAAAAAACTTCATTGTTATGATAATTTAAACCTCAAGTCATCTTTTATACAGAAAGTGTGAGGAAATCACAATGGCAGGCCCAGATAGTGGTAAGTGTGTATGTGTGAAGGGAGTGAGTGTGACAGGTAAGTGCTTCTCTTCTGCAGCAGGAGTTCATAGACAACATCTCAAAGTGAGGGGCAGCACAAGCACACAGGACACAGGAGGTGCCACACAGCAGGAGCAGGTGCGGGGGCTGGGGCCTGGCCTCTGAGCAGTGGGCTTCCAGAAGAGGAGAAGGAGGGAGTGCCCTGCTCCTGCCTCCTCTAGGTCCTGTGGTTCTGTTTGACTTTCAATCTTTGTGCATGTTCTGTCTTTATAAACAAACAAACCAACAAACACAAAGCCCACAACTTAATTTTTAAAAATCCCACTTAAAAATCTATCTTCTAAGGGTAAGAATATGTAAAGAATTCTTAAAACTCAATAACGAAAATAAAAAACTGGATTTAAAAATAGGCAAAGGATGTGAATAGACATGTTCTCAGAAAAGATTTACAAATGGCCAAGAAGCACATGAAAAGATGCTCAACATCACTAATCATTAGGGAAATGCAAATCAAAACCACAATGAGATATCATCTCACACCTATTGGGATGGCTGTTTAGAAAAAAAAAAAACCAGAAAATAACAAGTGTTGGCAAGGATGTGTAGAAATTAGAACCCTCACGTGCTGTTGGTGGGAATGTGAAATAGTGTAGCTCCTATGAAAAACAGTATACCGCTTCCTTAAAAAATTAAAACAGAATTATCATATGATCCAGCAATTCCACTTCTGGGTATATACCAAAATGACTTGAAAGCAGGATCTTGAAGAGATGCTTGTATACAACTCCATTATTCACAATAGCTAAAATGTGGGAGCAACCCAGGTGACATGGTTTGGCTGTGTCCTCACCTAAATCTCATCTTGAATTGTAGCTCCCATAATTTGCACATGTTGTGGGAAGGACCCGGTGGGAGATAAGAATCATGGGGGCCGTTTCCCCCATATTGTTCTCCTGGTAGTGAATAAATCTCACAAGATCTCATGGTTTTGTAAGGGAAACTCCTTTTGCTTGGCTCTCATTCTTTCTCTTGCCTGCTGCCATGTAAGACATGCCTTTCACCTTCCGCCATGATTGTGAGGCCTCCTCAGCCATGTAGAACTGTGAGTCCATTAAACCTCTTTTTCTTTATGAATTACCCAGTCTCAGGTATGTCTGTATTAGCAGTGTGAAAATGGACTAATACACCATGTGTCCATTGGTGGATGAAGAGATAAGCAAAATGTGGCATATTCATACAATGAAATACTATTCATTCTTGAAAAGAAAAGAAATTCTGACATATGTTACAACACGGATGAACCTTGAAAATGAAACTGGCCCACCTGTTTCTTGTATAAACATAGACATTGACCCTTACTGGTCTTAAAGCTTGAAACTTACATTTGTCTTACCTCAGTTCCTTCCTTAAGGTACTGACTCTTACTCTTCCCAGATAGTATCAAGGAAGTGAAACTCACCACATCACTGCATCCAGACAATGAGACCCCTCATCCATCATGATTCCTGTCTATCAACTCATCTTCCTTACCCCTCTCTAAATCCTGTTTTCCTACCCATAGTTACATTTCTTCTATGCTATATAAGGCCTTAATTTTAGTTAGTTGAGGAGAAGGATTTGAGACTGATCTCTCATTACACTTGGCTGGCGCACCCAAACACAGCCTTCCTCCTGCCTACACTAATTGTTACGGTGATTGACTTTCTGTGTGATGAGCAATGGACCTAGGCCGAACTGCTGGTGTTTCAGTAACAAAACTGTTATGCCAAGTAAAAGATGCCAGTCACAAAAACACAAATGTTATATGATTCCATTTATGTAAGGTACCTAGAACAGTCAAAATAATAGAGACAGAAAGTAGAATGATGTTTCATTTTCTTTAATGGGTAAATAGTATCCCATTTTGTATATATTCCACATTTGAAAACCACATTTGAAGGGGTGGCCTGCTCCTCCACACCTGTGGGTATTTCTAGTCGGGTGGGACGAGAGACTGAGGAAAGAAATAAGACACAGAGACAAAGTATAGAGAAACAACAGTGGGCCCAGGGGACTGGCACTCAGCATACCAAGGACCTGCACTGGCACCGGCCTCTGAGTTCCCTCCGTTTTTATTGATTATTATTTTCATTATTTCAGCAAAAAGGAATGTAGTAGGAGAGCAGGGTGATAATAAGCAGAAGGTCAGCAAAAAACATGTGAGCAAAAGAATCTATATCATAATTAAGTTCAAGGGAAGGTACTATGACGGGACGTGCACATAAGCCAGATTTATGTTTCGCTCCACCCAAACATCTCAGTGGAGTAAAGAATAACAAAGCAGCATTACTGCAAACATGTCTCGCCTCCCACCATAGGGTGGTTTTTCTCCTATCTCAGAATTGAACAAATGTACAATCGGGTTTTATACCGAGACATTCAGTTCCCAAGGGCAGACAGTGGCCTTCCTCTATCTCAACTGCAAGAGGCTTTCCTCTTCTACTAATCCACCTCAGCACAGACCTTTTATTGGTGTTGGGCTGGGGGACGGTCAGGTCTTTCTCATCCCACGAGGCCATATTTCAGACTATCACATGGGGAGAAACCTTGGACAATACCCTGCTTTCAAGGGCAGAGGTCCCTGCGGCTTTCCACATGCATTGTGCCCCTGGTTTATTGAGACTAGAGAATGGCGATGACTTTTACCAAGTATACTGCTTGTAAACATTTTTGTTAACAAGGCATGTCCTGCACAGTCCTGGGTCCCTTAAACCTTGATTTCATACAACACATGTTTTTGTGAGCTCCAGGTTGGGTCAAAGTGGCTGGGGCAAAGTGACTGGGACAAAGATACAAATTAACAACATCTCAGCAAAGCAATTGTTTAAAGTACAGGTCTTTTTCAAAATAGAGTCTTATGTCTTCCCTTTCTACATAGACACAGTGACAGTCTGATTTCTCTTTCTTTTCCCTACAACATTCATCCATTGATGAACACTCAGGCTGATTCCTTCTCTTGGCTATTGTGAATAGTGCTGCAATAAACATGGGAGTGCAGGTGTTAATTCAACTTAATGATTTCAAATTCTTTGGATACGTACCCAGTAGTGGTGGTGTCCAACAGGTCAGGTTACCAAATGGGAAAAGTAAGTGAGGAAATTCCTGGGATTGGGCTGATCTCCTGGAAGTAGAGAGTAGCCTAGTGGTTACCAAGGACAGGGAGGACAAGAGGGATGGATGTGGGGAGGGGTTGGTCAATGGATGCAAAGTCATGGTTAGGTAGGGGGAATAAGTCCTGATGCTCTGTTGCACAGTAGGTTGACTATAGTTAACAGTAATGTATTGTGTATTTCAAAATGGCTAGAAGAAAGTAGGTTGAATATTTTCACCACAAATAAATGACAAGCGTCTAAGGTGCTAAATATGCTGATTACCCTGATTTGATGATAGCACAGCATACGCTTGCATCACAACATCGCACTGAATCTATAAATATGTACAGTTGTTATGTATCAAGTAAAAACAAAGTAAAAAACTTAAAAATCAAGCAATACTTAAGAAAAAGAAAGTAGAATGGTGGTTGCTAGGGTCCAGGAAGAGTGGGGGGCGGAGGGATGGGGAGTTATTGTTTAATGGATACAGCTTCAGTTTTCCAAGATGAAAAGAGTTATGGAGATGGATGGTGGTGACGGTTACACAACATTATGAATGTGTTTAATAACACTGAACTGTATGCTTAAAATCATTAAGGCGGTAAATTTTATGTTATCTGTATTTTATCATGAAAAAAATTGAACAAAAATCCATCTACTTGAGGCATTTCCTCCCATTGCACTTATTCTGGCTTCTCATTGTTGCAATATGTGAGGCCAGAGCCAGGAGGAGGCATGAAGGCTTCTTCCACCGTGTGCAGACTCGCAGACCCAAGGCCGTGCCAAGAACCCCTGACTCTTCCCCACATGGGTGCTGAGCAGCAGGACTGGTCACCTGTTGTAATTAGAATCATCTTTGACATGGAAACCACTGTTGATGATGTAGCTGAAGGTTGAGGTTTGGGAACATCTGATGTGAGGCAATTTGTGTTTAGTTACAACAAAATTTTTCTTGTCCAGGTTAAAAATGAGGACTTTAATGGCCTTATTCTTGACCTTTAATTTTCTAAGCACTGAAACAACTGCCCTGCCCCTCAGGATGGCAAGCAGAGAGGAAGGTGTCTTGTAGTTGCCCCAGCTCTCCAGCCTGGTCATGGTGCTGACCCCATGCAACAAGCCCTGTAGCCAAAAATGAGGCTACCAGTGAAGGAGGCTGCCAATCCAGTCCCGCGTGGTCTGCTGAGCCCTTTAACTTGTCCACACAGGCTCAGAAAGTGCTCTAATACAATGTGTCAATTCCCAGTCTCTTGTGAAATAGCTGAGTAAGTCATTTAACCTTCCCGGGTTTCTGGCTGCACATCTGGCAACACTGGGCCTAATTTCAGAAAACTCCAGAAGTGAAAGGAAACTTGGAAAGATGGGAAAGACTATCTGCTGTGGCCTCCAGCTGTCAAGCAGGACTCACCGTACCCAACAAGCTGTGGTGTCTCATGTTATCATGGAGAAGAGGCCTGGTGGAAGATATTCATGTTTGGGGTGGGGCAGGCCAGTCTTCAAATCCGGGGCTGCCACTTGCAATGGTTGAATCTTTGAAATTGATATAACCTCACAGTAAAAGGCAGCTGGTGATGTACACATTGCAGGGATTGTAATGGGAATTAGAGATGATATATGTACATAGCTGGCAGGGACACCAGTGCACAGGGACTCCCCAGCAAAGGGCAGCTCAGAGCCTGCTTCCTCATCCTCCATCCTGGAACCATGCCCTGGTGCTAGGTTCAAAGAAGTCTGTCCTGGAAGGGGGGCCCCAGAGGCATTCGAGGCCAATGTTCCTTCCTCCTTTTAGCCATGCTTTAAATCAATTGAGATTTTCTTGTACTTTATTTCATGTAATTGTATTGGCTTAAAAGGAACACTGCATATGCTTTTGAAATCAGGTTTTCAGGTCACCTCCTCTACTCGGACGTCTTAGATGAGCAGGTGAATTGAGTTCTCTAGGCTGTGTAGTTGGATGGTTGGTTGGTGGGTTGGTTACTAATGTGAGGGTTCCTGCCCTTTGCCCTCCCCTCCCACAATGTGGCCTCTTCAGATGGACCCAGTGAAACTGAATCAACAAAAGAGGGGCTCACTGCAGAACTTCTCTTAAGTTCGAGTTCGACTTGACGGACTGGAACACATAGAAGTTGTATCACTTAGCCTGCACTGTGAGTGGGGGAGGTGTTGGAGGCTGGGCTAGGCTGCAAGTTGTGTTTCCCGCAGTGATTGTTGGTGTTATGACCACAAAGATGTTTTGACTTAGAGCCAAGGAGGGCCAAGGCCTTATCTTCTTGGAAGTGTCCAACAGGTCAGGTTATCAAATGGGGACAAATAAGTGAGGGAATTCCTGGGATCAGTAATGTGGAGTATGAACCAGTCGGGGTGTTGGCTCATGATGGAGGTAGTGAGCAGGGAGCAGGAACTAGAGCTGCCCCTTCTGTGGAGCTGGCTGTGTGCCTGGGTTGGGGTGACAGCCTAAGGGAGTTCAACAGAGCCATGCAGGAAAAACCAGAGTTCCTGGAAAGCTGTACAGAAGGGAACATGGCAGATGTGGAAGCCTGGGGTAAAAAGGAGAATTCATTAGATCTAGGAGGGGAATTCCTTGAGCGGAGCCCAAGAGGCATTCTGGTCCTGGAGTCTGCTGTTTCTAAAACCCAGCACCAATGTCCAAGCTGTCTGCTTGTGCATATCAAAGCCCATATCACCCTTCTCTTTCTGCCTAGAATGCCCTTCCAAGACTGTCCTCTTGGCAAAAGCGTAATCATTAGCTCAAGCCTAGCATAGTGCCTGGATCATAAGTGTTAAGCAAGTGACAAACACCATCCCACCCCCCACCACTATCTCCTCCCCACCCTTCTCCTTCAGAGCTCATATTTTAGCAGCTACTGATACACTCCCTGACCTCTAAATCAGGTTGTTCAGACAGAATGATGTTCCCCATATTTGGGGCACATTAGAATACTAATGCCAGGGAACAGCCCCCAAGGAATTATTTCCTTAGTCTTGGGCAGGATTGAGGAATCAGTAATTTTTAAAAGCTTTCAGATGACTCTAACCTGCAGCTTGAATTGTGCATGTCTGAGATAGAATCCCCATGCCACTTCCTCAGCACTCTTAAAAAATGCCTAGCACAGAGCTCAGCCCATGATAAGTACTTTTAAAGAACTATAAATCTAGTAAGGGTTGACTAATTCCTTTTTGCGATCAGGTTGCAATTTTCTTTTATTTATTCATCAACATCTTCTACAATTAAGATGTGTCTATGAACAACAACTATAGGTATGAACAAACATTGGTGTCTCTGGAATTATTAAGAATTACTGAAGTGTGAAATATCATTGTTTAACAGTTCTAATATCTACATGAAAACCATTTTAAATAGCCTTGAGATATAATTTACATACCCAAAAATCCACCCATTCAAAGTATACATCTCTGCAGTTTTTTTTTTTTTTTTTTTTTTTTGAGATGGAGTCTCACACTGTCACCCAGGCTGGAGTGCGGTGGTGCAATCTCCGCTCACTGCAACTTCTGCCTCCCAGGTTCAAGTGATTCTCCTGCCTCAGCCTCCCAAGTATCTGGGATCACAGGTGCCCACCACCACACCTGGCTAATTTTTTGTATTTTTAGTAGAGATGGGGTTTCACTATGTTGGGCAGGCTGGTCTTGAACTCCTGACCTCATGATCCGCCAGCCTCGGCCGCCCAAAGTGCTGAGATTACAGGCCTGAGCCACTGCGCCTGGCCCATCTCTGCAGCTTTGAACATATTCAGAGTTCTGTAATTATCACCACAATCAAAGTAAAGGATGCTTTCGTCACTGAAAAGAAACCCAGTACCTATTAGAAGTCCCTCCCTATCTCTTTTCTAATCCCAGTCCTAGGCAAGCACTACCTCTTTTCTGTTTCTATAGATATGCTTATCTGGATATTTTATATAAATGGAACAACACAAAATGTGGTCTTTTATGACTGGCTTTTTTCATGTAGCTTAATGCTTCCAAAGTTTATCCATATTTTAGTATGTTTTAATATTTAATTTCTTTTTATTGCAGGATAACATTCCATTATATGAATGCACCACATTTTGTGCATCCATTCATCAGCTGATAGACATTTGAGATGTTTCAACTTTTTGGCTATTATGAGTACTGCTGCTATGAATATTTGTGTACAAATTGTTGTGTAAATATATGTTTTCTTTCCTCTTGCATATATACTGTTCATTTGGGCTACTATAACAAAATACCACAAACTAGGTAGATTATAAACAACAGTTATTTACCTCTCCCAGTTTTGGAAGCTGGGAAGTCCAAGATCAAGGTGCTGGTATCCAGTGAGGGCCCGCTTTCTCATAGCTGATGACTTCTTGCTATGTCCTCACGTTATGGAAGGGGCAAGCAAGCTCCCTCATGCCTCTTTTATAAGGCCTTGTATTAGTCCGTTTTCACTCTGCAAATAAAGACATACTTGAGACTGGGTAATTTATAAAGGAAAGAGGTTTAATTGACTCACAGGTCAGCATGGTAGGGGAGGCCTCAGTAAACTTACAATCATGGTGGAAGGGGAAGCAAACACATCCTTCTTCACATGGCAGCAGCAAGGGGAAGTGTTGAGCAAAAGGGGGAAAGGCCCCTTATAAAATCATAAGATCTCATAAGAACTCACTCATTATCATGAGAACAGCATGGAGATAACCGCCCTCATGATTCAAGTACCTCCCACTGGGTTACTTCCGCAACATGTGGGGATTATGGAAACTACCATTCAAGATGAGATTTGGGTGGTGACACAGCCAAACCATATCATTCTACCCCTAGCCCCTCCCAAATCTCATGTCTTCACATTTTAAAACATAATCATGCCCTTCCAACAGTTCCCCAAAGTCTTAACTCATTCCAGCCTCAACCCAAAAGTCCAAGTCTAAAGTCTTATCTGAGACAAGCCAAGTCCCTTCTGCCTACGAGCCTGTAAAATCAAAAGCGAGTTAGTTACTTCCAAGATACAATAGGGGTATAGACATTGGGTAAATACATGTTTTGAATGGGAGAAACTGGCGAAAATAAAGGGGTTACAGGCTCCATGCAAGTCTAACATCCAATAGCAGAGTTGTTAAACCTTAAAGTTCCAAAATGATCTCCTTTGACTTCATGTCTCACATCCAGGTCACACTGATGCAAGAGGTGGGCTCTCATGGCCTTGGGCAGCTCCACCCCTGTGGCTTTGCAGGGTACAGCCCCCTGTCCCAGCTGCTTTCATGGGCTGGCATTGAGTGTCTGTGGCTTTTCCAGGTGCATGGTGCAAGCTGTTGGTGGATCTACAATTCTGGGGTCTGGAGGATGGTGGCCCTCTTCTCACAGCTCCACTAGGCAGTGTCCCAGTGGAGACCCTGTTTGGGGGCTCTGATCCCACATTTCCCTTCTGCACTACCCTAGCAGAGGTTCTCCATGAGGGCCCCGCCCCTGCAGCAAACCTCTGCATGGACATCTAGCCGTTTCCATACACGCCCTGAAATCTAGGCGGAGGTTCCCAAACCTCAGTTCTTGACTTCTGGGTACTTGCAGGTCCAACACCAAGTGGAAGTTGCCAAGGCTTGGGGCTTGCACCCTGTGAAGCAATGACCTGAGCTATACATTGGTCCCTTTTAGCCATGGCTGGAGCAGCTGGATACAGGGCACCAAGTCCCAAGCCTGCACAAAGCAGAGGGGGCCTGGACCTAGCCAAAGAAACCATTTTTCCCTTCTAGGCCTCTGGGTCTGTGATGGGAGGGCCTGCCTTGAAGGTCTCTGACATGCCCTGGGGACATTTTCCCCATTGTTTTGGTAATTAACATACAGCTCCTCATTACTTATGCAAATTTATGCAGTTGGCTTGAGTTTCTCTCCAGAAAATGGGCTTTTCTTTTCTATTGCATCATCAGGCTGCAAATTTTCCCAACTTTTATGCTCTGCTTCCTCTTGAATGCTTTGTCATTTAGAAAGTCCTTCCCCCAGATACCCTAAATAATCTCTCAAGTTCAAAGTTCCATAGATCTCTAGGGCTGGGGCAAAATATCACCAGGCTCTTTGCATAGCAAGAGCAACCTTTACTCCAGTTCCCAACAGGTTCCTCATCTCCTTCTAAGACAACCTCAGCCTGAATTTCATTGTCCATATCATTATCAGCATTTTGGTCAAAGCCATTCAAAAAGTCTCTAGAAAGTTCCAGACTTTCCCACAGCTTCCTGTCTTCTGAGCCCTCCAAGTCTCTAGGAAGTTCCAAACTTTCCCACATTTTCCTGTCTTCTTCTGAGTCCTCCAAATGGTTACAACCTCTGCCTGCTACCCAGTTCCAAAGTTGCTTCCACATTTTTAGGTAACTTTACAACAGCACCCCACTCTCTGTGGGACCAATTTACTGTGTTAGTCCATTCTGATGCTACTAATAAAGACTTACCTGAGACTAGAAAATTTATAAAAAAGAGGTTGAATTGACTCGCAGTTCAGCATTGTTGTAGAGGCCTCAAGCAACTTACAATCATGGCAAAAGGGGAAGCAAACCACAATTCAAGATGAGATTTGGGTGGGGATGCTGCCAAACCATATCAGGCCTAATCTCAGTAATGAGGGCTTCATCCTCATCATGTATTCACCTCCCAAAGACCCTACCTCTTAATACTATTACAGTGAGGATTAAGCTTCAACATATGAATTTGGGGTGGGACATATTCAGACTGTAGCATATACCTAGGAGTGGAATTGCTGGGTCATATGGCAACTCTTATGTTTAACAGTTTAAGGACCTGCCTAAATGTTTTCCAAAGTGGTTGCGACATTTTACAATCCCACCAGCAATGTGTGAGGGTAGTAATTTCTCCCCATCCTAACCGATATTTATTATTGTCTGTCTTTTCAATTATAGCCATTCTGGTCTCATTGTGATTTTGATTTACATTCCCTAATGACTAATAATGTTTGGTATCTCTTCATGTGGCCACTTGCATAACTTCTTTGCAGAATTTTCTTTAAATTCTTTGCCCAATTTTAATATTGGATTATTTATCTTTATCATTGAGTTGTAAATGTTCTTTATATATTCTGAATATAAGCCTCATACTAGATATAAGATTTGCAAACATATTCCCTCATCCTGTGGATTTTCTTTTCACTTTCTTGATAGTATTATTAGAAGCACAAAAGTTTTAAATTTTGATGAAGTCAATTTATCATTTCTTCTTTCATCAATTGTGCTCAGTGTGTTGCACCTAAGGAACTATTCCCTAACTTAAGGTCACGATTTACTTCTATGTTTTCTTCTCAGGTGTCTATAGTTTTAGCTCCTACATTTAGGTCTATGACTCCTTTTGAGTTAAATTTTGTGTATGGCATGAGGTAAGGGTCCAACTTCATTCTTTTGCATGTGGATAGCCAGTTGTTTCAGCATTATTTCTTGAAAAGATGATTCTTTCCTCATTGGATGCTCTTGGCACCCATGTGGAAAACCAATTGATGATAAATATATGAATTTACTTTTGGACTCTCAATGTCTATTTATATAACTGAATCATATCACCTTGATTACTATAGATGTATAAGTTTTGAAATTGAAAAGGGTGAATCCTTCAGCTTTGCTTTTCCTTTGTAAGAATTTTGGCTATTCTGGGTCTCTTGTGTTTCTACATAAATTTTAGGATCAATTTGCCAATTTCTGAAAAAAAATCAATTTTTGATTTTGTTAGGAATTTTGTCAATATGTAGCTACATTTTGGAAGTATTACTATCTTAACAATATGAAATATTCAGATCAATAAACATACAATGTTTCATTTATTTAGATCTTATTAATTTCTTTCAATGTTTTTATAGTTTTCAGTGTACAAATGTTATACTTTTTTCTTAAATTACTTAAGCTTATTATTCTTTTTGATATTATTGTAAATGGAATTGTTTTCTTAGTTTCATCTTCAGGTTATTCATTATTAGTGTATAGAAACACAATTGATTTTTATATATTAATCCTATATTCTTTTGCCTTGCTGAATTTATATATTAGTTCTAATAATTTTTATTGTATTCTATAAGACATTTTATATACAAGATGATGTCATCTGTGAATAAAGATAGTTTTATTTTTTCCCCAGTATTGATGTGTTTATTTCCTTTTTTTGCCTAATTGCTCTCTGGCTTGAACCACCAGTACAATGTTGAATACAGAAGTGGTGAGAGTAGGTGTCCATGTCTTGTTCCTGAACTTAGAGGAAATATTTGTTCTTAAACCAATAAGTATATGTTACCTGTGGGTTTTTGGAGATGTCCATTATAAGTGTGAGGAAGTTATTTTCTAGTCCTAATTTGTCGAATGTTCTTGTCATGGAAGGGTGTTGGATTTAATCAAATGCTTTTTTTTTTGGCATGCCTTGAGATGACCATGAGGTTTTTGTCTTATACTTTATAAATAAGGTTTACTAAATTAATATCTTGATGATAAATCAAATATATTCTTGGGAAAAACCCATCTGGTTATGGTGTATTACTTTTTATATGTTGCTGGATTTGATTTACTACTTGCGGGATTTCTTGAGGACTTTTGAGGTTATATTCATTGAGATTTTGGTTTGTAGTTTTATTTTCTTGTGATATCATCGTCTAGTTTTGATATTAGCCTAATAATGAATGGCCTCATAGAATGAGTCAGGATGTATTCTGTCTTCTTCTATTTTGTGGAAGAATTTATGAAGACTTGGTATTAGTTATTCTCCAGGTGTTTTCTAGAATTCTTCAGTGAGGCCATCTGAGCCTATGCTTTTCTTTGGGGAAAGATAGAAACTCAGTTTCTTGACTTGCTGCAGGCTAATTGAGATTCTTTGCTTCTTGAGTGAATTTTGATAATTTGTTATCTTCCTAAAAATTTAAACATTTGATCTAAGTATTCTAATATGTCAGCAAATAGTTGTTCATAGTATTTGCTTGCAGTCATTTTTTAATTTCATCTTTCATTTCAGATTTTAGTAATTTGAGTCTTCGCTCTTATTTTCCCCAGGAAATGTAAAGTTTAGCCAATCAATTTCAAAGAATAAAATTTGATTTGTTGATTTTCTTTATTGTTTTATATTCTCTGATTTATATCTACATTTACTTACTTATTTATTTTTTTCTATTTCCTTCCTTTTATTTAATTTGGATTTAGTTTCCTCTTCTTTTTCTAGATTCTTACACTTAAGTATTAGGTTTGGGAGCTTTCTTCTTTTTTAAATAAGTTTATAGCTATAAATATCCTCAGTGCACTGTCTTAGATGCATCTTACAAGATTTAGTATCTGGTGTTTTTGTTTTCATTCATCTTAAATTGTTGTCTAATTTCTCTTCTGAGTTCTTCTTTGAACAATTAGTTACTTAGTAGTGTCTTGTTTAATTTTCACACACTTGTGAGTTTCCTAAATGTTCTGGTTGGTTGAAGAACATACTTCATATTAATTCATCCTTTTAAATATATTGAGGTTTGTTTTTAATGGCTTTGCATTTTTCTATTCTGTCAAATATTCCATTTGCAATTGAACAGAATGTCTACTCTGCTATTTTTGGGTGCAATGTTCTAGAGATGTCTGTCAGGTCTGGTTAATGTGTGGTACAAATCTTCTGTATCCTGGTTGACCTTCTGCTTAGTTATTTATCCATTATTTGAAGTGAAGTACAGAAGTCTCCAAATATTATTGTTGAACTATCTATTTCTCTCTTTAGTTGTCAGTTTTTGCTTCCTGTGTTTTGGATTCTGTTGTTAGGTGCATATATGTTTACAGTTGCTAGATCTTCCTGATGGGCTAAATCTTTATCATGAAACATGTCCCTTTAAATTTCTAGTAATAATTATTGTCTGAAAGTCTAAATTTTTCTGATTTAGTGTAGCCACTCTAGCTATCTTCTGGTTATTGCTTGCAAGGTATTACTTTTTCAAGTTTTTTATGTTCAAACTACTTGCATTGACTCAAAAGATTGGCTTTTATATATGGCACATAGTTGGATCATGTGTTTTATTCATTCTATCAATCTGTGTTTTTTGATTGGAGTGTTTAATTCATTTGCATTTATGTAAGTACAGCTATAACAGAATTTACATTTGCCCTTTTGGTTTTTGTTTTCTGTATGTTTTATATCTTTGTTCTTCTATTTCTTCAATACTCCCTGCTTTTGTGTTAAGTAGAATTTTTCTAGTATGCCACTTTAATTACTAGTATATTTTTGTGTTATTTTCTTCATGGCTTCCTGATGGCATTACAACTATTGTCTTGGTTTAAAACTTTCTAGTTTTGATTAATGCTTACTTATTTCAATATCATACAGAAAATTTACTCCAATTTATCTCCATTTTCCTCTTCTTTGTATTATTACTGTCATATAAATCAAGTATTTATATTATAAGCTTATCAACACAGTAGTATAATTATGTATTTATGTGGTTTTAAAAACAGCTTTATTTAGATTTAAGTCACATATAGAATTCACCCACTTTAAGCGTACAATTCAATGGTGTTTAGTATATTCACTGAATTGTGCATGTATCTCACATTATTAGAGAAAAAAGAATTTAAAATAAATTTATACTGTCTTTTATTTATATATATGGAGTTACTTTTACTAGTGCTCCTTTATTTCTTTATTTAGGTTTGAGTTTACAATGAGTATTCTTTCATTGCATCCTGAGGAACTCCCTTTGTATTTGTTATACAAAGGGTTTGCAATTGCTGAATTATCTCAGTTTTTGTTTATCTTGGAATGTCTTAATTTTTCCTTCATTTCTGAAGGATTTTTTTTTGCACATAGAAATTTTGACAGCCTTTTTCTTTAGTACATTGACTGTCTCTTCCATTGCCTCTGGGCATCCATAGTTTTAAATGAAAAACCTGTGAATTTCAAGAGTGTCTGTTTGTCTTTGACTTCCTCCAGTATAATTATAACGTAAATAGGTATAGATTTCTGAAATCATCTTACTTGGAATTATTTAATTTCTTGGATTAACATTTTCCATTAAAATTTGGCTATTTCTTCAAGTATTCTCTCTTCCCCTTTCCCCTTTTTTTCCTCTTCTTTTGTTACTCCCATTATGCATATATTGGTTTGCTGGTTGGTGTCCCACAGGTCTCTGAGGCTCTGTTAATCTTTTTTTTTCTGTTCATTTTTTTCTGTCTCTTCCCCAGATTGTGTAATCTCAATTGTTCTAATCCCAATTGAAATATTCCTGGATTATTTCTCCTGCTTGCTCAAATCTGCTGTTTATTATCTCTAGGAAACTTTTAATTTCAGTTCTCCTACCTTTCAACTTCAGAATGTATGTGTGATTCTCTATTAAAAAAATTCCATCTCTTTATTGTTATTCTTTATTTGGTGGGACGTCATTTTCGTAGACTTTTAACACTTTTCGAAGGCATGATTTCATTTAGCTCTTAGAGCGTATTTAAAACAGCTGAGCTTAATTTTTTTTTTTGTATGTTCAATATTAGGGCTTGCTCAGAGGCAAGTTTCTAATGATTGTTTTTTACCCTGTGTATAGGTCATACTTTCTTTTTTCTTTGCATTTTGTAATTTTTTTTTTCCAAACTGGAAATTTATAGTAACATATTTGGCAACTGTGAAAATCAGATTCTTCCCCACTCCCGGGGTTTGTTTAGGTTTTTGTTTGTTGTTTGCTTAGTGGCTAATTCTGTATAGTCTGTATTCTTTGCCATGTGTGACTGTATTAGTCTGTTCTCACGCTGCTAATAAAGACATAACCAAGACTGGGTAATTTGTAAATGAAAGAATATTAATTGACTCACAGTTCAGCATGGCTTGGGAGGCCTCAGGAAACTTACAATCATGGTGGAAGGGAAAGCAAACACATCCTTCTTCACATGGCAGCAGCAAGGCGAAGTGCCAAAAAAAAGGGGAAATGCCCCATTAAAACTATCAGATCTCGTGAGAACTCCCTCACTATCATGAGAACAGCATGAGGGTAACCGCCCCTATGATTCAATTACCTCCCACCAGGTCCCTTCCATGACGTGGGGATTATGGGAACTACAATTCAAGATGAGATTTGGTTGGGGACAGAGCCAAACTGTATCAGTGACCGTTAAAATTTCTGCTCACTTCACTTAATGGTTAACTAAAGATTGGACAGAAATTTCCTTAAATGTATGGTATCAGTAAGCCACCATTCTTTGCTGAGGAGCTCTTTCTGTATATCGGGCACACCTTTTACATTCAGCCAGGCATTTAACAAGCCTGCCTTACCCTTTACTTCTTGCTTGAGCAGAGCCTCAAAGTACAGAATTAAGAAGGCCTTAGGGCCTTCTCAGGTGTTTCTTGAGCATGCACATAGCCCTATATATGTGTATAGAACTTTCTGTATCAGAAATGTCATAGCTTTACAGAGCCTCTATGTACACCTCAATGTTCCACTTTTCCTTTTAAGCATTTGGTTAGCCTATTATTAGCCTCCACCGTTATTCACTTCTTTTGGCAGTCACAAAGTTAAAAAATTGACTATGAATGGCTTCAACAAATGCCCCTGGGAAAAGGTTTTTTTCACTGGACAAGCTCTGAATCAGGTCACAAAAAGACAGCCTTGCATGCAGAGTCTTTTGGGAAATGAACAGATTAGTCAAATAATGACAATTTGAGAAAGAGGCTTTGAAGGATCTCTGACCACATTCTGCCTCCTCTAGTTGCTGCCAAACGGCTGTTTTTTTTGTTTTTTGTTTTTTTTTTTTTACCTGCAGAATTAGAGAGAGAACAGGAAATGGACATGTTAAATGCCACAAAGCACACTATTCTTACAGAGATTCAGCTGCTTTTCTTAAATTCACACTCAGGATTGCTGCAAGCCTTTGCTTAGTATCTAGAGTTCTGAAAAACTTACTGTTTTGGCCAGTTTTCTCATTGCTTTTATGGAGGATAGAGCTTGTGGAAATCCTTACTCTACTATTTTTGCTGATGTTTAATGTGTTGCATTTATGTTTTTATTTATATCTAAATATTAAAAAAAATTCTTTTCAGACTTTCAGTTTGACACATAGGCTATTTAGAAGTGTGTTTTTAAATTTCTGTTTATTTAGAGATTTTCCTTTTTTCTTTCTGTTATTAATTTCTAGTTTAATTCCATTGTGGTCAGAGAAGACACTGTATAGAATTTAAATTCTATACATTTTTTAAAGATTTGTTTAAGCTCAGTACACAGTCTATCTTGTTTAACATTTTATGGGCATTTGAAAAGAATATATATTCTCCTGTTGTTGCTTGGAGTTTTCTGCAGATGTCAATTAGGTCCTGTTGCTTGATGGTTGTTAAATGCCCTGCTGATTTTCTGTGTAATAGTTCTGTATGTTCCTGAGAGGTGGGGGGTATTTAAATACCCAACTATAATTGTATATGTGTCTATTTCTTTTTTTAGTTCTTTAATTTTTTTAATAACATGTTTTTGAGACTCTGTTGTCTGTTGAATTTCGGATCATTATGTCTTTCTAGCAGATTGATTCTACTTGCAATTATGTAATGTTTCTCTGTGTCTTCCCTAAGTTTCTTTGCTCTCAGTTGCACCTTATCAGTTATTAATATAGCTACATTTGCCTGTTAAAGTAAATGTTTTTATGGTACAATTTTCCATTCTTTTGCTTTGAACTCATGTATGTCATTGAATCTAAAGTGAGTTTCCTATAATCAGCATATAATTGGGTCATGGTTCTATATCTGCTCTGCCAATCTCTGTCTCTTGATAGGTGTATTTAGATCATTTGCATTTAATGTAATTATTGTGTTACCGCATAAGTCTACCATTTTATAATTTGTTTTATGTTTATTTCTTCTGGTTTTTATCCTTCTGCTTCTTCTGTCTTCCCTTCTTGTAGATTATTTGAATATTTTGTAAAGAATTCCATCCTGCTTGATTTGTAATGTTTTTGAGCATACCTTTTCAACTAGTTTTTAATACTTGTTGCTCTTATTATTACAGTATACATTTGTGGCCTATAACAGTCCACTGGTTTCAACATTTTACCACTTTGAGTGAAATGTTGAAAGTTGACTTCCATTTAAGTCCTTAGGTCTTCACCAGTTTTTATTGTCCTGAATATTTAATGGCATTATGATTTTTATTCAATTATCAAATATTATTTATAAAATTAATGAGTAAAAGAATAGTCTAACATTTTTACCCACATTTATGGTTGTTCTATGTTCCTTTTTTTCCCTGATGCTTTAAGATTCTTCCATTTGTCATTTTCTTTCTATCTGAAGGACTCCCTTTAGCCAATCTTCAAGGGCCTGTAAGCAAACTACAAATTCTTCAGCTTGTCTTCATCTAAGGATGTTTTAATTTTCTTCTTGTTCCTAAAGGAGAGTTTTGCTGGATATGAAATTTTTAGTTGAGTTTTTTTTTTAGGACTTAAAGAATGTTGTGTTCTTCTGGCCACCAAGGTTAGATGAGAAATCTGTCATTCACATTGTTATTCTTTTGTAGGTAATGTGTTGTTTTTCTCTGGCTGCTTTCAAGATTTATCAGTGTGTTTAGTTTTCAAAAGTTCTATTTTGATGTAGCTTGACATGGATGTGTTGGGATTTATCCTGTTTTGGGTTCAGCTTATAGGAGCTGCAGGCTTGAGCCTTTTGCTAAATTTGGGAAGTTTCCAGCCATATTTCCTCAATCACCAATTCAGTCTACCTGAGTTCACTCAGCTTCTTGGAGCTGTAGGATTGAGGCTTTTACTAAATTTTGGAAGTTTTTGACCATAATTTCTTCAAACACGAATTCATTCTCATTCTCTTTATCCTCTCTTTCTGGAACTTCGGCAATATGAATGTTAGATTTTTGTTGCTGTTGTTATTCTCTCACACATGCCTGAGGCTCTGTTTAGTTTTCCTTAGTCGATTTTCTCTCTGTTGCCCAGATTGGGTAAAGTCTATTGATCTAGCCTCAAGTTGATTGAGTCTATGTTCTCTCATTTCCACATGACTTTTGAATAAATATAGCGATTTTAAAAATTTCTGTTATTTGGTTTTCAGGTATATAATTCCCATTTGTTTCTTTTTTATAGCTTCTATTTCTCTGCTAATATTTTACATTTTTTACTAGTTTCAAGAGAATTTGTAATTGATTATTTAAGAATTTTTAAATGGCTGCTTTAAAACCCTTATCAGATAATTTTATCATCTGTTTCATCTTGATGTTGGACTCAGTTGATTATCTTTACTCATTCGAGTTGTGATTTTCTTAGTTCTTGGTATGGTGGGTCATTTTTTATTGTATCCTGGATACTTTATCTGTTATGTTAGGAGACTATAGGAATTATTTAAATCTTTTGTTTTAACAGGCAATCATTCTGTTTAGGTTTAGCAGTCAAGTCTTGAACTGCTTTTGTGGGCTGAGGTGACAATGGTGATTTAATTTTTTAAGTCTTTGCAGTGTTGTTTTGGTTTACTTGATTTATCTGGAACCACTGGACTTTTCTGGTGCTGCCTAAGATAGAAGACGGGGTTTCCCCAGCCTGAGTGGCTAAGCCTCTCTTGGTCAGGGAGTTTGGTGGGATTCCCCCCACTGATGACTCCTGGCTGCCCAGGGGTCAGCCCAACTGATATTCTTAAATGGTGGTGATGTGTTCCCCTCATATTGTCAGATGCATTCTTGTTTGACCCTTAATAGGGATGAACCTACCTGGACTGCCTTCTGTTGCTAGGTTGGGGGCAGAAAAATGCTGGGTCTGAGGCAACTTCCTAGATTTGGTAGGGGGATGTAAGGCATGCTGCACTGTGCTTTCCCCATTGTCTGTAGCCAGGGAAGGGGAATCTCAAGACTACAGGGTCAAAGAATCTTCCTTGCTATGGTTAGGTCTCTCTTACTGAACCTGTCCACCTGCTCATGCTTTCTGGGGGAAGATGGGAGTTTCAGGACTTTCAGGTTCATGATGCTCATGAAGTGAACGGGGCATTCCTGCCTGTCTTGCTTGCTGTGAACTGGCTCCACTTTCCCATCCCATGTCTCCAGAAGGGGAGAAGTGTCTTAGAAGGGTGATGACAAAAATAATTCCTGGACTGAGCTGCTTGTTGTGATGAGGTGCCTCTGGCTAGGATTGCAGTAGATTTTTTGGCCCATGGACTTCTTCCTAGGGGCTTCCTGGACCATGTTGCTTGTCTCTGGGTCCCTCCAATTAGATGCTTCTACCTGCCCTGGTATCTCTTGGCAGGGGAAAGAAGTCTTGGATCTGGCAGGAAAGTAAAGGGCTTCCCTCAGCCTATTGTTGGTGAAGCTTCCAACTAATACCTTTTAATAGTGCTGATGGGTTCACCTCATGTTGTCAGATGCATTCCTCTTTGATCCTGAGTAGGGATGAACCTACCTGGACTACCTTCTGTTGCTAGATCAGGGGCAGAAAAATGCTGGTTCTGAGGCAGCTTCTTAGATTGACTGGGGGGATGTCAGGCGTGCTGCCACTGTGCTGCTCCTCCTGTCCTGGGATCCCAAACCAGCTTACCTTCTTCTTACTTTTTTTTTTTTTTTTGGACAGAGTCTCACTCTTGTTGCCCAGGCTGGAGTGCAGTTGCATGATCTTGGCTCATTGCAACCTCTGCCTCCTGGGTTCAAGCCATTCTTCTGCCTCAGCCTCCCAAGTAGCTGGGATTATAGGCGCCTGCCACCACACCTGGCTGATTTTTGTATTTTCAGTAGAGACAGGGTTTCGCCATGTTGGCCAGGCTGGTCTCAAGCTCCCGACCGTGTGGTCTGCCTGCCTTGGCTTCCCAAAGTGCTGGGATTACAGGTGTGAGCCACAGCACTCGGCCCTTCTTACCATCTTTTTTGGCCTCTCCTTGGTTGTCTTTTGAATTATTTCCAGGGTTCTGCTTAGTCAGGAGGTGCAGGGAGGAATGAATGGGCCTGCACTGTTTGTCCCTAGGTGTAGTCTTTAAATCCATGCTCTGTGTGGTTGGAGTGTAAAGGTCAGCTGGTCAAAAGAGGAGCTGGACATCTTTATCAGCTGGCTCTCCCTGGGCTCCCCTGCTTTTACCATCAGGGCTGCTGCACTTACATGATGTGGTGGTGGTCATTTCCTCATCTGCATCTTCCCTTGGGCTGTGGCTGATGTTTCTGGGTTATTCACAGCTATATTCCCAGGCCTGGCAGCATTCCTGGCCCACAATAGAAGCTCAGCAAATGCTAGTTGCATTCCGCCTTTAATTCATCTTTTGACTCAGTTAGATGACTTTTTCTTTCCAGAGATATCGTGACCATTGTGGTCTGCTGTGTTGAGGCTAGATTTGTTGAAGTTAAGAATCTGGACTCTGGAACCAAACTGCCTGGTTTTGACTTCTGGCTCTGTGACTGGCTGCCCACGTGACCTTGGGCAAATTACTTAGGTCATCTGTGTGTCAATTCTTTCAATGGAAAAATGGGATAATCACAGTACCTACCCATTAGGGTTGTTAAAAAGATTGAACAAGTTAATATTCATAGCACTATGTGGATGTATTCATTCAATCAATTTAAAAATTGATCATGAAAACATCAAAAAGACAGGTTGAGTCCGGTCTGTTCTAGGTGTGCATGTGCTGTTTGTGAAGTATGGCTATTTATTTTTGTTCTAATTACTCAAAAGAAGCTGCTTAATGATCCGCATAAAACTGTCACTGGGTTGGAGGACCTGCTAGTCTGCAGTTCAAAGTTTGCTCCTCTACTAGCTTTGTTAAAGCTGGGATAACAATTTTGGCCCCAAGGATTTCTCAGTTGGCCAAATTATTTGCCACTTCTCAAAAATTATAGGCTATGGTGCTGTAATCATTAATGGTAGTTACTTTATGTGCTTGAACCCCAAGTCTGGGCTGGGAGGCCTTCCCCCTCCATTGATTCTGGGTGCTGCATTACGGCCTTCTCCCTCTCCTGGAACTTGATCCCCTTGTCTCCCAGATTCGGATGACCTTTTCTAAACAGAAAATCACTTTTATGAGTATATAAAATGGAGCCAATTGGGAAATAAGTGACTCTGTCTTCATTTTATTGGGCATTGAGCCCTCCAGTTCCGACCCTCAAAACAACAACAGGCCAGACACACCGCAAATCCATGGCTCTCCCTGAACAATGTGTGTGCCCGCACATCAGCCCGACTTCCTTCCCAGTGGCCACTGGCCCGCAGTAAATTACCAGATTTTGCTGATGTTGCCATTTCCCTTCTTAGCTTAACCGTTTGTTTATTGATGACTGATTTTCCCATATGGGCTTTTATCCCACTGAAACAACATTTTCTGCTTTTTTCTGGACTTTTGCTCCTGGGAAGATGAAGTAGACAAGGTTTCCCCTGTTATTCCCTCTCAGTACAACTAAAAGCCTTGGGCGTGGTGTACAAAACCAGCCTAAGAAGAAGGCAGGCTGGCTAGAGAGCTCAGGATACAAGGAAAGAGTGGGTAGTGAGATCCCTGGGTTTCCTATTTGCCTTGTATATCCCAGACTTATAGGCCACTTGGGAAGCCCATGAGAACAGACTAAAAAGCCCACTCAAAAACTTGCCTCTCTAGCCAAAAGGGACCAGAAAAGGGGCAACTGAGATGGACAAAACTCCCAGTGAAACATCACAGAAAAACCAGAAGCCCCATCCTCACTCATGCCAGCAGAGTCTGAGTGAGGAATCTCAATTTCTACCCCACCTGGCTAATGAGGCACCCCCTGACTGCGGGGTGTTAGAGGGGACCGACAAGAGGGTCAGGGCCGTCCCCTCCGCACAGCAATGACAAGGCTGGAGGCGGCAAAGGAGCAGTGATGGGATGCTCCTATTCCTACTGACTGGGAATAGCTGACCAGAGACAGCTGGATTCCCAACACTGCCCAGCAGTGTCTGCAAGCTCCTGCCTGCTCAGGTACCAACAGAGGCTGAATGGGGTACTTTGACATCTATCCTCCTCTGAAATAATGGGGTAGCGCCATTCGCTCCCCTGAGGGAGTAGTATCTGAGAAAGACAGCTAAAATGGGGGTTTAAACAAGATCCGGAGTCTCACCAAATCACACCCACAATATACGTGTTTCAAATGAAAATCATATGTCACACAGAGAACTAGGAAGATTTCAAAATAAATGACAAGTGGCAATCAATATACACCAGTGCCGTGATGTTGGCGATGCTGAGATGACCACACAGACCAACCAGCATAAAAGTCGGTCCAATGAGCAATGATGAAAATGCTTGGAATAAATGGAAAAAAAAAAATCTCAGCAAAGAAATAGAAATTAAAAAGAACCAAATGAAAATCTTCTTACAACTGAAAAATACAGTAAAAGATGTTAAAAAATAGACCTCACTGGATAGGCTCAAAGCAGAATAAGGGGGACAGAGGAAAGATCTGTGCAATGGAAGACACAAAAATAGAAATTCCTAATTTGAAACATGGAGAGACAATAGAAAGAAAAAATAAACAGAGCCTCAGGGCCTCTTGGGACTATGACAAAAGATCCAACCTGTGTCCTTGGGACCCTGGAGGGAGGAGAATGAGGGTGGGGCTGGAAATGTACTTGATAAAATAATGGCTGAAAATTTCCCAAGTTTGGCAAAAGAATAAACCTACAGATTCAAGAAAGTGAGTAAAACTCAAACAGAATAAACCCAAAGGAATCCACATGAAAACACAGTAGCGTAAAACTTATGAAAAATGAAGTAAAAAAAAAAAACCTGACCTGAAAGTGATAAGGCAGAAAAAAGACCTTGTCTTTAGGAAGAAAACCTGTGAGCAGCAGCAACTCTCCTCAAAACCATGGGGCCAGAAGAGCTGAAAGAGAAAAACTATCAGCGGAGAAACCCTGTCTCTACAAAAAAGACAAAATAATTAGCTGAGCATGGTAGCAGGCTCCCAGCTACTCAGGAGGCTGAGGCAGGAGGATTGCTTGACCACTAGAGACAGAGGCTGCAGTGGAGCCAAGATTGCCCCACTGCACTCCAGCCTGGGTGACTGAGTGAGACCCTGTCTCAAAACAAAAAAAAAGAGAAAGGAAAAGTCATCAACCCGGAATCCTATAGCCAGTGGAATTATCCTTCAGAAATAGGGGAAATCAGGACTTTCAGATATTGGGAAACTAAGAATCTGTCACTAGCAGACCTTCCCTAAAAGAATAGCTAACAGGGGTTAATTAAACAGAAAGAAAGCAAAAGAAAGAATGTTCAGAATCTCAAGAAGGGAAAAAGGACATGGTAAACCAAAATTGGTAAATACCCTAGATTTTGTCTCCCTTCTTGGGTTTTCTAAATGATGCTGGATACAAAAATTTTAGAACTGTCTGATGTGTTCCTATTATATGTAAATATTTAAAGCAATGATATTGTAAACAAAAGGGTAAAACAATATAAAAGGGAGGTACAGTTTCTATCCTTCACTCAAACTGTTAAAATGAAGACCCAATAGACTGTAATAAGTTATGTATATAATGTAATACATAGAGCAGCCACTAACAAAACTTTCCAAAGAGTATGCTCAAGAAGAATGTAGATACATTAATATGGAATTCTTAGCCTGGACACCAAAAACCTGACTCATAAAAGGAAAAAGTAATAAATTGAACTTTTTCAAAATTAAAAATGTTTGCTTTGTGGAAGACCCTGATAAGAGAATAAAAACACAAGCTACAGACTAGGAGAAAATATTTGCGAATCACACATCTGACAAAGGACTAGTCTCTGGAATATATAAAGAACTTTTAAAACTCAACAGTAATGGAATAAACAATTCAGTTAGAAAATGGGCAAAATACATGAACAGATACTTTATGAGAGAGGATATACAGACGGCAAATAAGTACAGGAAAAGATGTTCAACATCTTAAGGAAGTGCAAATTAGGACCACAATGAAATATCACGATGCACCTATCAGAACGGATAAAATTTAAAATAGGTGACAGCAGCATATGCTGGTGAGAAAGGTGAGAAACAGGATCTCCCATACACTGCTGGTGGGAATGTAAAATGGTACAGCCACTCTGGAAAATCATCTGGAAAATACTTCTTTATAAAACCAAACATGCAACATATGATCCAGCAATTCCCCCTGGGCGTTTGTCCCAGAGAAATGAAAACTTATGGTCACACAAAAATCTGTACATGAATGTTTGTAGCAGCTCTACTTGTACAAGCCTAAAACTGGAAACTGCCTAGATGTGGATGATTTAAAAAAAAAAAAAACCCTTACATCCACACCATTGGATGCTACTCATCAATACAAAGGAACAAAACCTTGCAACAACTGAATGAATCTCTTGGAAATTACGGTAAGTGAAAAAATTCCAAAATGTTACATACATATGATCCCATTGATAGAACATTATTTTAATGACAAATTATAGAAACAGGGAGCAGAGGACTGGTTGCCATGGCCCTGAATTAGAGAGGATGCACGTGAGCCCAAGAACACGGAAGGAGGGGAATTGGGCATGCATGCCTCCCATGTCCCCGAGGGAGCTTGAATGGGGTGTGTGACTCACGCCCTGAAGGAGAGAGAGAGGCTGGGACATGCACTGAGGTCATCGCAGTGAACAGAGAGAAGAAGGGCTGAATGGGAGAGACCCAGCTGGTATAGAATCAGTTCAGGTAATGCTGGGTAGGGATAAAACACAGCAAAAAGATTCTTGTACTTCTCAATTGCACCGTGCATGGATGTGTGAGATGGGACTGTGTGTGCCATGCACTAAGCAGCACCCACACTGAGGAAGTGTGGCTTCCGTTCTTCTCCCTTTGCTGCACCCTGGCACACCATCCATCCCACCCCACTCACACCCAGGGCCTGGCTCTCGGGCCTGCACTGAAGGGAAGGGGGATCCTGAAAGCCCCACAGTGACTGCCGTCCTGGAGTCAGGGACATAGACCCATGCCTCCAGCCCGCCCCCAGCCTGGGGCTCTCTGATGGAGGATTCATGCCCACTACCCATGCTGGACTTCCTGAACCAGAATCTCTAGGGATGGGGCATTTTATTTTTTAAAAAAGCTCGCAGGTTATCCTAATGCACAAGTACATCTGGAAGCCATATAGTGACATAGAATTACCCGGAGTTCACTGTCAATCTGATAATAAAAAAAAAAATTATACTGGGACAGAAGAGGTCCTCTGAGCTGTTACTGGGCATGAGATCTCCAAGTATTATGCATATCACCTGCCCATCAAACAATCAGTGAAGAAGCTGTGTTCTAAAACAGTATCAGCACCTGATGAGGGAGAACTCCCTAAGCTATTATGTGGGGGCGCCCTGTCTCACGCATTGGCTCATTTATTCTTCACTTTAAGACTGAAAGTTAGATGGTATTATTCCTACTTTATGGATAAGGAAACTGAGGTCCAGCGACCACAGAAAACTTTCTAAAATGAGGTGCAAACCCAGGTTTGTCTAGCCCCAAATCCGTGTTATTTCCACCAAAGCACTCTGCCTGCCCTGTAATGCCCACCACCAGGAAAGCTAAGATATGCGGCCCCTTCTCCTAAGAAGCTGCTAACTGACAAACAGAGCCAGACCTATGGAATATTAGAAGATAATTAAGTGTTAATCAATGTGGAATTGATTCATGAACACAGTGAGGACAAACACAGCATACAATCGTGTTCATGTGGCTAGTCTGTCAGGGTGTTCTGTGCTGATTTAAGTGGCCGTGCACCCTCCACAATGTTAAGAGGAGCCAGAAAGCTTCCTTAGCTTGACAGGCCATCTCTTTGTGTTGACACTTTTCTTGATGAATGAGAAATGGAGGACACGTCCCCTGTCTCTGTGTCCGGTGAATATGCCTCTGAAAGGGTCAGTCATGGCACCCTGCGGCACTCTCTACCCCCTGCTCTCAGGAAATGGCAGGGAGACCGACGACAGCTGCTGAACAGGCTGACTGCTGGGGACAGGAGGGGACTGACAGCTCCAGTTCGTGCTGGAGTCCCAGTAAACAGCTGGGGTTAATTGGGAGATGACATCATGATTCAAGAATATTTGAGGCAGGAGAAGAGGAAAGAGCATTTGCCTTACATGCACGGCTGCTTTTGACACATTTCCCGCAAATGTCTGTTTTATAACTTGACAGATATTGAAACCAGAAAATGGCCCTTGACAAGCATGTCAAGGAAAGGAGAGGAAGAGAGAAGACTGTCCTCAAATCACACACCCGCCCCCAAGAAAGAAATGCCTCTCTCTCCGATGGCATTGTGAGACTTAAAAGTGGTTTCTTTTTGTCGACTGTCAACGTGCATTTGTAATGACAGCATTTGTAATGCTGATGGAATGACAGAACTGTGTGCTGCACTCTGTTAAAAACTGTCAGGCATCTTATTTTGATTGGCTTACGTAGTTCTCACTATTTAACTTCCTATTTAACTAGAAGCACGCCTGTGTCTACCTTCCACCATAATTCAGATGAAAAATGTAAAAGTCAGGCCAATTTCAGAGTTCTCCAAACAACAGTGTCAGTGATCCCTGTCCTTACAAAATGTAACATTTGTGGTGCTGGTTATCTGAGACAGTCCCCAGGGTGGCCATCCTTTTCATTCACTGCTTGCTGGCTTGTGGGACCAAGGCATCACCAAGGGGCACTCAATGTCTTTTTGCTGAAAGTAATCCCTGCGTGCATCTTATATCCACCACGTCAGTGCCTACTGTTCTTGTCTCTCCTGAATTCACTCACCCAAAACTCTCTGTGCTATTATCTCTTCATTTATTCTTCCACACAACTCTATTTTTGGCTCAGTGCCAAATGGGACCATCGTCACAGTTAATTTTATGTTCTCTGGAGTATTTTTCTCTAATTTCTTTGTTTCTAATAGTTTTGTCTCAGCAGTGAATATACAAATACAGATGCACCTCAATTTACAATTGAGCTATCACCTAATAAACCTGTCGTAAGTTGAAAATATCATGTCGAAAATGCATCTAAAATGCCTAATTTACCAGACATCACAGCTCAGCCTAGCCTACCTTAACCATGCTCAGAATGCCGACATTAGCTTACCATTGGGCAAAATCACCTAACATGAAACCTGTTGTATAGTTAAGTGTTGAATATCTTACATAATTTATTGAATACTGTACCAAAAGTAAAAAACAGAATGGTTGTATGGATACTTGAAGTAGAGTTACTACTGAATGTGTATGGCTTTTGCACCATAGAGGAGTATAAAAATCCTTAATTTGAACTGTCGTAAGTTGGGGACCATCTGCTATGTGTTTTAAAATTTGTAAGATGGAATCACATATGTACACCGTTCCATATCTTGTTATTCATTTCTTCTTTATCAGAATTTGTGTGTTGCTATCAGCTAAGGTAGCATAAGCTGTTGTAACATATCAACCCCCACACTCAGTGGCTGAACGCAATAAAAGTTAATTTGTTGCTCTACTGTCCCAGACAGGTGCTCCTGACAGGCAGGCATCTCTCCTCCACAGAAGGAAACTCCTTCGCCCTGCTGCTCCATACCACTTCCAAGGGCTGTGTGCTCATTTGCATTGAGATGTAGCGGGTGACAGAACATAGAGTGTCAGTGTGATGGTTTCCTAGGAGCCAGCCTTAAAGTTTGTTAGATCTATTGGTTAGAACTAACTCTACACTTCTCCTAACTGCAAAGGTGGATTCAAACATTTTAGAAAATCCTAACTGAAACGCGGTCCAGTCCAAGCCCAGGAAAAAAGAGACGATGGATTAGCTGAGCATCTAATGTAATTGACCTCCCTGGTTATCACATATCCATTCTATCCTTGAAGAATGGAGTGAATGTGATTTATTTTCAGGGAAAAGAATTTTCTATGGGTTATCCAGTTATTGCAACTGAGTGAAAGGAAGGAAGAGGTGTACCGTGTTCTCCATCAAGTCTAGGTGGGGCTCCCTGAAGCCCAGCAACTTAAGAATTACAAAGGGAAGTTATTTGCATCCCCCTCAATCCTTTGCAATATCCAATGATGGAATAGGGACATCATCATCCTAATAAAATTATTGTAAGGCACCAACATTCAAAACTGGTTTCAGACTGAGTTCATGATGTCTTGGACAATGTAGGTAATAGAAAAACTTAGTAAATTTTTGATCTATCTGTCTCTAATCAGTTCTGTGTGCCTCGAAACATAGTGAAAATGACTTTCTAGACATATTCTCAAGCCAGATTTCTTGTATCATTTTGTTTTACTTCTTCATGCCTGTCCTGCTCTCTGAACCATGAGTCTATCAGAACCTAAGAATGTGGATGAAAGTCGCACTCACCTGATCTCTGTCTTGGAGCTGAGTTGAAGGGGGAAATGTCTTTGCAAACCTCCCTCAATCTTATCTCTTATTATTGGTTGTGTATAACCTATCAGATTTTCTAAAACGTCTGGATTCCCAGCTTTTTGAAACATTTGTATTCCCTTTAATTTCTGCTTGCTAGCATGCCAATTCTTTCCAGAGGTCATATCTTCCTTATAATACTTGCTGAAGGCAGAAAGTAAAAGCAACGTACTCTGTCTCCCACACTTCCTCTGGAGCCACGGGCTCCCTAGCCATGGGACCTGCCTTCCAAGTGAGCAGTGTAGCCAAATGCCTTGCCACTGCAAACCATGGGGCTCCTTGTTCCACTCTGCCACCAAGCCAATGCCATATACATTTTTTTTTTTTTGAGACTGAGTCTTGCTCTGTTGCCCAGGCTGGAGTACAGTGGTGTGATCTCATCTCACTGTAACCTCTGCCTCCCAGGTTCAAGTGGTTCTCCTGCCTCAGCCTCCTTCGTAGCTGGGATTACAGGCGCCCGCTACCACGCCGGCTAATTTTTGTATTCTTCGTAGTGACGGGTTTCACCATTTTGGTCAGGCTGGTCTTGAACTCCTGACCTCGTGATCCACCCACCTCGGCCTCCCAAAGTGCTGGGATTACAGGTGTGAGCCCCTGCACCCGGCCCATATGCATTTTAAGTCTGTGAGGGATTCTTCAGTATCCCACTTTAAATTAAAATTTCCATTTCAGTTGAGCTGATTTTATTGGTATAACAGAACAAATTCAGAAATCTCAAAAATCCCCAGCAGACACTTGTTTCTTAGCCACATAACATCCACAGTAAATGTTCATGTTAAGCAGGTGGCTCTCCATTAGGCATTGATCCAAGTTCTTTGTCTTGGACGTGCATGACTTCCACATCACCTTGGTCATCTGCATCAGCTGGAGGTCATGAGTGGGGCTGGGGTTGATGGCACGTGTCACTTCACACCTGACTGTGGGAAGGCAGGGAACATACCCTGGCTGTGTGCTCACGGAAAACAAAAGCAAAGGCAAAACAGTCTGCTAGACCTACCATCTCATTGTCACTTCGCTTTAACCTTCAGAATAACATCTGCACATGCATAGAATACGTCCAAATGGGAGACAAGGGTGTACTCACTAGAAAATAAGACTGCTTCCCAGAGACCCAGTCACCCTTGTGAATCTACTACTGTTGGCCGTTCCTTCTAGAATTTGTGTGTGTGTGTGTGTGTGTATGTGAGTGTATAAGTGTACGTAATGTGTGTGTGTGCAAATTACCACATCATCAAACTGTCCTTTTCCTTTAGATCTTCTTAAATCTTAAAGCTGCATGATCTTCCATGATGGGTATATGGACTTTTAATTTGTTCCTTTCTTTTTTTTTCTACACAGTAAATACTGCAATGAACTTTCTTGAAATCCTGTTGTGACTACATCCATGGGGTAAATTCCTAGCACTAGAGTCCGGAATTTTCAATTTCATTATGTTATAATATTCACAATGATGAAATAGCTTAAACTATTATTTCCCTGTGAAGTATATATTGATAGTTATTGGGTTAATTAGGTATTCATTTTTTTAGTTCGTATAATTGATTTGTTGTAATTCTGAATTTGTTTCTATAAAACATAAGGATTTTTTTTTAAAATTTGAGATGCAGTCTTGCTCTGTCACCCAGGCAGGAGTGCAGCGGCTTGATCTCGGCTCATTGCAATCTCTGCCTCCCAGGTTCAAGCAATTCTCCTGCCTCAGCCTCCTGAGTCACTGGGATTACAGGTGAGTGCCACCATGCTCAGCTAACTTTTTGTATTTTTAGTAGAGACAGGGTTTCACCATGTTAGCCAGGATGCTCTAGGTCTCCTGACCTCATGATCTGCCCACTTCGTCCTCCCAAAGTGCTGCGATTACAGGCGTGAGCCAAAACATCCAGCCAGGAAATTTTTACTGCAAGAAGTTTCTTCTCGTTTTCCCATTGCTGGTAGCAGCCTCTGGGACCAAAGCCATTCACTTCCATTCTCAGCCGGTTCCTTCCTTCATTCAGTTGGCTCAGAGATTTATAAATGTCAGAACACAAGCCTGGGGAGGCGCTGCCTCCAGAAGCCAGGATGCTGCCTTCTTGCTGAGCCACCTGCAGGCCCCAGCACTGGATGGCTGGGATCCCAGCCACTGTCAAAGATGAGCATGTGCCCCCTAGATGCTGGGGGCCCACCCTGAGATTAAGGTGCCTGTGATGAGTAGGGAAGAAAAGACCTCTGGTGAGCATATCTGAAAAGAAAAGAATGAGGCCACCCTACCTGGGGACCCCAGGTCCTAGGGAAGACTGAGAGGAGGCTGGGGTGGTGGGGCAGCCACTGGGGTCCTGCCCACCTGGTGCACAGGCCCAGCGAGCCAACACCTCACCCGGGAAGGGTGTGCGGACCCTGGCAGTCTCAGGACTCGGCTAGCTCATGCGGGTTCCTTGGCAAAACATTATTAATAAATTCAGACCAGTAGTAGTGGCTCATGCCTGTAATCCTAGTGCTTTGGGAGGCCAAGACAGGCAGATTTGTTGAGCTCAGGAGTTCTGAGACCAGCCTGGGCAACATAGAGAGACACTGTCTCTAAAAAAATATACAAAAATTAGCTAGGTGTGGTGGCAGGTGCCTGTGGTCCCAGCTAATCAGGGAGCTGAGGTGGGAAGATCAGGAGCCCAGGGAGGTTGCGGCTTCAGTGAGCTGAGATGGGGCCACTGCCCTCCAACCTGGGGGATACAGTGAAACTCTTTCTAATAAAATACCTCAACAGGATGGTGATGCTGAGCTTGGACCAAGACTGTCCCCTTGAGTGCCAGCCTGTGTGATGCTTGGGCACATGCTTTAAGGCCGTCCCCGTGGTCTAGAGGCAGGATGCACCCACTCCAAGTTCCTCCACCCCCACCCCATCCCCTTCCCCCTGACCCCCACTGCTGCAGGAGCAGAGCACCATGGGTAGTCAGGGCAACACTGGGTGCCTGCCACTCAACAGTGGACGATGAGAGCCCTTTGAAATGGTGTTGGCGTTTGGTGTCTGGTACACACAGCATCCCCACCCAGGAATCTAGAGGCACGCAGCCTATGGCTCACAGGTGCTTAGGACTGGCAGCAGCCTAGGAGGGAAGGATCTGTGTGGCCACCTGCTTAGGGTCAGATGTCAGGCCCACTCCATTAGAGCAGAGCTGCAGACTGGCAGCCCCCTGCAGAATCCTGCTCTTGGTCCCTTGTGGTGTGCAACCAAAATACTCACCAAAATCCTCCTCAATTCATTGGTGGCATTTAATTATTAGCAGATTTCACTCAAAAGCTAGGCTTTTGGCTTCACTCGAGATGCTCTAAGGTGTGGCCACCTAGGCTTACATGCTTAGGAGACTGTAGCTCTCATTGCCTTAAGATGGAACCCATTCACCAGCGTCCCCATCCGGCCTCTTAGCTCATGCATGTCTCTGTCCAGACTTTTTATATTTTTTATTTTTATTTATTTATTTTTGAGACGGAATCTCGCTCGGTCTCCCAGGCTGAAGTGCAGTGGCAAGATCTCAGCTCACTGTAACTTCTGCCTTTTGGGTTCAAGTGATTCTCTTGCCTCCGCCTCCCGAGTAGCTGGGACTACAAGCATGCACCAGCATGCCTGGCTATTTTTGTATTTCTAGTAGATACGGGTTTTGCCATGTTGTCCAGGCTGGACTCGAACTCCTGACCTCAAGTAATCCGCCTGCCTCTGCCTCTCTGGGATTACAGGTTGTGAGCCATCACGCCCGGTCCTTTCTCCAGACTTTAGACACTGATTTTGCAACAACTGTAACACTTTAAAATTTGAGTGGGTTAAACATGACATCAAGAACTGCTAAGCATTATTTTAGTTTCCACAGAATGTCTTTAGTTTTCCTAATCAACTTTCTCAAGGAATAATATGCCCTATTTGTCTGCTAGGGTTCCATAACAAAGTGCTGCAGACTTGGTGGCTTGAGGAACAGAAACTTTCTCATAGTCTGGGGGCTGGAATGGATCAGCCAACCAGCAGTGTTGCTTCCTTCTGAGGACTGAGGGAAGGATGTGCTTGGCCCCTCTTCTGGGCTTGTAGATGGCTCTCTTCTGCCTGTGTCTTCACCTTGAATTCTCTCTGCACTTTCTCTTTCTCTTCACATGGTGTTCTTTTTATCTTGACATTGGCGATAGGGGCCCACCCAACTCCAGTATGACCTCATCCTAACTAACTGTATATGTAATGGCCTTGTTTCCAAATTAGGTCATATTCTGAGGTCCTGGGGATTAAGACTTCAGCATATGAATTTCAGGGAGATGCAATTAAATCTATAATATATGCGTACTGTAAAATTTACATTTTTATATGTTCATGTGTATGATTTTTGAAATACATACATATCCATGTACTTCTCACCGCAATCAACATGTTAAGCATTTCCTCTCATTTCCAACTCCTCTGAAAGTTCCCTTGTGCCATCTCTGGTCATCCTTCCACCCCTATCTCCGAGCAACCTCTGATCTGTCCCCACAGCTTAGTTTTGGCTTTTCTTGAATTTCAGGTAAGTGGCATCAAACACCATGGACTTGTTGGAGTCTGGCTTTTTTCACCCAGCGAAATGTCTGTGAGATTAATCAACATTGTTAGGTGTATCAATAGTTTGTTCTCTTTTTATTGCTGAGTAGTATTCTATCCCATGCCCATCTCAATTTCTTTGCCCATTCATCTGTTGATAGTCATTTAGGTTCTTCTGAGTTTTTGGCTATATGAATGAAGCTGCGATGAATACTCGAATGTAAGTCTTTGTGTGAACGCTCATGCCTCCAGCTCTCCTGAGTAAATACTGAAGAGTGGTTTTTCCCCATCTTGGGGGTGTAAGTGTGTAGACCTTTATAAGGGGCTCCCCATCAGCTTGTACCTCCACAAGCACTGTAAAAGTGTTCCCCCAGTCTGTGTCTTCCCTTTTAGTTTTCTTCATTGTCTTTTGAAGGCCAGGTTTTAATTTTGATGAAGACTAATTTATCAGTGTTATTATTTTATGGTTCGTGCTTTTTGTGTCATATATAACACACCTTTTTTATTTAATTTAAAAATTTTTTAAATTTAATTAATTTATTTATTTTGAGATGGAGTCTTGTTCTGTCACCCAGGCTGGAGTGCAGTGGCACAATTTCGGCTCACTGCCACCTCTGTCTCCTGGGTTCAAGTGATTCTCCTGCCTCAGCCTCCTGAGTAGCTAGGATTAGAGGTGCCCACCAACATGTCTGGCTAATTTTTTTTTTTTTTGTATTTTTAGTAGAGATGGAGTTTCACCATGTTGGCCAGGCCGGTCTCGAACTCCTGACCTTGTGATCTGCCCACCTTGGCCTCTCAAAGTGTAGGGATTACGGGTATGAGCCACCACGTCTGGCCTTAAATTTTATTTTTATTTTTAATTTTTGTGGATACATAGTAGGTGTATGTATTTATGGGGTACATGAAATGTCTTGATACAGGTATGTTACATGAAATAAGCACATCATGGAGAATAGGGTATCTCATCTCAAACTGTAATCCCCACGTGTCGAGGGAGGAACCTGGTGGGAGGTGATTGCATCGTGGAGGTGGTTTCCCCCATGCTGTTCTCATGATACTCTGTTCTCAAAAGATCTGATGGTTTAAAAGTGTGTGGGTGTGGCGGCTCCCCTCTCGCTCCTGCTGCCATGTAAGATGTGCCTTGCTTTCCCTTCGCCTTCTGCAATGATTGTAAGATTCCTGAGGCCTCCTCAGCCATGTGGAACTGTGAGTGAATTAAACTTCTTTCTTTTTAAGTTACCAAGTCTCGGGTGGTTGTTTATAGCAGTGTGAAAACAGACTAATACAGTATCCATTCCCTCAAACATTTATCCTTTGAGTTACAAACAATCCAATTACACTCTTTATTTTAAAATGTACAATTAAGTTACTGCTTTTTGATAGTCACCCCATTGTGCTATCAAATAGTAGGTCTTTCTAATAAAACTGCATACTGTAAGTCACAAAGATATTTCCTCTACATTTTGTTTGAGACGTTTTACAATGTTAGCAGTTACGTTGAGGTCTCTGGGTCATTTTAAGATGATATTGGTGTATTGTCCAAGGCTGGGGTCCAGCTCCATTGTCCTCCATCTGAGTTTCCAGGGGTCCTAGCACTGCTTGTTTTGAAGAGTATATTTTCCTCAATGAGATAGTTCAACACCTTTATAAAAAACCAGTGACCATGACTGGATATATATCTAAACTTTCTGTTTTGTTTTATTGGTTTCTATGTCTTTTCTTAGGGCCAAACCACACTGTGTTAATTATAGCAGCTTCACAGTAAGTCTTAAAATCAAATAGTGTAATTTCTAATTTTTTTCTTTTTCACAATTGTTTTGGCAATTTTAGGTTCTTTGCACTTCCGTATAATATATGGAACCATTTTGTCAATTTCCTTAAAAATCTGCTGGCATTTTGATAGGATTTCATTGAATCTATAAATAAATTTGGAGGGGGTGAGCATTGTAACAAAATTCAGTATTCCAATCCCTGGACACAGATTATCTCTCCATTTATTTATATTGTTTTTCATTTCTCTCAATAATATTATATAGTTTTGAGTGTACAGGTTTTATGCATCTTGTGATAAACCTATTTCTTTACATTTCAATATTTTGTTAATGATATTGTTTCTAAATTTAGTTTTCCAGTCGTTTGATGCAAATATATAGAAGTACATACACACCAATTTTTTTGCTTGACATTATTAAATACGTGTAACCTTGTTAAACACCTGTGACCTTGTAAATTAGTGCAGGCAAGATTTTTGTAGACTGAATTTCACACGTAGACAAACATTTCATCTGCAAATACAGGCATTTTTACTTCTTCATTTCTGATCTCTATAGCTTTATTTTTACTGTCTTTTTATATGGGCTAGGACCTCGAGTACAGTGTTGAATAGAAGTGTTGAGCGAACATTCTTGTTCTGCTCCCAGTCTTCGGGGGATAGCATTCAGTGTCTCATCTTTAAGTATAATTTTAGCTGTAAAGATAAATTTATTATTTATTTTAGGTGCCCTTTATCAGGGTTAGAAAGTATTCTTTCATTCTTAATTTGGTGAAGATTTTTTATCAAAACAAAGCTGTTGAATTTTATCAAATGGTTTTCCAGTATTTATTGAGGTCAAGTAGGATATGATAAACTATCATTTATTCTTTTAAAGTAGTGAGTTGCAGTGATTGATTTTATTCTTGAATTGTGAACTAACCTTACTTTCCTAGGATTGATTCCATTCAATCATGATACAATGTATTAGATTTCTTAAACTTTTATAGTGTATTTTTGAACTTATGTTTATGAGAGATAATGGGTTATGCTTTCTTTTCTCATAATGATTTTGCCCAGTTTCTGTGCCAGGATTATAGTGGTCTCAAAATGAGTTGAAAGGCTTCCCTTATTCCTGTATTTTCTGAAAGAGTTTGCATAATATTGATATTAATTCTTCCTTGAATGTTTAATAGAATTTACCAACTGGGCCTTAATTTTCTTTGTGAGAAGTCATTTTTTGAATTAATTTCACTAGTAGATAAAGATTCAGATGTTCTCTTTGCTAAGTTTTGGTAGATAGAGTTTTCCAAAGAGTTACCTATTTGGTTTAGTTATCAAAATTACTTACATACAGTTGCTCAAAAATTACCTTATTGTCCTTTTAGCATCTATGGTTTATGATGTGATATCATGCAATTTGTTAATGATATGGTTACTTTGTGCTTTTGTTCCTGATTTTCTAGATTGGTATTTATCAATTTTACTAATCTTTCCAACAGATGCGCTTTTATTTCTCTGTATATTTGGCTTTTCATTCCGTTTATTTCTGTTCCTATCTTTACAGTTTTTTTTCCTACTTAGTTTGTGCTGTCAGTCTTCTTTTTGCTAGTTTGTTAAAGTAGAAACTTAGATAAATGATATTAGCTATACCTTTTTTAAAAAAATTCTTTTTATTTTATAAAAGTATTAGGTTTACAGAAGAGTTGCAAAGATAGTGCAGAGAGTTCTAGTATACCCTGCAACCAGTTTTGCTTGTTCTTAAGATCTTACATTACTATGACACATTTGATACAACTTTGACCAATATTATTATTATTATTATTATTTTAAGACGGAATCTCACTCTGTTATCCAGGCTGGAGTGCAGTGGCGTGATCTCGGCTCACCGCAACCTTTGCCTCATGGGCTCAAGCAATTCTCCTGCTTCAGCCTCCCGAGTTGTTGGGATTACAGGCGTGAGCCACCACGCCTGGCTAATTTTTGTATTTTTAGTAGAGATGGGGTTTTGCCATGTTGGCCAGGCTTGTCTCAAACTCCCATCCTCAGGTGATCCACCCGCCTCAGCCTCCCAAAATGCTGGGATTACAGGTGTGAGCCACCATGCCCAGCCACGTTATTAACCAAAGTTCATACTTTATTCCTATTTCCTTAGTTTTTCTTTACTGTCCATTCCCTTTCTCAGAATCCCATGATGCATCCCACATTCCACTGAGTCTCCTTAGTCTCCTCTGGACTGTGACAGCTCATTCGACTTAATCTTGTTTTAGATGACTTTGACAGTTTTGAGGGGTACTGCTCAGGTATTTTGTGGTATGCCCCTCAACTGGGGTTTGTCTAATGTGTTTTTCATGGTGTGACTGAGATTATGGGCTTCCAGGAGGAAGAGCACAGCATTCAAGTGCAGTTCCCATCACGTGGCCTCGAGGCATATGCTGTCAGCATGGTTTCTCATCTTGATGTCAGCCTCCATCGCCGGGCTGACAGGGTGTTTGCCAGAGTCAGGTTTTCCCGCTGCAGTGGTGTTCTTACCCTCCCGCCCATCCTGTACTCTTTGGAAGGTGCTCACTGTGTGCAGCACGCCCTTGAGGGCTGGGGACTTGTGCTCCATCTTCTTGAGGAGGAATCTGTAACTACATAAATTATTTGGAATTATTCTGAATGGGAGATTTGTCAATGTCCCCTATCTATGTACTCAGTCATTTATTTATATCAGTATGGATGCATGGTTATTTGTTTGATACTTTAGGTTATAAGCTGTATCATTTGGGTTATAAATGACTATATGATTTATTGTGTTGGTCAGTTTGTACCATCTTTGTCTATTGGGAGCACCTGGGCTTCTGTGACATACCCTCATCATTTCATGTGTGTGGTGTTTTTGCTGACTCAAAATTTTGCTTTATTTTTATTTAACTTTTACACTTCCTTACTCTCTGATACTATAATATTTTCAAGGCTCATCTTACACAGATGAGTCCTGCCTTAGACCTAGACTCAGCCATTTCTCCAGGGACCCCTGGCTCCTTTTACAGGGGAATGGTGTTAGAAACAAAAATACACCTATAATGTATGCTTGCTGGTGCTGGGGTATTGTGCCTCTAGGCCCTCTTTGCTAACAGAGAAAGGAAATACATGTACGTATACTAACCTGTGTATATACACATTTACAGAAGTATTTCTATATCCATCCATGTATATCTATATTAAATTACACTTGAGTTCATTTTGACATCTCCAGCTCTAACACAGCATTACCTGGCTCATTCTTGCTCTCTCACCTGGCTTATCTGTAATGTCCCACTCCAGCAGTGAAAAAAGTAGTCCCTATCACCTGCCATCCATTTACTCAATACCAATATACAAGTTTAATGGTTTCAGGATTGTCAAGTAATGTCCCTGTGAGACACAACTTCACCAACTAGAGTGCAGTGCTTTGTACATTTCCTTTTGTCTTTAGTCTTACAGCCTCTGCTCATTTAAAAAGCTAGTTAGAGCAGCACATCCCTGCTGCAATGAGATATGTCATACATCGATGATGCAGTAAGATTATTTTGTCATAGTCTATATTTCATCCTGAGACTCCCTGACCTCCTAATTAGTATTTTATTCATATCTATGGAGGTTAATTATTTGTGCTTTAAAGCTCTATGGGTTTTGGCTTAAACACAGGGTCATGTATTCATTTTTATAGTATCATACAGAATAGTTTCGTAGTCATAAAACTCTCTCTTTACCTAGTCATCCGTTCCTCCCCATAAACTGCTGGTAATCACTGATCTGTTTTCCATTGCTAATTTTGTCTTTTCCAGAATGTTGTATAAATGGAATCATATCGTATGTAGCCTTTTAAGACTTTTTTCCTTTTTAATATAGACATTTAAAGTTATGCATTTTCCTATAAGCACTGTTTGAGCAGTATTTCTGAAATATAGATATGTCTTCTTGACACTATCATTCAGTACTGAAGTGTTTTCTAATTTCTTTTGTGATTTCTTCTTTGTATCTTGGCTATATAAAAGAGTATTGTTTAATGTCCAAACACTGGAACTTTTTCTTGATATTTACATGTCCTTGATTTTGAATGTATTTTCATTGTGTCAGAGAATATACTCTGTACAATTTCATTACTTTCAAATACATTACGATTTACTTTAAAGCCCTATGTAAGTCTTTCTTGGTAAACGTTCCAGGAATACTTGAAAGTGTGTTCTGCAGTATCTTGCCCACACCTCAGTGAAGCTGCTGGGGGCCTGAGTCTGGGGAACATCAAGATATTCCTGATATCCCTTCCAATTTAAAGGGGAGAGTTGTATTTGGTTTATAAATACCGTGAGATCGAAGGTGAGATCTAATGAAATCTATCTCACTTTTGCAATGGCTGGAAGACAACCAAAAGCAAGATCTGCAGCCCACCTAGGGCATGTCTAGAGCATCATGGACTTTTAGTTGGACGTGATTTTTCAACCCTAGCTGCTTCTTATTTTTCCTTTCCAGATGATAAAGAGAAATGCAGATTTATGTTTATAAATTTCAACCAAATAACAAATATACACCTTGTTATTTTATTATTTGGTTGAAACTTATGAAGCCATCTGAATTACTTTTTGGTACAAAGTATAAAACTCTGTATTTAAAGAAAATCATAGTTTTGCATAAAACTCTTTGGAGAGACTTCTGCTTCCTTGAAGATGATATATATGTCCGTTTTTCTCTTCTTCTTGCTAAATGCAAAAAAAAAAAAAACAAACCCTAAACACAAAACTCCAGATATTATATATAAACAAATATAAGGAGGCTGTGAAAGGTAGAGAGAAGAAGGCAGACCAGCTAAGGACCCCAGGATCCAGGGAACAACATGGTGATGAGTCCCCCGAATTTTATTTTGCTTAATATATCCCAGACTTTTAGCTGAAGTAGCCAGCAACTCAGAAACGCCAATGACCATTGACAAAAATAGCCCCCAAGTAAAGCCTGCTCTTACCACTGAAAGAACCAGAAAAACAACAGCCTAGCAGGACAGGAAACTTTTATATAATAACGCTCTATTCCATTCAAACATCTCAGAAAAAACCTTGCCCCCCACCCCCTTTGCCAATAAAAGCCAAGTGGTGAGCCTGGACTTCTGCCCTCGCCAGGTTGTAATGAAGCACTCAACACCCTGTGGGAGGGTGTAGAGGAGACCAAGTTGAAATCTGGGGGTTTCACCCTTGTGTGCTTGCATTGAGATCCCCCTGGCCTCCCGGTTGGGATGGTCTCAGAGGAGACCTAATGGAGAGTCAGGATTCTGACCTTCACCCAGGGTAACAAGGCCAACCCCACCTCTATGTTGATAGTGATGACATGTGGGGAGCAGTAATGAGGTGCCCTCACCCCTTAAGACAGAGACCTGGTGGGGGCCATGAACTTCCGCCCCTTCCCAAAGTAACCAGGAATTCTTCCACCCCTGGGTATCAGTGATGCCGAATGAAGAAGCTGGAATTTCACCCCCACCTGGCATTGCTGAAGAAGTCCTACCACCAAGGACTTAAATGGAGAACACTGCTGAAACACAAGATTTAAAGAAGATTCAGAGTCTTATAATATCTAAAATGTCCAGGTTTTAATAAAACATCACTTGTTATACTAAGAATGAGAAAATTCTTAAACTAAATGAAAAAAGATAATCAATAGACATAAGTACTGAAATGACTAAGATGTTAGAATTTTAAAAGAGATATTGCAAAGCAGCTATTATGAAAATGCTTTAGCCAGAAATTGCAGACAAACTCAAAACAAATGAAAAAAATGGATAGCCTCAGCAAAGAAATGAAAATTTCATCAAGAAATAGAAGACATAAAGAGTAAACAAATGAACATTTAGAGCTAAAAATATAATATATAACAGAAATAAAAATGATCTCAATGGATGGGCTCAACAGCAGGCTAGAGATGCTAGAGGAGAGTCAGTGAACTTGGAGATAGAACCATAGAACTTATCCCATCTGAACAACAAAGAAAAATAAATAGACTAAAGAAGTGAACAGAGCCTCAGAGTTCTATTGGACTGTAACAGAATATTTAACATTTGTGTCACTGGAAACCCAGAAGCAAGGAAAGGTGAGGCTGGAAAAATATTTAAAGAAATAATGCTGGAACCTGGGAGTGGAAGGCTGCAGTGAGCCGAGATTGTGCCACTGCACTCCAGCTTGGGAGACAGAGTGAGACTCTGTCTCAAAAAAAAAAAAAATTACCCCAAAACAAACAAACAAACAAACAAAAAACAGAAAAAGAAAAGAGAAAAAAAAAACCCCAAAATAAATAATGGCTGAAAATTCCCCAAATTTGGCCACTCCCCTCATTAATCTTCAGATCTAAGAAATGGAGAGAATCCCAAAAAGGATAACGTTGAAGAAATTCACACCAAGACACATCATAATTAAACTTCTAAAAACTAAAGACAAAGAACGAGCCTTGAGAGCAGCCAGGGAGAAACAAGGCTCTACCCAGAGAGAATAACATTTTTTTAAATTTTATTATTTCATTTTTTTTTTTTTTGAGATGGGGTCTTGTTCTGTTGCCAAGGCTGGAGTGCAGTGGCATGATCTTGGTTCACTGTAACCTGTAGCCTGCTGCGTTCAAGCGATTCTCCTGCCTCAGCCTCCCGAGTAGCTGGGATTACAGATACTCGCCACCACATCTGGCTAATTTTTGTATTTTTAGTAGAGATGGGGTTTCGCCATGTTGGCCGGGCTGGTCTCAAACTCCTGGCTTCAAGTGATCCACCCTCCTTGGCCTCCCAAAGTGATGGGATTACAGGCGTGAGCCACCGTGCCCGGCCAAGAACAACAACTTGAATGACAGAGCACATCTATCCAAAATTACGAGGACAGAAAGACAAGGCACAACACCTAACAAGTGCTGGAGGAGAAACACTGTCATGTGATTTCTATATCCAGTGGAACTGTCCTCAGCAATGAAGGGGAAATAATGACATTCTCAATTAGAAGAAAGCAAAAATAATTTGTCATTAATAGACTTAATTTTAAAGATCACCTAAAGGAAGCATTTCAAACAGGAAGGAAATAGTAAAATAAGAATGTTGGAGCGTCAGGAACATGGTGAGAGCAAAATATGGGAAAATGCAATAGGCTTTCCTGCTTCTATTGCATTTTCTAGATTATGTTTGATGACTGAAGCCAAAATTATAATACAGTCTTAAATGGGTCTCAATATACATAGAGGAAATATTTAAAACAATTATATTAATTGTTTTAAATTAATAATGCAAAGGGAGGTAGCATTTCTATTCTTCATCAGTACTGGTAAAATTTTGATACCAGTGGATTTTGATTATATATATATATATATATTCAAATAGTTACTCTGGGTATTCATATAGGAAGAATATATATTTGTATATATACACATATTTATATTTTCTTCCTATATAAATACCATATATACATAAATATAGGAATACATATATATAAATATAGGAATAGGTATATATATAATCTTCCTATATAAATACCCAGAGCAACTATTAGAAAAGCTATTGAAAGAGATATACCCTAAAACACTCCAGAGAACTTCCAGTTTCCAGTCCTTATGTAAGGAGCTTGAAGTTATCCCTCTGTCCTAACAACAAGTAAAAAGTGGAACACAGTGAAAATCAACAACTCTTCTTAGATCCTTCAGAGAATTGGGCTCACAGGAAAACAGCTGCCTCAAACGTTGGAGAGACAGGTGGATACAAAGAGTCACAACTTGTTGGAGCAGAAACTCATGAAGAAAACCTGAACTGTAATTGACAGATTGCTGAGGCTCCATGTGGACAAATCTGCGAATTAAAAACTGCAGGGGACCCAGTCATAGGGGTTTTGTGAGTTTTACCCCCAGGACCCCCTACCAGGTTCTAACAGTGAAGGTCAGAGAAAAATCTCCTTATGCTTCTGGCAGGGGGAGGGAAAAGAAATCTTTGTGAAATGCGCCTCATCCAACCAGGCGTATGTCCCGCAAAATTTATGTCTACTGGATCCGTGAATGTGATCCTATTTGGGAACAGTCTTTTCAGATGTAATTGATTATAATGGGCCTTATGTGACTGGTGTCCTTATGAGAAGAATGTAAGACAGACAAAGACACAGACACACAGGGAGGATGCCATGGGATGATGGTGGTGGGGGAGGCTGTGTGTTTGTGTGTGTGTGTGTGTGTTGCGGGTGGCGGGCAGGAAGCTTATAAACTTTGTACTTTCTGCTCAATTTGCTATGAACTTAAAACTGCTCTGAAAACTACAACTGCTTTGATGTGTCTACAAGCTCAGAAATACCAATAATTGTTGGCAACCACTAGAAGGGGCAAAGAAGGATATTTCCCTACAGCCTTCAGAGAGAGCATGGCCCTGTATGGACTCCTGGACTCCAGAACCCTGAAAATAAATTTCTGTTGTTTTAAGCCACTCAGTTTGTGACACCTTATTACAGCAGTCCTAGGAAACTAGCACACCCACCGTCTTCTGTGGCTTAAGTGGGTCACAAGGTCCAGCCTATATTCAAGGATAGAGCATGCCTATCAAGGGTATGGATATCAAGGTCATGGCTGTCAAGGTCATGTCTATCAAGGGCATGGCTGTCAAAAGGAGAGATTATAGGAGTCATCACAGAGGTTCGTCACCACCCAGGGTATTTATTTTTTTGCATTTGTGTTGCTCAGTTTCAGTGAAGAAAAATTAGTGGGCATCAGTGTGCTAACAAATCCAAGGAGGAGGTTTGGTACAGAGGAAGAAACTAAAGCTCAGAGCATTTAAGTGAATTTCCCATGGCCATGCAACTTCAAAAATTGCAACTGAAACCCAAATGTCGGAACTGAACTCCCAGGTTTGGAGATTATGTGTATATCAACCTAACTCTCTTATATTAAGACACAGGAGACATGAAAAATCTTTCAATTAAAGTGCGGTCGAGAGTGTGACATAGGGGATGGGAAGATAAAAATAATCATTAGTCTATTTTTGTCTCTTTTCTCTTCAGGCAGCTTTCATTTCCCAGTTTGGCAGAGATGGACGACACAAAGCTATGGTGGACAGGCTCTGAGAAAGTGGCCACCTCCCTGCAATCCAGGGCGTGAGTCTTCAGCTCCCAGCCATGTACAGTCTCCTTCTGAAATAAAATTAATCTATTAAGCCATGACGTGAAACTATAGGTTTTATATAGCATCATAAATCCCCGGAAATTAACTTGCTCTAAGCTTTGGCCTGGGGCATCTCTCAGCAATGAAAGTCCTCTGTGAAACTTAATTGCTGTTTAAATATTTCCTGCTAGCTTTTTCACTGTCTCTCTCTCCTTCCATCCAACTAAAAGGGAAAATTTCTAGAGGAAGAAAAAAATAAATAAGAGAGTTTCACTTTATCTTTAGAACAAATTCTCCTTCTCACTTTGGATATGCAGTGTCAAGGACGTTTTAGGTCCTGGGAGAAAAACAAGGGAATTTCTCTTGGGGAGGCTCTAGCATATGCTGGGCTTGAGGGGAGGCTGAGTGTGGGCCTCCCCCAAGACTGTGGCTGAGCCTGAGGAGCTGGTACTTCCAACCGGCCATGTTACTGTGGACAGAAATTCCAGAGATGGTGTAATGGAATGCAGAAGTTCACAATAAGTTTAAGAGTTGTATGAATGTCAACCATAGTCATTGGTGAGATGGTGGTTGAGCCCCTGCCATGTGCCTGAGACACCCATGGGAATGGTATAATTTCCTCCCCATGGAAACTGTTCTCATTCCTCGTGTCATCAGTGGAATGAAAGAACTTCAGAGCTGAGCACCGGCCAGCCCCAGACCACACGGCTGGCAAGTGGAGGAGAGATGGGACTTTTTTCCAAGTCCACCTGACTCCAGAGTCCATCCGTTTCCCCTATATTGTTGACTCCAGAACTTTACAAAGGAATAATCCTTCTCAGTGGTGAATTTCCCAGGATTACAGATAATAAGAAGTGGTACCTTCTGCATATTTGCATTCAAAGACTTTATACTGAAACAAAGCAGCTATGAATTAAAAAATAAATTTGCATTTAATTCATGACAACCTCTACATACATTCGGAAGTTAACTGTACTTCTAGGCAAGTTAGTCTGACAATGCTTGGGATATATGTAGATCTAAGAAACCTGCAATAAGTTGGTGTTATGATGAGCAGGTGCAGCCACATGTCTCTGGGTCACGAGGCCCAGGGACCCAGGTCACGCCAGGGTCACGAGGAACAGGTCAGGGTCTGTGGATGGGGTCCCTGCGCTGTGTCTGCTCTCCGTGTGGGTGCTTGAGGAGAGGTCAGGCTCTGTGGATGGGGACCCTGCTCTGTGTCTGATGACCCTGTGGATTCATGGGGACAGGTCAGGATCTGTGGATGGGGTCCCTGCTCTGTGTCTGATGTCCCTGTGGATTCATGGGGACAGGTCAGGCTCTGCGGATGGGGACCCTGCTCTGTGTTGACTGTCCCTGTGGATGCATGGGGACAGGTCAGGCTCTGTGAGTGGGGTCCCTGCTCTGTGTCTGATGTCCCTGTGGATTCATGGGGACAGGTCAGGATCTGTGGATGGGGTCCCTGCTCTGTGTCTGATGTCCCTGTGGATTCATGAGGACAGGTCAGGCTCTGTGGAATGGGACTCTGTTCTGTGTCTAATGGCCCTGTGGACGCATGGGGACAGGTCAGGCTCCGTGGATGGGGACCCTGCTCTGTGTCAACTGTCCCTGTGGATGCATGGGGACAGGTCAGGCTCTGTGAGTGGGGTCCCTGCTCTGTGTCTGATGTCCCTGTGTATTCATGGGGACAGGTCAGGATCTGTGGATGGGGTCCCTGCTCTGTGTCTGATGTCCCTGTGGATTCATGGGGACAGGTCAGGCTCTGTGGATGGGGACACTGTTCTGTGTCTAATGGCCCTGTGGACGCATGGGGACAGGTCAGGCTTTGTGGATGGGGTCCCTTCTCTGTGTCTGCTGTCCCTGTGGACACTTGCGGACAGGTCAGTTTCTGTGGATGGGGACCCTGCTCTGTGTTCGTTGTCCCTGTGGATGCATAAGGATAGGTCAGGCTCTGTGGATGGGGACCCTGTTCTGTGTCTGATGTCACTGTGGATGCATGGGGACAGGTCAAGGACTGTGCATAGGGACCCTGTTCTGTGTCTGATGTCACTGTGGATGAATAGGGACCCTTTTCTGTGTCTGATGTCACTGTGGATGCATGGGGACAGTTCAGGTTCTGTGGATGAGGACCCTGCTCTGTGTCTGATGTTTCTGTGGATGCATGGGGACAGTTCAGGTTCTGTGGATGAGGACCCTGCTCTGTGTCTGATGTTTCTGTGGGTGCATGGGGACAGTTCAGGTTCTGTGGATGAGGACCCTGCTCTGTGTCTGATGTTTCTGTGGGTGCATGGGGACAAGTCAGGTTCTGTGGAAGGGGGCCCTGCTTTGTGTCCAATATCCCTGTGGACGCATGGGGACAGGGTCAGAGCTCTATTGCAGGTTCTATGGCAGCCCTTGAGGAGATCTGCTCACACTGTCATTCAAGGACATCCTTTTCTCTTCTGAGGTAACAACGAAGTTAACCATGATGAATAATAAAGAGTGTCTTTCTTGCTTATAACATAGTGCATACATTTTGTGAGGGCAAGCATTTGTAATTTTGAAGCAGTCTTTTGAGAATGTCAGTTGGTCCAGGAAAATAGCAAAGAGAGCTACCAAGAGGTTGCAAGTTTTAAAAAGTTCCACAAACAATAGCTAATTTTATTCTTCAAAGCCACGCTAGGAAGCAGGTAGTCTTGTCTGCATTTGTATATGAGAAGGTAGAGGCACACAGAGGATAAGTTACTTGCCCACATTGATACAGCTGGTATATGTTTCTTGTTCAATATTTATTTTTCCAAGTACAAATATATTTTATTTATGTATCTCAAAGATGATACAGAAATTAGAATTGACTGTCATCACCAAACCTTTCCAGATTAAGGTGTAGTGGACACTTCAGGGTGCTGCCCAGAATCTCTCTTCTTCAGGACTTCCTTCTCTTCATGTCTGGGAATTTGAAGGCTGACATCTCACAGGTGAGCTCTTGGGTGAAGAAAGCACCAGCCCCTCCTCAGGGGAAGCCTGCATGCAACAGCTGATCAATGCAGAGTTGGGAAGGCTGTTCCTCCTCGCCCTGACTCTGCACATTCATCTCAGCTCCAGAGTTGCCTGTGGGATGGGCTGAGGCCTTTGCTGCTGCTGCACTGCACACAGCTTCTCTCTCCACCCAGTCCTGCCCCCACCCTCCATCTGGGTACTCATCCTGAGGACCCACTTCCTTACATGCACATCTCTACCTCTGGGTGGGTATCATGTCCAGCCCTGCCCCCACCCTCCATCTGGATACTCATCCTGAGGACCCACTTCCTACATGCACATCTCTACCTCTGGGTGGGCATTCAGGGAAACAACCCAACCTGTGACATAAAGAGCAGCAGTTCATGTTGTCTGCCCCAGAGGACAGAGACTCAAAGTGCCTTGTTCTTTTGGAGCAGCCTGCGGAATTTGTGTGTTGGTGGCAGGGAAGTCACTGTGTTTGTGCCATACAGGCTTTGCCATGTTGTCCTTCTTGCCTGTCTGAACATTCAGAGACAGAACACCTTGAGCAGACAGATGATTAAGTGAAAATGGTACCTAAACAATGCTTTTTTTAAAAATCAGGTAAGGAATACATTGACTGGTATTTTGGTGTCCTCAAATTTCTCTTATTTCAATTAATAGAATCAAAGTCAGATATGCAACTCATTTGGATATTTCTTCATATAATTATCCTGCTGTAGAAAACATTGTTTTATTTATCTGTTTTCAAATTTTCATGGTAAGTGGTCAGAAATCAACACTCTAAAAAATGAAATTTTGTTGCTACTACAGGCTGACTATCTGGGACTATCAGAAATGCTTGGGACTGGAAGTATTTTGAATTTCAAGTTTTTTCAGATTTTGAAATATTTGCATTATACTGAACTTATGGTTGAGTGTCGCTGTTACAATAGTATGAAATCTGAAAGGCTCCAATGAGCATTTCCTTTGAGCAGCGTGTTTGAACTTGAAGCATTTTGGATTTCAGATTTTCAGATTAGGAATGCTCACCCTGTGTCTCTAATTCATCAGGTTATTGTCTCAATTTTGTTGCCACTGGACCTTGCTGTGGTGGTAGAACAGGAGACCGGACACATTCTTCAGGTACACACTTTTGGATACAGATGTTACTGTCATTTTTATAGTTTTCCTTTTTAAATTTAAAAATTAATATAATAAACCAACAGAAAATTTAACATATTCAAAGTATCCTAATTTCATTGCTTTCTATTCTTACATATTGTTTTCTTTAATCTACATTTTTGGATTTAATTTGCTGCTGTTTTTCTAGAACCTTGAGAAAGAAGCTTACCTTTTTAAAAATATGAACATTTAAGGTTATATGTGTTCTTTCAAGCATTTTCAGCTGCATTTCACACACTTTAATATGATCTTGTTCATTTCTTAAAGTTTGGAATGTTTTCTAATTTCACTTGTAATCTTCTTTCACATATGAATCCTTTAGAAGTTACTGGCTTAATTATGAAACAACTCAGGATTTTATCGCCATTTTACTTTTGTTACTTATTTCTCACTTAATATGATCAGAGAAAATATTCCACCTTTTGAAATATTTTGAATCCTGCTTTGTTAATCAGCATATGATCAAATTTTATCATGTTGCGTGAGTACTTACAAAGGACAAATGCTCTGTCATCATCCGACTCATTATTCTATACTTGTCAATTAAGTTGCTCTGCCCATAAATGACATGGCTGGGACTTCAGCTCTGGTGTTCCAATACTAGATTCCATTCCTTTAACCAGGAAATTCTCCTGTCTGTCTTCAAGTTCCTGAGTAAGCGCTGCATCCTAAGGTACCAGATCAGTAGCCTGTGTTTGGAAATGGGGTCTTGGTGGGAACCTCTTTGGTTGTCTTGAGAAGTGTGGAAGGTGGAGCTGCCAGTCATTGCACAGTCTGTATTTAAGAATACATCATGCGATAGCCATGAACAATCTGTATTTAGGAATGTGCTGCATAAGAGTCATTGCACAGGTTGTGCAGGAAAACATCATGCAGGAATCATCGCACAGTCTGTATTTAGGAGCACATCATTTAGTAAGGCAGCCCTGAGATGTTGGAGATAAGTCTAGAGAAAATGAATGCTCTCACAAGATTCTCTGCCATTAGTTTTCCATTGCAATGGACACAAATGTAGTGACTTAAAAACAACACAGATTTATTATCTGATGGTTCTAGGAATCAGGAGTCTGACACGTGTCTCACAGGGTTGTATTTTCTCCTGTTGTCTCACAGGGGTGCATTTTCTCCTGGTGGCTCCAGGGGAGAGAGCCTATTTCCTTGCCTTCTGCAGCTTCTAGAGGGGCCCACATTCCTTGGCTGTGGCATGTTCCCCGTCATCAAATCCAGCAGTGTTGGGCTGAGTTCCTCTCATGCTGCCATCTCTCCAGATCCCCTTTCCGCTTTCTTCCACTTATAAGGGCCCCTGTGATGACCGTGACCCACCTAGATAATTCAGAGATAATTCAGGAGCATCTCCCTGTGTGAGGTAAGCCGAGTCAGAGCCTCAGCTGCACATGCAACTTCCACTCCTCTTTGCCATGGAACCTGACACATCCACAGGTTTGAGGGAGTAAGGCCTGGATTTTTTTGGAGCCCGTTATTCTACCTGCTATGTCCTCTAGCATAAGCTGAATTCCTGTTACTCTGGAATGTAGCTCCCTCAAAGATTTTAAATAATAAGAAAAAATCAGATGAATGCATTCAAAGAATGGACAAGGGATCCCAGGAGAATACAAATGGCCAATAATCAGGTGAAAACTTCTCAGCCTCACTAGTCATTTGGAAAATGCAAATTAAAACAGCAAGATGCCAAATCTTCATCTCATTTTAAAAATCAGATTGGCAAGAAATGTTTGTTGGATAAATGTATTTTGTTTAAGAATGTGAAAAGGCTTGTAGTATATCAGAACCTCCAAGCCCACCCATAGAGGCAGGTGTTTCAGGAAGTCTGGATGTGGTAAGCCTGCCTCATGGTAGCTGGGACCAGTGCAGTGACACTCCAGGCCACAGTGCTAGGATCCAGCATTGTGCAGCCCTGCACCTGTGTGCCCTGAGCCAAACAAGACCCAGGTCTCAGCAGGACTGGCCCGGAAGCTTCCAGGGAAGAAGTGGGCATCACTCTGCATTCTTCCCAGTGAAAGTGGATGTCACCCTACACCAAAGCATTTCTGGATTTCTCACATTTCTGCTTGTCCTCCTCATCAATAAAACCTGAAGAATCAAATAAAAATCTCTTACAAAAAGAGAGATCAATTCTGGGTAATGACCTACCCTATTTATTATGTATACAGTTTTCAGTCTCAGTAGATTTTATTAAAAAAAAAGAGCCCTTTCCTATATTGTATTAAAGACCATTGTATAGTATTGATTTTCTTCTATAATAAACTGGATAAAGGCAGAGTGCAGGAAAGACACACTCCGCAATGAAATTGGACTTCCCACAATAATCCTGTTTTGAAATATATGTTTGAAGAGCAGAATTCCCAGCTGAAAAGAGAGATTTTCTGAAGGAATTAATGTCACATAGGGCTCAAAATGAAAGCTGAAAAATACATCTCTAAATTGAAGTCAACAGCAATGAGCGTGCGCACAAGTGCTCCCTGCACACCCGCCGCCACCGCCTCTCATCTCATGGACCCTCTTCATGCTCATCTGGGCTGCCTCTTCAATTCCGTAGGTGGCAGATTTTATTACACAATGAACCTCCTGCAGGCCAAGCTGTCATCTGACAGAATTGTCTTGTAAGGAAGGCAGTCCCAGCCCTCCTTTCCCACCACCTCCTAGAGAAGGAGGTGGAGGCAGCCCCACACCCCATGTCTCTACCATGGGGAAGTCCAGAGCCCCACGCCATGCACAGGTCCCTGGCATCAGTCTAGCTGCTGTCTCAGGGCAGTAGCCACCACCGATGGTCTCTCCTTTCTTCCAGCCACCATCCAGGATGCCACTTCCTAGCAAGAATAGACAAGAAGGAGCAAAAGTCATCAATCAAACAAACCAACCCTTTGCAAATTATTTCTGAAGAACATTAGCTCCAAGAAAATGTTAATGATTCCAGGAAATGTTAATAGCATCCATAAAATGTTTGGGAAAGGTTGTATTAAACACAATTAAATAGGTTTCTGTACTCCAGCGACATCCTAGTTCCTGGAGTTCTAGCAGCATATTTTATTCATCAGGTATTTTTCTTTGAAGCTTTAGTTGTGCCATATAAGAAATAGAACTCACAATAAAATAATAATTTCAAAAATAAATGATAGGAGCAGGAATAGCTGATTTGTTGAGCACTTTCTTTGTATGTATGTGTGCATTAACTTGTTTAGTCTCTACAACAACCCCAAAGGTGGATTCTCTTATTATCCTTGCTGAACCAAGGAAGAAACTATTAAAGTTTCAATGTAAAGATAATTTACATTCTAAAATATCAATACTAGTCAACTAAAGATATCAATTAAAAGGGAAGGTTTTAAACTACAGGATCTGTCCTTTTAGAGTCCTGGGACCAGTACAGTGTGGAGTGAAGCTCTGGCCCATAAGCCTACGGTCAGATCTGCCCATTCCTGGGTGTTTTCCAGGAACCAGGTTGTGAGTGGATCCCATCAGGAATCAGGGGCCTCAGTGGGTGCAGCTGAAGAGAGTTTAACAAGGGGCTCTCTACAGAGTGGGATGGGTAATGGGGGCAACAAGGGAGGGGGGAAAACCCAGGGCCTAGCAGCTGCAAGAGACCTTCACCACCCGTTGACCTAAAGGGTTAACGGTAGCAGTGGGTATGTTGAGGGCTGTGGCCATGGGTAAGAGGCCGGCTATTGAGAGCCATGGCTGTGGGTAAAGGGATAGAGTAGTGATCTAGGGGGAGATGTACCCCACACTCCCTCTTCTCACTTCCTCACCTGTGAACATGTTCCGTCATGTTCACAGCTTTACTCCAGGCAATCAGAAAAAGCCTGACACAATGAACTAAACATAGGAATGCATCATCTATGTCTAGAGCTGCTCCTTCCCCAGCTAGGATTTGGAATTGCTTTGATTAAAATGCAGAAACATCCCAGGCTTAGTCTGATAGGACATGATGCCTATTACAAAATGGCGGACAGGTTGGGAAACACCTCTGGAAGCAGCCTGGAGTCACGATGGTGCTCAGAACAAGGGACCAGAGGCCATGGTTCAAATCCACCTTCCTTTGTTACTTGCTAGATATGCAACCAGAGGCTATTTAACTTTTCTAACTTATCTTAAAGAGTATGTTAATGATGATGATGTTGATGATGTGGATATCACAGAGCCATGGAAAGAGTACATACGATTAAACTGTCCAAAAATAGCTTGTTTGACAAATGTTGTCCTTCCTAGCTCTGGAGGTAGAATCTTAAATTTATAGGCATGGGGTAAAGGAAGGAACCTTATATACTCTGTCTTCATTGTAGCCTGTTTTAAAATTCCAGATCATCTGGGAGAATTGTTACCCAACACAATAACAGGTATAGAGAAAGAGAGGGCTCTCAATCTTCCCAAAGGCCTATCTCTGTGACTGCATCACAGGTAAGGAATTCGATGATCGTGAAAGCACAGTAGAGCATGTGTCTCCCTGTGCTGTGCTGAGAATAAACTGCGGGGCTTTACTGGTTGACTTATTATCAGTGGGATTGGCATTGCTTATGATTGAGAAAGAATCAGAGTAAACTCAGCCCCTCATTCCTTGATTTGCCTTCTACCCTTCTTATATCTGCATGGTCTAATGTAGTAGAAGAGAATAATTTGGACTAGGTTTATACCATCTCTAAGCCCTTTGGTGGAAATGAAATTTTGGAGAGTAATACTACTAAGGAAAGAGTTTGCTTCTTACCTGCTTCCCTGCCTTCTCCCACCCAGCTGGGATGCCCATTTATCTCCCCTCTGCCCCAGCCATTTAGCTTAGCAACTTGTTGAGTGTCTCCTTTGTGCCAGGCTCCACACTGGGCGCTGGGGCCTCCTTGCTGCATGCACACAGCTTTTGCCCCCAGAGCCCAAAGTCCAGCAGTGCCCCAGCAAGTTTCCACTGGGAGGCCTTCTTGGGACTGTGAGTCACTCCAGAGCCCTTTGTGACTATGGTGCATGGGTGGCATCAACTTTCTGTAAATGCACTTTTACAATCCTACTTCTGAGTGCGGGCATCCCTGGGAGATAATGTCTTTTGATTTGCACCAGTTAAAATCTGAGTTATACTGTTGTAGAAAACCACCTAGGTTGGTGTAATCAGAAGAGGCAAATGGTGAGAGACACTGGGTGGAAGATGAGTTCTGTAGGGAGGCCAGAGAGGATGGTGGATGGGACACAGGCAGGGTGATGCCTTGAGTGACTCCACAGCCTGTTCTCTGGAGCTGACGTTGCCAAGCCGAGGTCACATGCCTGCACCCCTGCTGCTAGGGAGACCAGGTTTCTGGTGTCTATCTTGCTAAGCAGCAGACCCACAGAAAGGGCTTGCTCCACTATGGGACAGGTGTTGAGATGACAAATCTGTGTGGCATGCTTTGTTCCATTCCTGCCTGCTACCCAGATGGTGGCATTGCCTTCTCTCCCTGTCTTTCTCACCTCTCCCAATTTTATGATAGTTAGTTCACATAAAAAGGCCCCCTTCAAGTCTCTGCTTATTCTGCTGTCTAATAAATGCAATACTTCATGATCATACTCCCTAAATACACAGTCCTCTGTGTGTGACACAGCACCCCTTGTCACCTGGGGGACGACAGCAAAAGGAGAACGAAGCCCAGAGACAGAGGAGTTTCTTCCAGCTTGTCCCTCAAAGGCCCTGCATTAGGATCCCCTCATCTGCCACCGAACACTGCTGATGGATTCTGACAAATGAACAGCGATTTTACCATGCTGGACTAAGAACCACAGTACTATGTAGAAAAATGGGTGCCCACAGCATTTCATGAGGACCCTTTTAGAAGTCAGGAGAACAATCATCAGGACATTTAGTGTTGAAGAATAATTTACAAGCCATGCTGAGTTGTCCTGGTCAGCAATAAAGGTTAAAAATTGCATGCTCTCCAGAAGAAAAAGAAGATAATGGCGAAGAAGATTCCTTTAAATCAAACTTCTGCAGCTCCTAGGAAGAGCTGAGCCGTGGAGCACTCTGGAGCCTGGCTGAGTTGGACTGAGCCTGACAGTGGGAGTCCCAGCTAGTCTCATGCCCCTCATTCTTGCAAACATGAGAAAATGGTCTTCAGTGACTGCGTACTCTATGAGGTCAGGAGAAGGTTTCAAGAGGCCTTTGTGCAGTTGGCCAAGATGACTGTTCTGAGTGGAACAGCCATGCTGGGTCACTGCTGTAGACATGGAGCCATGCTGAGTCACTGCTGTAGACATGGAGCCATGCTGTGTCACTTCTGTAGACATGGAGCCATGCTGAGTCACTTCTGTAGACATGGAGCCATGCTGAGTCACTGCTGTAGACATGGAGCCATGCTGAGTCACTGCTGTAGACATGGAGCCATGCTGAGTCACTGCTGTGGACATGGAGCCATGCTGAGTCACTGCTGTGGACATGGAGCCATGCTGAGTCACTGCTGTGGACATGGAGCCATGCTGAGTCACTGCTGTAGAAATGAGATAGGTGCGGATGATTAGAGGTGTGGACTCTCCTCTCCACTGCCAGGAAGCTGCTCTACTGCATGGTCAGAATCCTCAAGACCAGGAGAAGGTGGATCTCACCCTGGTGGTGAGTGGCTTTAGGAATTTTGCTAGAATTGCTAGAAATGGTGGTGTCCTGACATTTACATTATTCCCTTGCCCTTGTTGCCACTGAGAATGGCAAGGACCCACAGAGAAGGCTTAGGATCAGACAAGGAGGGTGAGAACAGCTACCAGCTGGGCAACAGGAAGGAAGGATGGCTTCACCCTCCACACACCTGCCACACTCCTGCCAGAGTGCTGCACAACATATGTGACAGGCAAATGCATACTGATAATGTTATGATCGCTAAGGACAAGCTGACTTTGAGTCCAGCTCAGTATTAGTGGATGTGACTCTAGAGTGTTGGAAGCGTGGAATGGAGTTAATGTAAGAAGTCAGGGGTGGGGACACAGGGCTTCTCCGGGGAAGAGAATCATCCACAATATCCATAATGACTGACCCAGAATGAGCACAAAAGGAAATTGAGGAAATGCTCTTACATTTGGCAAAAAGGATATTCCTGGTGAATATTGGCCTTCAGTGGCCAATTTCAGGAGATTAAAGTGGATAGAAACCCAATGTGAGAAAAATTAAAATGTCCATTCACTTATGAATGTTAGGATGAAAATGGGATAAAAAAATGATAGTAGGTGAATGAGAGTAAAATTGTTGTGTATTTTAGGCTGTCTTTCCACTGGGGATTGACCAGATGCAGAACTCTTTATGACCTAAGATTTCATATAATGTATACAGGAAGCTGGATTTACTTCCCTTGACCCATTTATGTGGCCATCTATACAACCCATTTCCATGGCACAGTGGGGGCTGCTGTCAGAAATCTCATACCCACTGCCCTCATAGCTTTCTTAATAAATGGTAGAAAGTGACGTGCATGGATTTCAATAATAACTGAGCAAAAAGGGCAAATGCAGTCAGCTCCAGCAAAAAATCCCACACAAGGAAAAAAGAACTCTGTGATGAGACGTTCTGTTTCTTTTTTTATTGGATCCAGCTGGAAAGCATCATCGTAGAGAAATGAGACCCTGCCTGTGGTTACCTTTAGGCATTGCACTTGCATGGAAGCACTTGTGTTAAACCACACAGAGGAGCTCTGATAAGGGCAAGAAAAGACAAAGGCTAAAAAACTTTAGTGACTTTACCTTAAGCGATATCTCAAGTGATTATAGGTAAATTTTATAAAAGATCGGTATTTCCCACATTTTTCACAATTTATGACTTTTTGCCATTACTTAAAACATGTTTCGCTATACCACACTACATTACACTGGATGAATTTCGCTACACTATACTACATTACACTATATGACTAGATGTCACTAAAACACCAAAGCACAGAAGCTTACATTTCGAATAGGTAATATCCAACTCTGTAGAAAACAAAACAGGATCTCAGTATGGAGAGGGTCCTTTTCTCTTTATGTGCAATGGAGTCCACGCCAGACCACAGAACATGAGACACTTTCCTTATCAACACAGAGTAAGGTATGTTATTGGAACACAGGATCTGTACATAAAAATATTTTAGTTGGTCAGGCAAGGTGGCTCATGCCTGTAATCCCAGCACTTTGGGAGGCTGAGTTGGGCAGATGGTGAGGTTGAGAGATTGAGACCATCCTGGTCAACATGCTGAAACCCTGTCTCTACTAAAAATACAAAAATTAGCTAGGCATGGTGGCATGCGCCTGTAGTCCCAGCTATTTAGGAGGCTGAGGCAGGAGAATTGCTCGAACCCAGGAGGCAGAGGTTGCAGTGAGCCAAGATCACGCCACTGCACTCCAGTCTCGCGATAAGGCGAGACTCTATCTCAAAAAAAAAAAAAAAAGTATTTTAGTTATAAGTCACTTGTTTCATTACCTTAAAGTACCCCCTTATAAGAGGAGATAGTCGATATTCTCTTCTTTTCAACTGCCTGTTTCTACAGTCTGGTCCATACCTCAATCCCGAACTCCACGACATCTGGGGAAAGGACAGGCAAAAGTGTGTGTTTGGGACAGGAACAGGTGAACACAGGGTAGAGTGTTGACTTCTCATCTCCTCATGAAATATGGATATGTTTTTACGATTCCCTATCCATTTCTTATGACTGAGGTCAAGGATCACCCAGTCAATAAAGAAAATGCCATCTGGTACTACAAGGCAACGTCACCACCCAGATGTGGGCAGGCTGCACTTTAGAAACACACACACTGATGTAGTAGAGCTCTTTTGTTTCCCAGTGGGGAATGGTTAAACATATACAATTTCAGCAGGCCATTTTCATCAACATTGGCCACGGTTAGTCACTAATCTCATAACCGGTTTGATAATGTTAAAAAGTCAAGGAAAGGAAGCAGGAGCAGGAGCAATCCACACAATGTGAGGCAGGTCCTAAGTAGAGAAAGGATATATCACAAAACTCAAGGTGCCTTGACAGCACTGCTGAACAGCTGGGAAAGAAAGTGAAGCTAGGTGCGCACCAGCATAAATTCCAGGGGCATTAAAGGCTTGCATCTTTAATAGATTATAATCATAGACGTATTAAAAAAACGCAGAAGTAAGTATTTCCATAATCCTGGGAGAGGCACTTCTGAAATAGAAACCAGAAGAGGGAAAGGGCTGATTTGATTATGTAAACATTTTCAACATTCACACATAAAAATTACTATAAACAAAATTAAGAACCAAAGTTTAACTCAGGAAAAAATTTTGATCAAATAGAACTGGGTTACTCTTCTACAAACTTAAAGAGGTCTGAGTGAGCACTAAAAAGATAAAGACTTCAATACAAAAATATGCATAAAGAATATGCACGGGTAATTCCTATCACAAGAAATACAGATAACTAATAAGCACTTCAAATGCTTTGTAATAAAAACACAAATGTAAATGAGACACCATTATTTTGCCCATTAAATTGACACCAATTTTTTACATAAGCAAAAATACAGCAAAATTTATATCCATGAGCCTGTAATGAAATGAATAAAGGCAAGAGTAAATTAACAATAAGGATTAAAATCTCACATGCTTTTCTGTTGTCTTATTATTTCTTCACCTAGGAATTTATTTTAAGAAAAACTAGGATGCTCTAATATGCAAGCATAGAGCACACGGAAAATGATTTCTACCTAAAGATGGACTGTTTTTATCTAGAGAGAAGCCTGTGGATAGGCAACTCCAGGGTTTCATGGCACTCTCACAGGAGGGCTCATGGGGGCCTCCATACAGACCCCCTGCCCCCTCTCATGACAGCAAGGTGGCTGCTAGGGTTCGAAGTGGCACTTTATACACAGCCAGAGCCAAAGGTTAGAGGAAGAGGTGATTTCTCCCTGAGGATCTGAACTTTTGTTTTCATGGAGGAGCAGCTTTCCTAGACTGTCTTGGTCAACTTAGCTTTTCATCTGGTTGGCCCAAACTATATCACATGTCCATTCTCTAGCTGCAAGGGAAGGCACTAAATGATTCCAAGACATTTTTAGGGTCTATCGTGAGAGGCAAACTGTCAGCAAAGAGTACAGGCAAAGAGATGACTGGTAGGGTGATGGAACAGTCTCTCACGGGAAATCAAGATGATACCAAGGTTTTTCTCATTACAGCAATATTGCTAGAGTAGGAAAATGGAAAAAATGTAACCAATGAATACATGATTATAGTCAAGCAAGATGGTGAAATATTATTGCCATATTAAAAGTAATGCTACAAAGGAATACTTACTGACATGGAAAGATTCATTCTCGTGACACATTAAACAGGCTACAAAACAGTATTTGCCATCTAACCCTAGTCCACACAGACTCTCATCCATATACTTACACCCTTATACACAAACTTACACATACACTCAAGGCATTAAAGATAGCTGTGGATCACTTGAAATCCCTCTTATTGAGATGTGGGGGTCTATGGTCCTTCCTTTTACATCTGAGCTGGCCTGTGCCTGCTTTAACCAATAGAGACCAGCAGAAATGACGTGATGCCAGCTCCAGGCATAGTCTTCATGAGGAATTGCCCCTTCCCCTGGGCCTCTTAGAAGCAGGGATGTGCTAGAGTCAGCTCCTACCAACACACAGGAGCCCATCATTAACATTTCAGGAAGTCTGTCATGTATTATCATGACTATAACTTGAAACTGGCAACATTCATCAGGATGCTGGTGCTCTCCTCCAGGAGGGATGTGCAACTCAACTGCTGGAGAGACTTGAGTCCACCTGCAGAGAGAGAGGGGCCCCCTGCCCACTGGAGTCAGCCTCCTGCTGTCCCTGCCATGTGGCTGAAGAAGACTTGGGCACTACAGTTCAGTCCAGGTGCTACCTGAGTGCTATTAAGTCAAGCTGGGTGGCCTCATATGGAAGAGAAGGATTTCCCAGATGAACTCTATTCAATTTCCTGACCCACAAAATAGTGAGACATAATAAAATGATTGCTATTTTAGCCCTTGGATTTTTTTTAAATAAGTATAATTTTAAGCCTAATAGGTAACTGGTATACCCATGGATGTGACTATTTCTGAAAAAAATGGTTAGCATTTATTTTATTCTATTTGTTTATCTTCATACTTGCATCTTTTTATGAATATATATTACTAATATAATAAGAAGCTGTCAATGGCTCATTTATAGGTGAAATAGTACATTGTGAGAGGTGCATGGCTGTTTCTAGAAAAATGTCCTCTTCCTCAATCGTGGGCCTGTTTCCACAGTCCTGGCCAACAGACCTTTAATTGTGGGTCTTCTCAAAGCTGTGCACAGTGGTAGATGCTAAGGGCAAAAGCAGAGGAAGCGTTTCACGGTTGTGGAAAGAGTGTTTGGCCCTAGAACCTGCCATACCTGAGGTTGATCAGCCATGTGACAAGGAACAGGTGGCTCATCCTCTTTGGATCCCAATGTCCTTACATGTAAAATGGGAAGTAAAAGAAAAAAAAACTTCTGATTTTTCAAGGTTTCCATATGGATCAAACAGCATTAGATGTGTAAAATGTCTGGCCCTGTACCCAAAAGAATGTTAATAGCAAATCAGAAATCAGTGTTACTGTTTCATGGACGACACATGGGAACTGCCCTTAATTATAGATTGACAGGAGACACAAGATTATAGCCTCATAATGGGTCCCTAGATTTCAGGCACACCTAAGTTAACAGGGACACCTCAAGGAGAGAGGATCGAGGGAAGATACTCCTCCCAAACCACACCCCTCAAGGATGGAACCGCATCTTCTTCATGGCCTGTTTTCTAAGGTATCTAGCCATGAGCCCTAACTCCTGGAAGGGGCTTAGTAGTTTGGCCGTATCTCATTCAACAAGAAAGTTCTGCTGATGTGTCTACATTTGGCCACTGTGTTCTGTTTGCACAAAGTTACATCTACAGTGTGAGCCATGAGGGCCCTTATGGAAGTCCCTGGGGCAACAGGCAACACTGCCAGTGGGAAACAATGGCTTCAAGAATTCTATACCTGCCCACAGTTTTTAAACACACAACCTCACACCACACACACACACACACACACCATGGTGCTCCATTGTTGGTGCTATGCTTGAGGGCTAAGCCCATCTGCTTTCCTTCATTTGGGCCAGCAGTTTACAATTCAGAATGCCTTGAGGTGACTGAGTGCTGAGGGAGGGTCTAAGCCCAGGAGGCTGCACATGTGAAGCCGGTGAAGCCAGGTGTCGGAGCTGCTGGAGAAGGAAAGGAGGCTAGCCACAGATGTGGAGCTGTTCACATCCAGCCACGGGAAGCACTTGTTAAGCAAGGCTGGATTTTAATTAAAATGTGCAATTATAATGCTGTAATTAAAGATGGACGGGGATATCTAGGGATGTCTTCAATTCCAAACAGCAAATACCCCACAGAGGATGACTTTACTCTCATTTTCCAGGGGAGACCATGCATAGGACTATGCCCAGGAGAAAACCAGTGTTTTGATACACAGAGGTACTTTTGGGCTGGGGTGGGTGGAACAACTGTATGAATATACTTTATTTAACTATAAGAGCAATACTTGCCCCCCGTAACAACAGCAACCAACAAAAATACAAAAAAGCCGAACTCAACACAGAACTGCACAAATAGCTCCTGCCAGGGACTTTCCATTCTGGAAGATGGGGTAGACATTCTTTTCCCTATTCTCCCCATTAAGTACAATTAACACCCTGGATATTAGATACAAAACAGACACAGGGAGACTCTGAAAGGTGGAGAGAAGCAGGCAGGCTGGCTGGGAACCTCTGGATGTGAGGAAGCATGCGGGTCGAGTCCCCTGGGTTTTCTTCATGCTGAGTACATCCAAGACTGGAAGATGGAAAAGCTGGCAACCCAGGAACGCCAATGAACATGGAGAAAAAAAGCCGCAAGAAAATCCTGCTCCCTCCAGCCAAGCGACTAGGAATGGGGCAGCCTAGCAAGACAGAAACTGCATCCAAACACCACAGAAACATCCTCGAGGGGCTTGGTTTGGGAGGAGTATGTTCCCTCAATCCTCTCTCCTTGAGGTGTCCCTGTTAACTTAGGTGTGCCTGAAATCTAGGGACCCATTATGACACTATAATGTTGGGTCTCCTGTCCATGAAACAGTAACAGTGATTTTTGATTTGCTATTAACATTCTTTTGGGTACAGGGCCAGACATTTTACACATCTAATGCTGTTTGATCCATATGGAAACCTTGAAAAACCCGTTTTTTTTTCTTTTACTTCCCATTTTACATATAAGGAAAATTGGATCCAAAGAGGATGAGCCACCTGTTCCTTGTCACATGGCTGATCAACCTCAGGTATGGCGGGTTCTAGGGCCAAACACTCTTTCCACAACCATGAAACGCTTCCTCTGCTTTTGGCCCCAGCATCTACCACTGTGCACAGCTTTGAGAAGACCCACAATCAAAGGTCTGTTGGCCAGGACTGTGGAAACAGGCCCACGATTGAGGAAGAGGACATTTTTCTAGAAACAGCCATGCACCTCTCACAATGTGTTATTTCATCCCCACAGGGTGGTGGCAGAGCTTCAGGGCTTTCACCATCACCAGCAAACAGGCTCCTGCTCATGGTGCCCGAGGAAGCCTTGTGGGGGGCCCAGACTACCATCAGGTCCAGAGTCTCGTAACATCATACCCCAAGCACCCCAGTTCCAATGAAAATATCATCTAGCACGCCAAGAACCAGGAAGGACTCAGACTGAATTTAAAACATTATTAGATGTCAACACTGAGTTTACAAAGATGGTATAATGATCTGAGAATGACGGTAAAGTAGTTATCACAAAATGGTGAGAAATTGTGAACAAACTTGAAACAAATGATAAAAATAGGAAGTCTCAGCAAACAAATAGAAAGTCTAAACCAAGAAATAGAAGATACAAACAAGAACCAAAGGGGAATTTTAGAACTTTCTATTGGAAAAATACAGTAACCAAAAATTAAAAGAAAAACAGAACTAGAGAGTCTTAAAGCAGAATGAAGGGGACAGAGGAGGGAATCCTTACACATCCATAGGACAATAGAAATGTCCCACTCCGAATGAGAGAGAAAATAGACTGAAAAAGTAAGCTCTGCTGGGCATGGTGGCTCAGGCCTGTAATCCCAGCACTTTGGGAGGCTGAGGCGGGCAGATCACTTGAGGTCAGAAGTTCGAGACCAGCCTGGCCAACATGGTGAAACTCCATCTCTACTAAAAATATAAAAATTAGCTGAGGAGGCCGAGGTGGGAGATCACAAGGTCAGGAGTTTGGGACCAGCCTGGCCAATATGGTGAAATCCCATCTCTAGTAAAAATAAAAAAGTTAGCTGGGCATGGTGGTGGGTGCCTGTAATCCCAGTTACTTGGGAGGCAGAGGCTGCAGTGAGCCGAGATCGCGTCACTGCACTCCAGCCTGGGCGACAGAGTGAGACTCCGTCTCAAAAAATAAAAATAAATTAGCTGGGTGTGGTGGCACACGCCTGTACTCCCAGCTACTCAGGAGGCTGAGGCAGGAGAATTGCTTGAACCCAGGCAGCAGAGGCTGCTGAGGCAAGAGAATTGCTTGAACCCAGGTGGCAGAGGCTGCAGTGAGCCGGGATTACGCCAGTGCATTCCAGCCTGGGCGGCAGAGTGAGACTCCGTCAAAAAAAAAAAAAAAAAAAAAAAAGGTTTCTATAGCAGGGAAGAAATGTAACTACATATGGGAAAATAGGAACTAGGGAGGGGTAAGGAAGCAAGGTGGGGGTGAACTTCTTTCTAATCACATCTTTTTGTATCATTTAATATTTGAAATATGACTGCATTGACTATCCAAAACTAAAGAAAGTAAAATCTTTAACATTTAAAATAATGAAGTGAATAGCCCGAGAAAGACACAGGCCAGGTGGTGAAATACTTGGTGCCCCACCCCAGCAGCCGCTCCCCTGCCTGGCTGGACCGTGCAGGCCTCACAATCTTTCTTAAGAGGGGGCCTTTGATTCTCCCACCTCCCACCCAGGTAGCTCAAAGGAGACGCCTGCTTCTATCTGCAAAACCCTTGAGCCCCTGCAACAGCAAGTTTACGGGACTATAGGACCTTATTCCATGGTGCAGAACCAGAATCCACATTTGACCTTGGGCTCAAATAGACTGTCCTAGAAACTAGGGCCAGGGCTTTCTTCCCACAGCAATTTAAGGAACCCTAAAGGTAACAGAATTTAGACATGCATTGAAGGTTTGGAAAAACAACAACAACCTCAAACTAGGAGGAACAGAAGCAACAGGAATCCTGCAAGACATTGGGAGGATTGAATAACGCAGTGTATTGAGGGTGGAGGCAAAGAAGCTCATTTCTATAGAGGCTTTGCAGGCTGTGCACTGTGTGTCGGCAATGTCCCAAGACCAGGGTGGGCCACAGCGGAGAGAATGGGGCCAGCAGGGGACAGGCCAGGCTGCCAATGCACAGCACTGTGTAAGCTGCAGGCTGGGTGGGGGGACTGGGGTATGGCCCAGGCCCAGAACCTGAGCTGGAAATGATGGACAAGCCAAAAGAGCTCGGAAGCAGCTCAGCTGTGTAGAAGCGATGTGTCACTCTACCCCAGGCAAGTCAGGGATTTAAGTTCAGTTACAGGACAGGAGGCATAGCTCTGTGCTAGGCTTTGAATGTTTGTGTCTCCCCCAAATTGGTATGTTGATGCTTTAATTTTCAGTGTGCTGGTATTTGGAGGTGGGGCTACCGGAGGTGAGTAGGTCTTGTAGGTGGAACCCTCTTGAGTGGGATTAGTACCCTAAGAAGAAAGGTCCAGGCTGGGTGTGGAGGCTCACGCCTGTAATCCTAGCACTTTGGGAGGCCAAGGGTGTGGATCATGAGGTCAAGAGATGGAGACCATCCTGGCCAACATGGTGAAACCCTGTCTCTACTAAAAATACAAAATTAGCTTGGCGTGGTGGTGTGTTCCTGTACTCCCAGCTCCTTGGGAGGCTGAGGCAGGAGAATTGCCTGAACCTGGGAGGCGGAGGTTGCAGTGAGCCGAGATTGTGCCACTGCACTCCAGCCTGGTGACAGAGCAAGACTTGTTTAAAAAAAAAAAAAAGAATAGAAAAAAAGAAGGGCTCCAGGCAGCTGCCTTCCCATTCTGTCATGTGAGGACACAGAGGTGACCATCTGTGAACCACGAAGGGGGCTCTCACCAGACACCAAATCAGTTCCACCTTGATTTTGGACTTCTGAGGCTGTTGAACTGTGAGAAATATATTCCTGTTGTTTATAAACTGCACAGTTTATGGTAGTTTATTAAAGTGGCCCAAACAGACTTAGGCACTCTGCTTTTGCATATGTGAATTGATAGCCCTGTGTGAGTGACACTGTGGCTGACAGAAAGGGGGTTGGAACAAAGGCAGGGCCTGTCTCACCAATAGGGTTGGTGTGGGGACAGTGGGGACTGACAGGAAGGTGGTCATGGAGGGTTGTCATCCTGTGTTTACCCAGTGGAGTTGCCCCTTTCTCCCTACCCTGTCACTCTGGAAACTCCTGTAGTCTGGCTTTTTCTTCTATCATTTCACGGAGGCAGCTCTCACTGAGTGGTTAACCACCCCTCTGCAGCCGCACTGCCCGGGCTGGTGCTCCTGCCCCTCTGCCCCCATGACAGGCATTCGGTGCTGAATGGATGGGTGCACCAGTCTCCCTGTCTCGGGCTGGATGGGTGCACCAGTCTCCCTGTCTCGGGCTATGCGGCCTCCCGGAAGGGGGCCCTGTGCTGTACTCAGAGCATCGAGAGAAAGGGTTAGCTGGTGACTTTGTCTTCATTTCTCCCTCTCTTCCTTTTACTTTTGTGATGACCTCTTATTTCCTTTTCTCCCAACTTCTGGAATCACTGATATTCCTCCCTAGCACCCTGGCTGACTCCCATATCCACTGAAGCATCAGCATTGCTGAGGCAATGGTTGTCTGAGGAACTGAGAAGCCCTGACTCCAGAATTTTCTATGGATTTCAGTAAGGGACTTCTACTTGATAGGAGAACCACAATCAGAACAACCCTCAAACTCTTTAGCCTTGAAGAAAACTTTACAAGTTCAAATTTTGTTTGTTTGTTCAGTCTCACCATCTGGCAATGGAGAAGCAAGATATGCTTCAATGCACAGAAACCCCTGGGAAAAGAGGAATGAGAAAAGTTCCCCTTCCCTGCCCTGCAGTGACGAAGTCGGTGACAGGCTGCTGCTGCTGTGCTGGGCAGAGCAGAGCTGATGGGCCTGCCTGTTGAGTGGACCATGAGTTCTGCCCACAGCATGAGCCAAGGCCCTGACCCCACATCCCTGGGAGACAGCCAACTAACCCCCATTCCTGTTAGAGCCTGTGCAGGCTGTACATGCATCTATTCTGCCTGCCCCGTAAGAGGATTCCACATCTCCACCAGTTTCTGGGAGAGTTGAGGGCCATCCCTTGACAGAAGCCTGTTCCCTTTCCTGCTGATGTCGGACTTGGCCACATCTGAGCAGAAGCTCTAAGGGCTACATGTGTGTGTCCCTGTTTCTTGCTATTTTTCTTGAGCATGAGACAAGCATGGACTGAAGACTGCTCCTTCAGCCTCAATCCTGGAATAAGAAAGATGGGCAGAGAGCTGCAGCCAACCTGCAATTTACCCAGAGCTGATCTGCAACCGACATGGAATATGAGCAAGAAATAAAGCTTCTCATACAGTGTAAACTCTAGGCTGACGACAAAAATTTTTTAAAAGAATGTTAGACAATACACTAAGAGAGGAGATGAAATGGAATCATGTAAATGGTTCAATTAAAATGAAAGGGGGCTAAAAAGAGGTTAAAAAAACAAAGACAACAAAAGGCAAACAGTTAAAAAGATAACAGATATTAGTCTAAATATATCAATGGTTCAATAATTACTTTTTTTTAGAAAAGGGATCTCACTGTGTCACCCAGGCTGGAGTGCAGTGGCACGCTTGCAACTCACTGCAGCCTCAACCTCCCAGGCTCAAGCCGCCCTCCCAACTCAGCCTCCCAAGTAGCTAGGACTATGAGCATGTGCCACAACACCTGGCTAATTTTTGTATTTTTGGTAGAGACAGAGACCCACCACGTTGCCCAGGTTGGTCTTGAACTCCTCGGCTCAAGCGATCCTCCCACCTCGGCTTCCCAAAGTGTTGAGAATACAGGTGTGAGCCACGACACCCAGCCAATAATTACTTCAGATGTGAATGGTCTAAGCACAGCAATTAAGACGGAGATTATTAGCGTGGATTAAAAAAAATAAAACCAAACAGCATGCTGCTTAAAAATAAAACCTTTTCAAATATAAAGACTCAAATAGGTTAAAAGCAAAGAGACGGAGAAAGATACACATATTAACAATAATCAAAAGAAAGCTAGAGTAGCTATATTAAGCTCAAACAAAGCAGATTCAGAATAAGGAAGGTTATCAGAGGTAAAGAGGGGAATCAGAAACCACAATTGCCCAAGAAGACATAACAATCCTTAATAGCATGTACCTAATGATAGCGCATCAAAATGCGTGATGTAAAAACTGATAGAATTGCATGGAGACATTGACTGATCCACTCTTAGAGTTGGAGACTTTAGCACTCTTCTGTCAGTAATTGACAGAGGAGGCAGGCAGAAAATCAGTAAAGATATAGATGACCTGCAAAGCATGATCATCATGATCTAATGACATTTATGGAATGCTTTAGCCAAACATTGCAGAATACACATTCTTCTCAAGCTCACATGAGAGATTCACCAAGATAGACCACACTCTGGCCACAAACACAGCTGAACAAATAAAGGTAAAATGGAAGTCACACAAAGTGTGTTCTCAGACCACAACGAAATTTAACTAGAAATAAATAACAGAAAGATAGCCGGGAAATCCCCAAATATTTGGAAATGAAACAAGACACTTCTAAATAATCCGTAGGTCAAAGACATTTCAAGATAAATTGAAAAATATTTTGGGTAAAATAAAAACAAATATAACTTATGAAAATATATGAAATGTATATCAGTATCTTGAAGGAAATTAATAGAATTAAATGCATATATTAGTAAAGAAGAAAAACATAAAATAAGAAATTAAGTTTCCACTTTGGATAATTAGAGAAAGAAAAAGAAAGTAAACTTAAAGCACACAGTAAAAATTAGAACAGAAATCGAGGACATTGAAAACAGGAAAACAATACAAAAAAATCAACAAAACCTGTTTGTTTTTTGCAATGATCAAGGTAGTTGGTAGTCATCTGCCTGGATTACAAAGAAAAAGAGAGAAGGTACAAATTACTAATATTACATGAGAGAGGGATCTTCACTACTGATCAGGATATTGACATTGATGTAATCCGCTAATCATATTCAGATTCACTCAGCTTCGCTTGTGTGTGTGTGTGTGTGTGTGTTTATGTGGAAGAGAGTGGGTGTGTGCATATTAACTTTATACAATTTTATCACCTGTTAGTGACACCCACCATTAGTAAGATACTGGAGAGCTCCAGCACCACATGGGTCCCTCTTGTCTGTTCACCTTCCTTCTCTTCTCTCTGTCCCTAACCACTGTATACAGCGCTGTATTCCCTTATTGTTATTTTCAGATGACAAAATTGTCAATATCCTGGATGCAACAATATACTACAGAGTTTCAAAATGTTACCATTGGAAGAAACTGGGAAAAGTATACAAAGGATCTTTATTATTTCCTACAACTGCAGGTAACTCTACAATTCTCTTAATTAAAACAGACAAACTCATATTTATGGATTCCTTCTTGGAATCAGTTGGTTTTGTCATAGTGGAACTGATGGTGTTTAAAACACTCTGTCTTTTAATGTTATACAGGACTTTAATTAAAATAAAATTTCATTAGGATTACAAAAAATTCCACTTGTACATGTTTATAGAAGCATTATTCCTAGTAGCCAGAAGTGGATGGATAAACAAAAGGTAGCCTATCCATATAAAGGAATATTATTTGTCAATAAAAAAGAATGAAGTCTTAATACATGCTACAGCATGAATGAATGCTGGAAACATTACGTGAATTGAGAAAACCTGATGCAAAAGAGCACAAGTTGTATAGTTCAATTTATATCAAATGTCCAGATTAGACAAATCCTTACAGACAAAATGTAGATTAGGGGTTGCCATGGAATGGGGAGATGAGGTAATGGGAAATGACTGCTAGTGAATATGGGGTTTCTTTTTAATAGATGCAAAAAAGAAGAGTCAGTTGCTTCTCTATATATCAGCAATGAACAATTAGAATGTAAAATTTAAAGAAAACAATAGTATACTCCAACATGGAATATTTATAATTTCCTATATGTGGAAGTCTACAAAAACTGATACAAAATTTAAAAAGCAAATAAATGGAGAGACACACTGTTTTAACAGATTGACAAGTCAATATTGTTAAGATTTCAATTCTTATCAATGTAATCTATAGGTTTAATAAATTTAGAAAATCCTATCAAGCTATTTAGTGGATATCGGTAAAATGATTCTAACATTTATGTAGAAAGGCAAACGACACAGAACAGCCAAAACAAAACTGTAAAAGAAGAACAAAATTGAAAGACACATATTATCTGATTTCAAGACTTACTACAAAATGACAGGATTCAAGACAGCATGTTATTGAGAAAGAAAAACCACATATATCAATAGAAAAGAACAGAAAGCCTAGAAATAGACCTATAGAAATACAGTCTCAACTCACCTTGGACAAACACACAAAGGCAATTCAATGATGGGAAAGGGTAGTCTTTTCAAGAAATGGTTCTGGAGCAACTGGATATTCATGTGCAAAATAATGAAACTAGATACAGACCTTACAGGTTCACAAAGCTATCTCAAAATAGGTCATAAGTCTAAGTATGAAATGCAAAGTTATAAAAATTTTTAGAAAAAAACACAGGAAAACATCCATGTAACACTGGAGATGGTCATGAGCTTTTAGATACAACTCCCAAATCATGATCCATGAAGGAAAAAATAGATAAGTTGGACGTTATTAAAACTAAAACTTTTGCTCTACGAAAGACAATGTTAAGAAAATGAAAAGGCAAGTCACCAAATGGGAGAAAATATTTTGAAAAAAAATCCATATATGATAAAGGACTTGTATCTAAAATATAAAACAAACTCTCAAATCTCAACAGGAAGAAAACCAACAACGCAATGTAAAACTGGACAACATACCCATTTGTATTATTCATGTAGGAATATGAAAAGACACTGACATTCATTTGTCATTTAGGGAAATTCAAATTGAAATAATGAGCTTCCACTACACACCTCTTAGTATGGCTACAATCAAAACACTGACAAATCAATTTCTGTTGAGGATATAGAAGGAACTCTCATTCATCACTGGTGGGAATGCAGCATGTTAGAGCCACCTTGGAAGACAGTTTGGCAGTTTCTTGCAGAGCTAAACGCAAGAGCTAAATGTAGTCTTTCCATACAATCTAGTAATTACACTCTTAGACGTCTACACAACTGTTATGAGAATGTTGGTCCACACAAAAACCTCCAAGTACATATTTACAGCAGCTTTATTCATAATTGACAAAACTCAAACAACCAAGATGTCTTTTAGTAGATGAATGGACAAACTGTGGCCTGTCCATACAATAAGAAAACGATTCAGGAGTGAGCTGTAAGGCAAGTGATAACATGGATAATCTTCAATGCATGTTGCTAAGTGAAAGAAGCCAGTATGAAATAGTTACCTACTGTGCTATTTCATTTATATGGCATTTGAGAAAGGAGAAAATAATGGGAATAGTAAGTGGATCAGTGGCTGTCGGGGATTTGGGGGAGAGGGATAGAATGCATAGTGTGAAAAAATAACCCAACCACATCACAAATACATGAAATAACCTTATTGAGGTGGCTGGGAAAAAGGTGCTGACCTAGTGGAGATCGCAGGAGTACAGGCAGAAGGAAATGTTCCTATGCACTGGAATCTCGTAGGTGATGTTATTTCCAGTTGGGGTGCAGGTTAACCACTGTTCAGACACACTGGGATGGAACAGTTAATCAAAAGGAGGGCAGGTGGTGAGAAGCAGGTTTCCTGCTGCTGCAGAGTAGAACACAGATAGGCAAGGGAGAGGCTGGACTGTGCGTGTGGCAGTGGGTCAGAGTCAGAGGATGCACTCATGTTTAGCTTAATATAAATACATGTGGACATAGAGAGAAATAGGCATAGATATTTGTATCATTTTGTGCTATTATATGCACAATTTTTTCTATGTCAGCTGAAGAGGCTTAGAAGTAACAACACGCTAGGAGCACTAAACACACCCAGGGCCCAGATTTTGGTTTTAAATACCATTCTCTAACTAAAGAAACCAGAACTCCTTGAAAAAATGGATGACTCTGGGGCTGGGGGCAAAATATACAAGATGAGACTAGCACATCTCGTAGTTCCAGAAAGCTAAGAAAGTGGTTAAAAAGAAACAAAACCTCACAATTATGTGGGTATCACAGTGAGACACAGAGCCAATTAACAGTGCTCCCCATGGACAGAGCTGGAAAAATAGAACTGCAACAAAAAGGTAGTATTGTATTATAACCCAGTGTATAGGATACACATCCTTGAGTCCACACTGATATAAATAAATGCTTGAATAAATAAAGCAATGAGAAACAACAGCTGAACATCCTATGCAAAAGAATTTCAGGTAATTCATGCAGATACTCTGTCTTCAAGAAGGTAGAACATAGTGCCCCAGGCCTTAACCTTAGTTTGCTCATCGTGACTGTCTCACACTGGACAAACCTGTCAAACACTGCTCTGGCCAGAGGATCAAGGTTACATCAACAGTGAAATTTCATGTTGATAGCATTTACCTTTGATATCACGCAACAAGAATGATGCTTTACCTCTGTGTTCTTTCTCTGCAAAACCCACAGAACCCCAGTCTAATCATGAGAGAACATCAGAAAAATTCCAACTCAAGGACATTCTACAAAATACCTGACTGGCACTTCTTATAACTGACAGGGTCTTCAAAGACAAGGAAAGACTAAGAAGCTGCCACAGCCAAGAGGAGCCTCAGAAGATGTGATGACAAAACGTAATGTGGGACTGTGGGACAGATAAAAGACATTAGAGAAAAGCCAAGGAAGGCCGAAAGAATGTGGAGGGCCGTTAGTAATAACACGTCAACACTGACTCCTGAGTTGTGCTGTCAGTACTGCCACACTGCGGTTACCATCAGGGGAAACTGGGCGCAGGTTGTGTGGGAACTCTGTATCACCTTTTGTAATTTTTTTTTTTGTAAATCTGAAGTTATTCTAAGTTAAACATTTGTAGAAATTACATATAACTGTGTTAGGCCATTCTTGCATTGCTGTAAAGGAATACCCTAGGCTGGGTAATTTATAAAGAAAGGAGGTGTATTTGGCTCCGGGTTCCGCAGGCTGTGGAAGCGTGGCACCAGCATTTGCTGGGCTTCTGGGGCGGCCTCAAGAAGCTTTTACTCTTGGTGGAAGGTGAAGCAGGAGCAGGCACGTCCCATGTCGAGAGCGGGAGCAAGAGAGAGGGTGGGGAGGTGCCACACACTTCAAATGACCAGCTCTCATGAGAGCTCATTGTCACAAGGACAGCACCAAGCCATGAGGGAACCGCCTACATGAACCTCCAGCCCTGCCTCCAGCCCTGGGGACTGCATTTCAACACAAGATTTGGGTGGGGACAAATATCCAAGCCACATCAATAACATATCTTGATGAACTAAAGATTGGCTTTCACTATTCAAGGAATTAGAGTGAGGGCCTGAAGAAGACCTCAACAAGAAACAAAGGGTTTAGAACAATGGTGGAGGGCAGACTTCCAAAGTGAGTTTTTATTTATTTATTTATTTTTTTTGTGGTGATAAGATTCATTTGTGGCCGGGCATGGTGGCTCACACCTGTAGTCCCAGCAATTTTAGGGGCTGAAGAGGGTGGATTACCTGAGGTCAGAAGTTCAAGACCAGCCTGGACAACATGGCAAAATCCCATCTCTACTAAAAATACAAAAATTAGCCAGGCATGGTGGTGGGTGCCTGTAATCCCAGTTACTTGGGAGGCTGAGGCAGGAGAATCACTTGAACCCAGGAGGCAGACATTGCAGTGAGCTGAAATCACGCCATTGCACTCCAGTCTGGGCAACAGAGTAAGACTCTGTCTCAAAAAGAAAAAAAAAAGTTCTTTTCTGTAGGTTTAGTTGCCCATTAAAAAGTCCCTTCATGTTGTAGGTTCATCTCACAGCAGGAGGCTTTGTCATTCCAAGCAGCTTTAAGGGCCAGCCACATTCAGTGCTGGCGGTGATAGCAAAGAGAGCCATGTGGGCTGATACGCCCACTCACCTGAGGCATACACAGGCAGGCAGAGTCTGAGCGAAGAATAAACACACAGAGGTGAGAAAGCTTGGGAACTGTGAATGCAAACGTCTGCTGAAAGCACTGAGGGAATGTAGCGTAAAGAAGCAAAGGGTGTTGCCATGTTCAGATTCCCTAAAATCAAGCCCTGCTTCTCAGAAGTGCACCCCATCAGGCTTCACCACATCAGTGCCTCAGGATGATGCCCTTTTTCCTTGCGGATGCGGCCCCAGGCTTCCTCTCTAACACTGTAGATGCAATTCTTCCTAATGAGTTTAATGACTGCTTAGATGATTCCAGCAACTTCCTGGCCTCTCAGTTCCACGACTTTCCCACCTCCCATGATCCTGTCCTCTACCCCTCTCAGCCACCTCTGCCACTGTCTAATCTTAGATTCTGTCATTACCAACAACTCTGTTATCCTGCTTTTGAGCAGCACACTTGGCGGTAGCTTTCCGTTGCACACTCTCTAGCACCCCTACCACAGCCACCCTAGCACCCAGAGGATTCTAACCCAGAGAATTAGCCCCCTTCACTTTCCCGTGGCCTATAAGGTTCTCACCTCTCCCCATGCTCTGCTTAGAATTTGCAATTCAACTTTTTAATTGCTCCCTCACACACATCCTCACATCTCTTGCTGTTCCTCCTGCTATCGTGTCTACCTGCTGTCTTCAGCTGGGTTGCATGGGAGGCAGGTTCTGAGATGGGGGCTTGTAGACAGGAAGTGCATTAGGAAATGTTCTCCAGACAAACCTGTGGGCACGTGAGGGGAGCATGATTGGACAGAGGCCACCATCGTCGCACTTGTTCATCAACCACCAGAATCAGGCAAGGGGTGTCAAAGGGTGTTCCAGAAGGCCTGCTGGGCTCCAAGCACATCATTCTCTGACAAACATGTTACTCTCATATTTATTTCACCTGCCAATCAGAAGAGTCTTGCCCACTCTCATTGTTTTATCTTGAGGCCTCCACATGGCCAACTGGACAACCGGTTGTCAGCCCTCATCTTTCTCACCCCACAGTGGGCCTCTTCTTCTCCAGGAGAGCACACCTTTCCCTCAGCCTGCTGGATTCCTGCCTTACAGGTGACTTCCTTCTGGGCTCCTTCCCTGTACCTTCCTCAGTTTTCAAAACCGGGGGTTGCCTGGAGCTCAGTCCGGGACACTGTCTCTTTATAATCTCATCAGTTCCCATGAGTTTGCATCCTGTCTGTGTGCTATGGACTCTTGATTGACTTATTCACTTGGCCTTTTCCCTTGAAATTTGGACTTGAAAATTCAGTTCCCTATGCCACATCTCCATCTGAATGCCTGTTAGGCACTGCGGACTCAAAATATCCCAAGCTCATGTCTTGATTTCTCCAGCCCACTACCTGTGCCTTCGCCACCTCAGTGGATGGTAACGCTTTCTTCTGTTTAGTGCCTTCCAGTCACCTGCAAGGCACTTCTTCTGTCATACCCCATGTGAATTTCAATAGCAAATCCTGTCCACTCCAGCCTCCCAAAAACCCAAACTTCAGCCATTTCTCACACACGGCAGCCACCTTGCTACAAGCCACCGTCATTTTCCGTCTAGACTAAATTGGTCTTCTTCTTCTTTTCTTGCCCTCCCGTGCCTCCTGCCTATGTGCTGCACCTGTGTGCACCTGAGCATGGCAGACACCCACTCTGCGGGCTCGCCTCAGCTCGCCACCTCACACCTGTTTACTTAGGAGTACTGAGTTTTAGATTGAAGTTTTTAGAAAACAACCTCCCAGACACTTCTCTTCAAAGCCCTTGAAACAATAGGCAGACTCGGCCACTCCCTCCCCATGGCTGTGAAGGGAAGCCACACCCTCACAGTGGCCCGATGCCCACTGCATGGTGGGCGCCAGCCCACCTCGGCTCTCATCGTCACTCTCCCCGGCATGCTGGACCCCACTGCTTTGGGACAGGCAGCATCATCTGCCTCCACATCTTTACTTTTGTCACTCTGTTTGCCGAAACATTTTCCCTCGGAGAGCTGGGTGGTTTAGCCCCACACTCCTGCTCTGTCCTCTCCTCAGGTAGCGTCTTCACAGTCAGAGCTTCTCGTACCACTCCGCTTAAAATGACAACCCCCAAATGCCACCCTCAATTTTCCCTCTGAGCACGGATGCCCACCTACCCCTATATGTATGTCTTTATTTTGTCCTGTGCTCCTGGAACAGAAGCTCCATGACAGCAGGACTTGCTCTGTTTGTTCAGGGCCTTATGCCCAGTGTGTAGAACAGTACCTGACCCCTGCTAGATACATAATCCATATTCACTGAGGAAATGACGAATGTGTGCATTTCTGAAGGGCCGTTCTCCATCATCATGCTGTTTCCTAGCATAAAACCCTTTAATGGGGCCAGGCACAGTGGCTCATGCCTGTCATCCCAGCACTTTGGGAGATCAAGGTGGGCAGATCACCTGAGATCAAGAGTTTGAGACCAGCCTGGCCAACATGGCAAAACTCCATCTCTACTAAAAATACCAAAATTAGCAGGGCATGGTGGTGCATGCCTGTAATCCCAGCTACCCAGGAGGCTGAGGCAGGAGAATTGCTGGAACACAGTGGGCAGAGGTTTCAGTGATCCGAGATTGCACCACTGCACTCCAGCCTGGGTGACAGAGCAAGACTCCATCTCAAAAAACCAGCCTGGCCAACGTGGTGAAACCCTGTCTCTACTAAAAATACAAAAAAAATTAGCTGGGCATGGTGATGCACGCCTGCAATCCTGGCTACTTGGGAGGCTGAGGCAGGATAATTGCTTGAACCTGGGAGGTGGAGGTTGCAGTGAGCCGAGATCGTGCCACTGCACTCCTGCCTAGGCAATGGAGCTAGACTCTGTCTCAAAACAAAACAAAACAACAAACAAAGAAAAACCCTTTAATGGATTTTGTAGGAAGAAAAAGTTCTACCTCATTCCCTATCCTTCCTCCCCAAGAGGAGGGAACACTGTGAAGACGGGTTCAATGTCCAGGACATACACCTCACGGGGAGGGTCACCACGGGCTGAGCGTCCACATGTGCTGGTGTGCCCTTCCCTTCTCCTCTGACTGTTCCTGCTACCATGGCAAGCTGTGCTCTATACTCTGCCCTTGGGAGGCCTCAGATAAGATGAAGCCCTTATGGTTTTGACAGGCTGCCCACGGGACAGCTGGTGTTGGGAGTTAGGCAGGAAGAACCCTCCCGGGTGCCACATTAGGTGTTGACTCTAAACTCAGTACTCCTGAGTAAATGTGTGTGGAGCAAGGGGTGGGGAAGGGCTGTGCAAGCATGCCCAGCTAATTATTTTTAGTTTTGCAAGGCTTGGGACTGAGGGGTTTCCCAGGACACCAAATTTTGGTGCTAAAATTGGGACAGACCTAGCAAAACTGGGCTGGCTGGTCACCCTACATTTTAGACACTAGGGAGAGTCTGAGGTCCAAGGGCCCCTCACTTCTTCAGTGGATTGTTCCACATGGAAATGTGGGTCCAGTCCTGGTCAACCCCTCCTTAAGTCTGCACACCTGGCTGGTTGCTGTCACTGCTGCCCCGTGTTGCCCTCCCATGCTTCCTGCCCATGTGCTGCACCTGTGTGCACCTGAGCATGGCAGACACCCACTCTGCGGGCTCACCTCAGCTCCCCACCCCACACCTGTTTACTCAGGAGTACTGAGTTTTAGATTGAAGTTTTTAGAAAACAACCTCCCAGTCATTAAGAAGTCCCTGATTCCTATTTGCCATATGTGGGGAGTGGAAAGACCAGCAATTCCTTGGTCTACCTAGAACTGTCCTGGGTTTAGCACTTGAAGTCCCACATTCCAGGAATGCCCTTGATTCCAGGCAAATGGGGATGATCAGCGTTCTAATGCGAGGAGTATGGAGCAAGCAGCTGTGACTTGAGCCCGGCTGGGAATTCCGGCCCCTGGATCCCAGGTCATCTTAATGCCACCAGTGTCCCATGATCAAACCCCTTGTTTACACCAGTTCTCTGAATAGCTCCCTGAGTTTGTCTATAACATACATGATGAGTAATGTTCTCATGTGCACTATACCAGTACCAACCTACTCTGATATTCACATAAGCCCTCCAAAATGTTGTGAAGAAAAAGACCATGACAAGTTTTATTAATCACAGGTATCATCAGTCATTCATTACCGGCTGCAGTATGAGTATGTACAACTCCGTAGTTTTTCTCCCAGTGAAGAACAGTATTGGAATGTGTGATTGTGTTTTATGGGATTCCTTCATACAGTCATATGTCACTGAACAACAGGGATGCATTCTGAGAAATTTGTCCTTAGGCCATCTTGTCATTGTGTGAACATCATAGGGTGTACTCACCTAAACCTAGATGGTACAGCCTGCTACACACCTAGGCTAAGTGGGATGACCTGTTGCTCTTAGGCTACACACCTGTATAGCATGTTCCTGTACTGAATGCTGTAGGCAGTTTTAACACACTGCTAAGTATTGTGTGTATATAGAGAAGGTACAGTAAAAATGCAGTATTATAATCTTATGGGACTACTGTGGTATATGCAGTCTGTCATTGACCAAAGTGTTCTTATGCTATGCATGATTGTAGGGTCTACTTTATGAGAGGATTCTGTAAATGATTGTCCCCTCATTATTGGTATTAACTGTTACTTGCCACTCCTGGGCTGCAGAATAGAGTGCATCTGTCCGAGCTTGGCGTGTTCCCTCACACCCCTCAGGCTGGGTGCCATTCCCCTCTGTGTGAGTCTCCACACAGTGCTTTACGCACCCTTCTGGAACACGCCCGTGTTTCTTAGCCTCTGAGATTTCTGTTTGCTCTTCCCTCTGCTAAATGCACTTCTCCTTTCTCAGCCTGGTGTTTGCCCCTTCCTCCTCTGGGGCACACCTCGGGTGCCATCTTCTCCCTGAAGCCTCGCAGTCTCCCTCAGATGCCCACGACCCCATCCCCTGCTCCACTCTATGGAGACACCTGCTGCCTGCAGCCCACACTGAGCCACCCTCTTGTTCTTTGTCCTCTTGCTTCTCCCCTGCTGGAACTAGAGTTCTTTTAGGTCAGACAATTTGTCTCACTCTTTATCCAACCAGTATTCAACTACTTACTATGCTCAATTTGTTTTCTTTCTTTTTTTTGGAAGACAGGTTCTTGCTCTGTCACCCAGGCTGGAGAGCAGTGGCATGATCATGGCTCACTGCAGCCTTGAACTGGGCTCAAGCAATCCTCCCCCCTGAGCCTCTAGAGGAGCTGGGACTACAGGCATGAGCCAGCATGCCAAGCTAATTATTTTTAGTTTTGTAGAGATGGAGTCTCACTCTATTGATTTGGCTGGTCTTGAACTCCTGGTCTCAAGCGATCGTCCTGCCTCAGCCTTCCAAAGTGCTATGATTACAGGCAGGAGCCTCTGCGCCTGGCCCATGCTGACTTTTTAATGTAATGTAATGCAATGCATTTAATTTTACTTGTTTTCTCTCATGGTTACCCTGACTTTACTAAGGTGTAATTGACAAATAAAAATTTTATATATTTATAGTGTATGATTTCATGTGTCGACATATGTATACATTGGGAAATGATTAAATCAAGCTGACTTATCTACCACCTTGTATGCTTATTTTTTTGTGGTAAAAACATCTATTCTTTTAGCAATTTTCAACTATGCAATAGAGTATTATTAACCAGAGTCACCACGCGTTACAACAGACCTGAGCATGTATTCATTTTGCATCACTGAAAGTTTGTACTCTTTCACAAACATATCCCCAGTTCCACTCCCCTGCTCCCCATCTCGTCTACCCACCATACCTCCTGCCCCCGGTAACCACCATCCCACTCTGCTTCTGTGATTTCAATGCTTTTAGATTCCACATGTAAGTGAAATCGTGCAGCATTTGTCTTTCTGCATCTGACTTATTTTACCAAACATTCTCCAGGCTCATCTGTGTTGTCCCAAATGACAGAATTTCCTTATTTTTAAGGCTGAATAATATTCCACTGTGTATATATACACCACTTTCAATATCCATTCATCTGACATATTGATTTCACTTCCTTTGGGTATGTGCGCAGCAGTGGGATTGCTGGATCATAAGGTAGTTGTGTTTTTAGTTTTTTGAGGAAACTCCATACTGCTTTCTGTGACGGCTGCACCAATGTACATTCCCAGCAACAGTGTGCCAGGGTTCCCTTTTCTACACTCTCTCAACACTTGCTGTTGTTCGCCTTTTTACACTCACTTTACTATACATGGGATTTTTCCACCAGACACTGAGTTAGATTGAATAAGCTCCGAGGCCTCCTCATACTGGAAATATAGAGTTAGATTTAGTACATCTGTGGTCAAATCCCAGCTCCATCCCCCATATCGGGGAGATTTGGAGTCAGTCATTTAAACTCTGGGCTTCAGATTTCTTGCTCACCTCATAGCAAGGATCAACATAGCAATTGATACAAATTGCAAAGGGCAATACCAGTACTATGGAGAAGGCTATGGAGGATATTCGTATCGACTCTACCGTCCCCACCTGCCACACCTGGCCTTAGGCGCTGCGCTGGCAAAGCAGAGACTGCAGCAAGGCTGCCTGGCCAGCACCTCTGATGTGTCCCGAGCATGTTTCCTCTACATTCCCTATTGGTTCAGATGCCAAAGTGACCAGTGCATCACCCTTACAATCGCACAGGAGGATGGACTTTCGAATGCACTTTTAGGCTTAAATTAACGAGGGATGCTTCAGCTAATGTCCGCTGTGTTTGGATAGCAAGTGACCACAGCATGAGGGAGTACAGGCAAAGATGGTAAGGAAGAGTGCCTCTTCCTAAAACTGAAGCTGTCGGAATTTCAGGGAATTATTTATGTTTTTTTTGTAAGTAGCCTGCTTATAGGAAGATTTCTTTTCCTTCTTTCTGATGCTTTTGGTAGTTGCACACACATTGCGTAGTTTCAGAATTGCTAAAATAAATAGTCACTCATTACGGATTCCTCGGGACTCATTTTAAAGGCAGTTCTGTTGAACTTACCTGCTATCAATTTACATGCAAAATACTGTTCTATGGGCATGCTCATATAATTTGGGGGTAATTTCACAGATAATTGCTTTAATGTTCCTAATTCCAGCATATCTACACTAAACAAAGAGCAAGACTCATCATGCTAAATAAGCTTGAAATATTTGTTAAGCTGGCAGAAATGCCCTCTGATTTCAGATGTCTTAGCTGTGGCGTGCTGTGATTGGAAGCAGGGTGGTGGGTAAAGATGTGGGCTTTTGGAATAGGCAGATCTGGTTGAGTCAGTGCTTTTCTGGATGCTGCTCGGCTTCTTACTTTGAGCCTCAGAATTGTCATCTATAAAACAGGGAGTGTGAAAACAAGGGCTTACATGTGTTTGGTGTGATTGTGTTCCAGCCACCATCTTAATCACCTTTTATATGATCTCATGTCATCTTCAGAACACTCCCGTAAGGCTTATTCCCCTAATAAAGGAGAGAAAATTCATTTACAGACCCTAAATCCCCAACTCCTGTGCTTCATCCTGTGAGAGTGCCCATCCTGCAAGGTCAGAATGATGCCGGGCGGGAACCCTTTCCACACCCCCTCTACCTGCCATGTTCTCCTTTATGCAGAAGGACCAGGCATTTTTGAGGGGGGCCGCCCTCTGTTTTCACCACCCTACAGCAGTGAAGGAGGCAGGAAGGCTGTCATCTCTCCATACCTAGGACTGCAGGCTTGCCTCTTGAACCCGACCATGGTGTCATGGAAGAATTTATTCCCAAGTATTTCTTACTAGAACCCCAGAGTTTTGCAGAGTGTTCACCCCCATCCCACCCTCAAAATCCTCTGACACTACATATACTCATTTCATGCTCTGTGGTGTGATGATCATATTAACACAGACCTCGATAAGGCCATATTGCATGAAGCTGCAAATGTATATAAAGGGACATTGAGATAAAACACTCAAGAGCAAGGCTGCATCAGGTCCTTGAGCCCCTGGATGTCCTCCTTTCCTGAGCGCCCGTGCTTCGCTGAGATTGCTTGGCCATGAGCTCAGTGACTGCCAGACATTCAAGACATCAGTGGCGTTCTGGGTTTGCAAAGGCATTTCCTGCCCTTGCTCCATTTCCTGGGACTGTTGCCAGGTGTTTCAAGCAGAACTCAACCAGCGACCAGCAGGTGTTCATTAAGTGCCTGTTGAATGCCTGGTGTTCCTGCAGGCGCAAAGCAGTTTAGGCACCTGCTCCCTGTTACCAGAGCCAGGATCCCATTTCAGTACTCCTGGGGAAAGTTGAGACAAAACAAAAATCACTCTAACACGTAGAATATTGAGAGGTGTTTTTTGTTTTTGTTTCTTTTTTTGTTTGTTTGTTTGGTTTTTTGTTTTGCTTTTCGATGTTTACTTGGCTGGGGAGGAAAATGGAGACTAGTCTAAGATAATTCTACAAATGCTCCAGAGGAACATTCTGAGTAGATGGTAAATAAGAAAAACTCTGCTCCCATTCCCCCAACATCTCTCAGTTGCTTCAAGTGTTAAGCCCTCTCTCAGCACTGGGACCTCCCACCTCAGGTGACACTCGGGTGCATGATGGAAAGATCCAGGTCAGCTTGATGTTTTAGCACTAGATGTTCCCCTAGTAGCATCCCTTTCAGCTTCCCCTTTGGGGCTCCTGGCCTCATGGGGCTGTGTGCCTTGATGACTCTAGGCACCAGTGGGTCCCTGAGACCCTTGTCTCCCATCCAGCATCAATGCATCCCTTAGGCATATGCTGAAACTCCAAGGACCTTGTGTATCACCAGAGGGAGAAGGCACAGCACCCCAAGACAAAGAGGCTGCATATTGCATGGCTGTGTATAATACCTAAAGAAAACCACAATTATTGGACAGTTTCTTACTCCTGGAAGATCTGTGACTCCAGACTCACTACTAAGGTGGGAGCACAGAATACTCCCCAGACTCTAGATGCTGTGGCGCCCCCGTGGTTGACGGCCACACTCCCTGACCAGAGGATGACTTGGAGGAGCCCAGAGAGACCCTCCAAGGCAAGGCAGTGGCTTATGCAAGAGAAGGCAAGATATGGTACTCTTGGGACCACTTACAGACACACTCCTCTCAAATGAAGGAGCACTCGCTAAAATGAAACTGCTCAGGGATGGTTGGAATAGAGACATGGCAGCATACTTTTGACAAAGCAAGTATGGGAAGGCTTTCAACTTTTACTAAAAGGGCCAAGTGAGTCAGTGTTGGTGAAAGTTAGGGGTGGCATTATATTTTATGGAAAGTACTTTCTCTCTGCTGGAGTCATCTGCTCAGCTAGGAATTCCTCTTCTCCTGGCGAGGCTGGCTGGTGCCTCTGGAGTTGTGAAGTACAAAATGTCACACTCCTACCCCTGTGCAAAGCATGTGATTCTCACTGCTCTGTGGGGCACATTTTAGACAATGAAACTTAAAGTTACTTGAGAATAGGTCTGTCTGGAGCCCTGAGAGCCAGGATGAGATGGGTCACAGGTGAGTCCACACTCAGGAGTTCCTAGTACCCTGGACTAATGGCTTTTGAGCCAGTTTTGTCCAACCTTCCCTTTCAAAAGGGTTTGACATAGAACTTTCCACACTAGCCCTCAGGTTTCCTGAGCATGCTGCCTCTTGCTCAAGCATCCTTTCAATTTTCCTACCTCTAAACTCAAATGGTTACAGGAGCAACATGAGGAACCTACTTGGGTTCTATGTGCTGCGTGTGAGGAATGAGAGAAAACAAGTGGGTCAAATTCTCGATTCTGCAAGGAAAGGTCCTCTCTTCCATTCGCCTTGGCATAGATGCTCTTCTTGGTCTAGCTTTCACAGTACCACTTTTTGTTTTCCATTCTATTTTTTTTTTTGTTACGGTAAAATATGCATAACTTAAAATTTACCACGGTAACCATTTTAAAGTGCTATTCAATACATTCACATTGTTGTGCAACCATCATCACCATCCAGCTCCAGAACTTTTCCATCTTCTCCAACTAAGGCTCTGTACCCATCAGACACAAACTCCTTATTCTGCCTTCCCCCAGCCCCTGGCAACTACCATTCCCACTTTCTGTCTTTATAAATTTGACTTCAGGTTCACTGTGCCTCGTATGATACAGAGAGAGAGAAATATTTCTCTACCTTAGAAGAGGAGGAGGAGGAGCAATGATGGAAGAATATTGGGGAGAAAAGCACAGGTGGGCTCACCGATGATAAATGGGAAGTTGACCTTCAGCCCCATGGTGTCTGAGAAGTGGTGGGGATATAGGGTGGCCAGACCATTAGTTTTCCCAGGGCTGAGGGGTTTCCCAGAACACCAAACTTTAGTGCTAAAACTGGGACAGTACTAGGAAAACTGGGCTGGCTGGTCACCCTACATTTTAGACACTGGGGAGAGCCTGAGATCAAAAGGGCCCCTCACTTTTCTTCAGCAGATGAAATGTTTCTTCACATGGAAACGTAGGTCCAGATCCTGTCATATTTCTCCTTATCTGTGCACACCTGTGTGGCTGCCATCATCGCAGCCCTGTGTTGCCCTCTGATGCTCGCTGCCTGCGTGCTGCACCTGCATGCACCTGACACATTGCAGACACCTGCTCTGCCAGCTTGCCTTAGCTCCTCACGCAGAGTTGGCCAAATCAAGAATGTTTCTATGTGACTGAAAACACCTGGACACCTTTCCTCCTGCCTCCTCTCTCCCACTGCACATGCATGACTGAAGCACACATTTCAGTTGGGGCTCTGGGGATGGGCAGGAAAAACAGGGAAAAAATAAAATTCATGGCCTTACATAATAAAGTTATTTAAAAATGACAAGCTAAAAAGCAATGCAGTTAAAAAGTCATTATTAATTTAAAGTTATCACCAAAAATTATTAAATTTCTGAGTCCAAAATGTCCCCATGTTGCAGACGCACTGATATTCTTATTTGGAACGTTCTCACCAACCTCAGAAGTAAGTTGAATCCAAGCAAGTCTATATCATTTGAAAATAAACCCAACTCTGTAAACCTCATGGGAAATGGACCTCATGGGAACTGGACTGCTCGTCTGTGAGGAACAATGTCAGAACAGGCTCTACTTCTCTTTCTGAGTTTCATGATAACCTTCAACAAAGAAGGAATACCCCTGCTATTTAGAACTTTGCCTGGTGATATCACCAGCAATAAAACATCTTTTCTTTCCCATTCAATTCACTGTAATAAAGCAGAGCACAGTGCGTCTCTGAAGAAACATGCTCAGACTTAGCTTTTTTAAAGAAATTATTGTAAGTAAAGAAGGAAGAAAGAAACACAGAAAGCAGCTCAACAGTCAAAGACAGGTTTATTTTGGAGAATAAACCAGAGACAGGCTTCTGGCTGATTTCAGTCAGGAGCATTCTTTCTCACAGACTAAGGGTGTTTAAGGATTTAGGAAATGCGGGGAGCCTATCGCAGGCTCGGGATGTTTCTATGTGAGGTAAAGTTTATTGGGGGGTTGGAATCTCTGTTTGAAGGTGAGGTTATCTCAGGGTTGCCACATTTCTGGTTGGAGGTGGGTTTATCTTAGGGTGCGAATGTTTCTGGTGATGCTGACATTAGCCATTAGGCTGATGTTTTGGGGCTGGATTTAGGTGGTTTTTTAACCAAGGAGCACTTAAAATGGCAGTGTTTGTCCAAGATGGCGATGCTCCTGCTCTGTCAAAAGTCACAGATGACATAATAATTGTACATACTTATGGGGTGGAATGATATTTCAGTGTAGGCACACACTGTGTAATGATCAAATCAGGGCAATTGCCATATTCATCACTTTACATTTTTATCACTTCTTTGTAGTGATAACTTTAAAAATCTTCTCTTTTAGCTTTCTTAAAATATACACCACATTATTATTTGCCATAGTCACCCTACTGTGTAGCAGAACAACAGAACTTATTCTCCTCAACTCTAACTTTATACCTGTTAACGAGCCTCTCCCATTCTGCCTTCTCCCTCCCCTCCCCAGCCTCTGGTAACTGCTATTCTATTTTCTACCTCTACAAAATCAACTTTTTTAGAATGAGTGAGAATGTGCAATATTTGTCTGTCTGTGCCTGGCTTATTTCGCTTACCATAATGTCCTCTAGGTTCATTCATGTTGTCATGAATGACAAGATTGCACTGGTTTTATGGCTGAAGAGAACTCCATTGTGTATATATACCACATTTTCTTTATTCATTCAGCTGGAGATGGGCATTTAGGTTAATTCCATAGCTTGGCTATTGTGAACTGTGCTGCAATAAACATGGGATGCAAATATATCTTCAGCATACTGATTTTATTTCCTTTGGATATATACCCAATCATGGGATGGCTGGGTCAAATGTTCTATTTTTTAGTTTTTTGAGGAACCCCCCTACTGTTTTCCACAGTGGCTGTCCTATTTTACATTCCCATAACAGTGTGTGAGTTTTTGTTTTCACCAGCATCTGTTATTTTTTTTTCACCTTTTTGATAACAGCCATTCTAACGGAGGTAGGGCAATCTCTCACTGGGGTTTTGATTTGCATTTCACTGGTGATTAGTGAGGTTGAGCCTTTTTTCATGTATCTGTTGGCCGTTTGCACATCTTCTTTTTTTTCCCTAATCAGCCGGAGATTCTTTACAACTCTGCAGGGGTGTTGGCAGACCTGACCACACAGGTGAAGTGAACCTGTGTCCCCTGCAGTATTGAGCAGTACAGCTGAGGATGGTCCCTTCAGCCTTGGGGATGTGGTTAGTGTCTGCTTCCGAAAGCAGAGGGCATGTTTCCACCCTTACTTGTGAGACTTCTCTTTGACCTATGTCACTGTGGATACGGCATTTTTTAAAAACTCATTTTTCTTCAACTTCCCCAACCCTCTGCCCTGCATTACATTCTCTGATGGTCCTTCTGGCTACTTGCATGGGGAACGTTTCTCCAGCCCTGCCACAGATGGAAGCACATCCAAGTCCAGCCCCGATGTTCTTTCCTGTCCTTCTGTCACCACAGTCACATCCAGTTTCTTACTGCTGAAGCGCTTAAACTGGTGTGCAAAACCAATCCTCCCCCCTCCTCCTCCCTGTTCTTGTGGTTTTCCTATCTCATTAGGGGCCACCGTGCCCTCCTTATCATTCAGGCTGGAAACCCCAAAGCTTCCCACTTCTGGCCTCTCACGTCCACCAGCCATCCCTTCATCTCTTCACTGAAATGGCTGACACCACTGCCTCCTCTTTTCCCTTCCAGTTATCATTGCCCCAGGGTAAGCTCTTGTGAGAATATCACTTACCTGGTCTCCTGGCACTTATTCGTTGCATTTGTGGTCCATCAAACATGACTACCAGGAGGCCACAGATTGTTGCTGGCATCAGGTTCCCTGTCAACGGCGTGAGTGGATCCAGGTGACTGTATACCGGGGGTGTTCAGTCTTTTGGCTTCCCTGGGCTGCACTGGAAGAATTGTCTTGGGCCACACATAAAATGCACTAACACTAACAACAGCAGATGAGAAAAAAAATCACAAAAACATCTCATAATGTTTTAAGAAAGTTTACGTATTTGTGTTGGACCTCATTCAAAGCCATTCTGGGCTGCATGTGGCCTGTGGGCTGCGGGTTGGACAAGCCTGCTGTACACTTTCTTCCAACACCAACACCCACCCCAATCCCCTGCACAACATCTCGACTGGAGGCCACTCAATACAAGAGTAAGGGCAAACTGTTCAGCCCCACTACCCAAAATCTCCACCGTTTGAATTCCCCTTGGCTTTCCAGGCTAATCCTGCATTAAGGCCTCAGCCAACTTCGCACTCCTACTGGGTCCTACACATCAACCCTGTACTGGTCCACTCCCCATAATAGGTTGCAGATCAAACACATAATTACCAGTTAATTTAAATTTCTGACAAACCAAGCAGTTTTTTTGAGTATAAGTATGCCCCATGCAATGTCTGAAGAGTAGTCAGATTGAAATGTCATTTTAAAAAAATCTAAATTCAAATTTAACTGGGCATCTTGCATTTTATCTGGCAATCTAGCTAGGACTCTAGGTTTCTGTTTTCATAAACGCTTTATTGATATATAGAAGGGTACAATGCAACGGTTTCCAATGTATTCCCCCACTTATGTAATCACCCCAATCTCAGTTTAGAACATTTTAATCTCCTCACAAAATCCCTGCACCAATTAATAGTCTCTCAAGACCTCCACCTCCAGCCCTAGGTAAACACTAATCTATTTTTTGTCTTTATAGATGAGCTGCTTCTGGATATTTCAGGTGAATGAAACCATAGAATATGAGGTCTTTCACGACTGCTTTCTTTCACTTGGCATCAGGTTCTCAAGGTTCATCTGGGCTGTAGCATGGGTCAGAATTCCATTGCTTTTCATGGCCAAATATTATTCCATTGTATGGGTGTACTACATTTTATTTATTCATCCATCTGTTGATGGACATTGGATTGCTTATTTTGGCTATTATGAATAATACTGTTATAAAATTTTTTGTATATGTTTTTGTGTGGACATATGTTTTTATTTCCCTTGAGTATGTAACTAGACATGGAATTGCCAGGTCATATGGTAACTTTATGTTTGACAATTTGAGGAACTGCCAAACTCTTTTTCAAAGTGGCTGTGCCATTTTACATTCTCACCAACAAGTGTGAAATTTCCAATTTTGTACATCCTCAGCCACATTTGATATTGTCTGTCTTTTTGATGTTAGCCATCCTAGGGGCTCTGAAGTGGTATCTCATAGTGGCTTTTATTTGCATTTCCCTGATGACTAGTAATTGCAGGCATCTTTTCATGTGCTTATAGCCATTTATTTATCTTCTCTGGAAAAATACCTACTCAAATCCTTTGCCCATTTTGAAATTTAAAAAAATTATTAAATTGTAGGAGTTATTTATATATTTTGGATGCAAGTCCATTATCAGATATACAATTTGAAAATATATTTCCTCATTCTGTTTGCTGTCTTCTCTTTTTCTTTTTTAAAGTATCTGTAGTCTTTGTTCTATAGCCACACAACTCTGATGCTTTCCTGCATCATTCCTGAGGAATGCAGGAAAATGGAGGAGGGGCCAATTTTCAATGCCGAGGATTAAGAGGCCACCAATTCCCCATGTAAATGTGGGCAGGGACTGCCAAATACCTGGCCAAGACACCTGCCAATGTTCTGTGTCCTCATTGTTTATCTTTTCGTCATTCCTCCCGTTAGGGGAGTAAAGCTTTTTTTTCTTTTTTTAAAACAATTTTTAATTATTATGGGTATGTAATAGTTGTAAATATGTATAAATATAAAATATTATGGGGTACATGTGATGTTGTGATACAGGCATCCAATGTTTAATGATCAAATCATGGTAATTTGGATATCCACCACCTCGAGTATTTATTATTTCTTTGTGTTAGGGACATTCCAATTCCATTCCTTTAGTAATTTTAAGACATACAATAAATTATTGTCAGCTGTAGTCTCCCTATTGTGCTATGAACACTGGATCTTGTTCATTCTACCTAAGTGTATCTTTGTACCGATTAACCATCCCCACTTTCTCTCTCTCTCGTCTTTCCCTTTCTTGATTGTGTTCTCTGAAGTACAAAGTTTTCCATTTTGATGAAGTTCAATGTATCTATTTTTCTTTTTCTGTTTGTGCTTTGGATATCATATCTATCTAATCACTACCCTCACTGGTAGTTGAGAGTGGGTGGTGTGGTGTCTGTCTCCTCTCTAGAATGTAAGTTCCATAGGGCAGGTGTTTCCCTCTGTATTCCCCAAATCCAGAAAAATGTCTAACACATAGTAGGCGCTCAGTAATTATTTATTGAATGAGCAAAGAAATGAATAACGTGGATTTAATGAGGGATGAAACAGGAGTGCAATTAGAATGGACCCAAAGTAAAGGGAAAGTTCCCTTTTTATGACGGGGAGAGTTGAGTGCGTTTATAGACAGGATAGGAGGCACCGAAGGCAGTACATGAAGAAGCAGAGGAAATCAGGGCAATATATGGAGCAGATGGAGAGGGATATGTCTAGGCCACAGGTGAGACTTGCACAGGAGGCTCACCTTTCTCACAGAGACACAGACGTGCATCTGGTGGGAACAGCGAAAGCTCACAGCTGGGGCCTGGCTGTTGTCTGTCTGTGCTGAGGTGGGTGATGCGATGTGCCTGCCTGAGGGTGTGGAGCTTGTAGAAGAGGCTGAATGGAATCATGACCAGGAATAACAAAGGGATTCCAGTCTTTGCAGAAGATCCAGGGTGATGGGTAATCATCACTCTCTTGCCACCAGTTCCCATGCTTGGCAGGGGGGTCATATTTCCCAACAGAACTCTACACCTGAAGAATAAGAGAAGCAGATAATCTGTACCCCATGTCTGAATGGTGTCCCTGCACCCCGCCTCTCTGCAGTACACCCTTGGCTCTAAGATGTAGGGGCCACTGGGTGTATTTTTCTAGAGTTGAGGAGGTGTCCCCACATCCAACCCTGACCCAGCATCTGTCTTGTGCTTTTATCCAGAAATGTACTTGATAGAGTGAATTTAGCCTCCCTTTTCCTTTATTGTCCAGGGCTAAAATGTTCTCATTCTTGATGGTGTGTTATAAAAACAAGCATTTATTCCTAATGGGTGTTATCCATTTCATAGCAAGTACTAATACCAAAAATAAGCCATTGCTTTCACTGAAAGCAAATTGAGTATTTAACAACTGTATCTGAGCACAGCTGAAGAAATGAGATGAAATTTTTGAGAAACACATTGTCCTGACAAAATGTTATTGCCCAGGGTGGAGAGGAGCTAATTATAGCTGTATGGCAGGGCTGCAGCTGGTGTCTTGAGAAGGGCTCCACAGATGGTGGTGGGATGCGCATCCACCCCGGGTGAGGGCACATGTGTGTCATTGCTCATCTCTTGCTTGGATCCACAAGCAAAATAGCATTTTTGAAGTAAAAGTGTCTCTGTTAGAACCAGGGGCTATATATGTTCTGCAGTGAAAGCAAAGGTGAAGAGAATTATGCTAGAAATGTCTCAGCTTCTGTTGTTTTAACTTGTGTGGACTGATTTCAGTCTTCATGTCACCATATTATACCAGACACCAGGAGCCTGGTGGGCTCATTTCCTTTCCAAGCTGACGGTGTCCCTTAACCCTGACTCTGGGTTTCCTTGATGCTGCCTAGAATTCTGACCTCTCCAGCACCCTCGACAGCCTCCTCTGGATTCAAGGTTCTGACAGTTCCAATAAAGAAAGTCCATGCTGCCTGACACGAGGAAGGTCAGCCATATTTACACTTTTAACTGCATACAGTTGAAACTGAAAAAAATTGCAGAAAAGGTATTTTTAAAAATATTTAGGTTTATGTAAGAGTTGGATGTTCCAAATATTGCTTTATTCAAACAGCTGGGAGGCAGATGCACCTGACCTTGGTTAAGCTATTTGCACTTGTAAATGTTAGAGTTTGACCGTATTAGTAAAATTATATTCATTCATGTAAATTGCATGCAGTGAAAACTCTGTCTTTCCCGTGTATATGTAAACAGTGTTTGCCTGAATTCGCAGGGCATGCAGTCATTACGAATGCACTCAGATTTTGAAGCTGTATGCACTCTATTCTGGAAGGCATTTAGCTGTGATTCCTCCAAGATCCTTATTGTCAAAGTGCAAAATCAGACAAACAGCAATTTAGCACCATCCAGGTTGAGCACCTTTCAGCCTTTGCAGTAGCTTCCAGCCCCAGGCTGCCACCATGGGTTTCATGCTGATGCAGCTTCTGGCCAGATTTCTATCTTCCTGAGTTTTCTGGAAATACATGGGGCTGGTGGCTGATGGATGCAGAAGTAGATCCAGGGGAGGCACTGCTGCTTGGTGGGAGGTCTTCACAATCCTCGCACAAAGTCGCTTTTATTTTATCCCTAAAGTCGCCTTTTAGGGATTTGCCTTTTCTTCACTTATCACCACACATGAGGCCCTTTAACATGAGCAAAGATTTCCTACTTTGGGTCTTCACCTGCACCCTGAGTGATTATGGCAGACCCAACTAGCTGTCTTCTCAAAATTCACCCCATCCCTTCCTCCTTTTCAACATAATTCCACTTTTTAAGGTATCCATTCTCTTCTGGGAGCCCTGAGCTGTCCAGCCTCAGAGAGCTCATCTGGATTGGTATAAATCAGCTCAGTGACCTCAGGCTTTTCTCCAGTAATTCATTTAAGCAGGAGAGTAGGCTGCAAATCTGGCCGGGAGACACAGGGGTAGTGTGCTGTGTTGGGGGTGGTGGTGCAGTGTGCCTGGGAAGGTTTTCTTTCCTCCAATAAAAAGAACTGAGGGATAATCAGCATGGGATGTTGTATGAAAGTTTGGAACTGTTGCAGCCATCTTGCAATCAAGAGGAATTATCTCACAAGAACAATCCAGCATGAAGGGTAAAAAGATAAAATTAATGTCAATCTATGAATTGGAGTAGGATAAAAAAATCTTGGTTTCTGATGATATTTTTGAGCTGTTGAGTTAACCAGCTACTAACTTCAGACTTCTTGTTAGGCGAGACAATATTGTCTTTATAGTTAAACCAAATGAATCAGGATTTTCTATAGCTTTCAGCAGAAGAATCCAAAATAGTAGTCTATGCCAAAAGTAAACTGATTATTGTTACTTATTGTATTTAACATTCCCAGTGATCCTCTAATGCCTCAGAAGAATTCAAATTTCTGGGTATAGCCTGGGAGGCCCTCTAAGATCCAGCTCATCTCTCCATCACTAGATTATTTTCTTTTACCTTCACTCCTCATTGCCCCCAAACCCCCACAATGTCCATGCAAAAGCTCTTGCAGATCCCCAACTTGTTGCAATGTCTTCACATGGGCCCTGCAGTCATCCTAGAACATCTTGTGACTGTTGATATATCTGGATTATTCATCAATCCTTCTTCTAGACTCAGCCCAGGTCCTGTCTCCGAGGTATGATTCTCCACTCTTCTCTTCTGCTTGGCTGGGTGGTCCCTACTTTGTGCTTCCTTAGCTTCTTGTGCATCCTCTACCCCAGGGTCACCTTCCTATGCCCTTTACTATTAGCGACAATGGGAGCCATCCCAGAGGTCTTGGCCATGAAAGTCAGAGACAGATCTGGCTTATCAGCTCTCCCAGGCATTATTGGTTCGTGATGCTTAATGGGTGTGACTAATGTGCCAGCTGAGTCTAGCTTAGAGAGGCAAGGCTTGATCACTCTGCCATCATCTATGCATCCTGATAGCATGGCACTTTTTACACTGCCATTTTTAAAAGAGTTTTGTTTTTTTCTTTTTCAATTTTTATTCTAGATTCCAGGAGTACATGTGCAGATTCGTTGCAAAGGTATATTGTGTGATGCTGGAGTTTCAGGTACGATTAAGCCCATCACTCAGGAAGTGAGCACAGTATCCAATACGGAGTTTTTCAGCACTTGCTCCCCTCTCCTCCCTCCGCGTGTATTCCCCAGTGTCTGTTGTTCCCTTCTTTGTGTCTATATGTACTCAATGTTTAGCTCCCACTTGTAAGTGAGAACACATGGTACTTGGCTTTCTGGTCCTGCACTAGTTGGCCTAGGATAATGGTCTCTAGTTGCATCCATGTTGTTGCAAAGGATATGATTTTTTTTTATGGCTGCATAGTATTCCATGGTGTATATGGACCACATTTTCTTTATACAGTCCACCACTGATGGGCACCTAGGTTGATTTTATGTTTTTGCTATTGTGAACAGTGTTGTGGTGAACATACAGGTGCATGAGTCTTTTCAGTAGAACAATTTATTTTCCTTTGGGCACACACCCAAAAATGGGATTGCTGGGCTGAATGGTAGTTCAACTTTTAGTTTTTTGAGAGATCTCCAAATTGCTCTTCACAGTGGCTAAACTAATTTACACACCTATCAACAGTGTATAAAAAGTATATAAGCTTTCCTCGTTCTTCTCAACCTTACCGACATTTTTTTTTTTTTTTTTTACTTTTTATTTACATTTCTCTGGTGATTGGTGATGCTGAGCATTTTTTCACACTTCTTGGCCACTTGTACGTCTTGAGAAGTGTCTGTTCACGTCCTTTTGCCCACTTTTTAAAGGGTTTTTTTTTTCTTGTTGATTTATCTAAGTTCCTTACAGATTCCGCATACTACGCCTTTGTCAGATGCAGAGTTTGTGAATGTTTTCTTCCATTCTGTGTGTTGTCTGTTTATTCTGCTGATAGTTTCCGTAGCTGTGCAGAAGCTCTTCAGTTTAACTAGGTCCCACTTGTCAACTTACGGTGATTTTTAAACTCAGTTTCCATGTGTCCGGTTTATCACCACAGTAACCCACACCCCATAATTGTTGGGGACCATAATCAACAAAGGAGGGGAAATGACCTTGTGTTTGTCCTCAGGCTTCTCACTGGGTGACCTGTGGCCCCTGCTGGGTTGGGGTGGGCAGTGCCCTGGGAAAGCTCCAGGTGGGCTCTCGGGAGCACTGTCACACTTGCATCTGGGAACGCTGCTCACCGCCTCAGCAAGGGCCAGATCAAGAAGATCCTCACAGCACTAAAGAGAGAGGCACACACTCCTACCTTTCAGTCCAGTTCTATCCTAATCATTCAAGGAGCTGGGCAAAGCTTGATGATGACAGGGAACTCAGTGTCTCCTCGCAGTGTGTCAGAAGAGAAACAGAAGGCTGCAGGGAGTGAGGCTGAATGTGTGTCGCAGGTTAGAGACCTCTGTGTGCTAGGACCTGGGCCCCCAGGGTAGCCCACCCCAGTCCATTAGGCCATTGCCCATGTTCTTTCCAACACTCTCTTTTGGCCTTCATATATCAGACTATGTGAGCCTTTGAGGAAATGGCCTATTTCATATTTTGTATATCTCCAGAACAAAGCAATTAAAAAATATTCCATGTACCTGGCATGCTGCCTGATTTGTAGCCTGCATTCACTAACTCTTAGCTGGAGAGCTGTTAATTTAGTATGCAGCATTCCTTCTTCTCTTGGGTTTCTCTCTCCTGCTGTGTTCTCAGCACTCTCATGCTATTTCCTTCCTGTTCACATGCTTGGGGTTTCCTCACCCAGCCATTTCTGCAGTTCATAGCTTGGCTCCTAAAGCCGCCCGGCCCCTCAGGAGTGCTGATGTGGAGCAAGACTGGAACCGCTGCAGGGTAGCCTGGAGACAGCGAGTGATAGGAATCATGTATTACATGATAGACACATATGTGGTACCCTCCATGACAGGGCACACAGTGCCCTGGGGGACACAAGTACACATGTCCTGTGGGAGGAATTCTAGAATGACAGAGAGGGTGGTGCATCCACTCAGCCAGCCATGGAGGGGAATTCAGGGGAGATTTCAGAGAGAAAGGCACAGCAGAGCTGGGCTTTGAGGGAAAAGTAGGAGTTTCCAAGGCAGAAAGTCAGGGAAGGGCACCAATGACAGAGGAAACAGAAGTGGCGCGGCTGTGACAAGTGAAGAGTGAGCTAGATGTAGCTGTCTGCCTTGTGGCCGCAGCCCTTCAGCCCTGGATGGCTGTGTTCCTCACCAAATGCCACCCCCACACCCAGCCAAGTCCCGCTGGTACCCAGGGGAGTCATGATCCAAGGGCGCCCACCCAAAGGCTCAGAAAGAATCTCTGACACGTGTGGAGAGGCGGAAGGAGAAACTGTCTCCGGAGTAATGGTCAGGAAGAGCTGGTGGGGGTGAGCTGAGAACCTAGATGGGCTGGAAATCCTGGGAAGCAGCAACAAGGGGTAAGCTGAGGAGATGCGTTGGCAGAGAGGAGAATGCAGTGGACGTGCAGAGGAAGCAGGTGGTGGACTGCAGCCTTAGCTCTGGAGAAGGGGCTGCCTGCATTTACTCCCCTTTCACAAACCAGGAGTAAATGCTCATTGGTGTTAAGCGACTCCCCCAGGGTGGCAGGGCTTGTGAGCCAGGGAGCTGGGGTTAGAATCCAGATCTGGCCTAACGCCAAAATCATGCCAGCTGAAAAAAGCAGAAGACAGCAAATCTAAGCCACAGCAAAGTGTTACTTACTGTTCTCCAGAGGAATGCTCAGTGTCATACAAGGAAATAGAGGATCCCTCCAGAGTATAAAAATGACTTTAATATTTACAACAAATAGCAAACATTTATTGGGCACTTACTATGTGCCAAGCACTGTTCTGAGTAGTTTGAATGAATTATCTCATTTCAGGAGACTTTACTGCATACTCCTTTCCAGCACTTATTTTTCCATAAGTTACTCCCCAGGAATTGGGGCTGACTGCTAATGCACAGTAGTCATTTTTCACAGCGTCCTTTGGTTTGGGGTGGCTGTCAAATGTGAGCTTCTAGTTCTGGGATTCATACACATTTTACTTCATTTCTTCATCCCAGCCCCAATACAAATCAATGGGAAAAAATCAGCAGAGAGGAGTTTGACAAATTGCATGACAACTGGCTTAAATATTAATAAAATGATTATGACACACGATGGTTTACATGACTAAGAGTGTTGGATCTTTTTCAAAGTATTTTCTCACTTACATCATTTGTGTCTCATAACACTCACTTTTCCCTGTGAGTTTTTGTATTACTGCGACCCATCTGCTTGCTGGTAAGCCAGGGGATGTCCACAGGAGAGAGCTGGGTCGGGGTGCGGGTCCCTGAGGGGACGGCCGCCTGAGCTCTAAGGCTGGGTTACAGCTCCTGGGTCAGTTGTGAGGAATGCTATGATTCGGAGCATGGTCACTGTGTAATGTACTGCTGCTCTCTCCCTGGTTTAGTGGAGTTGCTCTGAATGGGACCAAAACTAGATGGACTGAATCTTACTCTTTCTTTTGAAAATCTCAGGCCCAGGCCAGGCTGGGTGCACCCTAGGGTTTCCTGGGGACTCACTGTCCTGGGACACATCATCCTGCAGGCTGTGGACTTTCTCCCACGCCACGTTATTCATTCTCCTGTTTATTCAGTCATGTGTGCATGTACTCACTCAGCCGTCCATCCACCCAATTTTGACACTTGAGGTCAGGTGAGGAACCTGGGCCACCATCCTCCTTGACCTGTTCAGCCGTCGTCTGCTTGCAGGGGCTCCTTGTGTGGCTGCCTCCCTCTTATGGGGGAACTTCTTCATCAGCTCAGGCCTCATCTTCTCTGTAGCTGAGTTCTTCTTCCTCCAGCACTCCAGTAAACTCCCCAGGGTCTTCTACAGAAGAAACAAAGGTATTTCCGGGACCAGTGCATGCCCCACAGGAGGGCACAGGTCCTAAGCAGTGCTCATTCAGCTGTCCATCCACCCATTCCTTCCTTCATTTTTCTTGTAGTGAAATACATGTCACAGGGCATTTACCATCTTAGCCATTTTGAAGTGTGCAGATCAGGGGCATGAAGTACATTCACATTGTTGCGCAACCATCACTGCCCTCCATGTCTAAAACTTTTTTTTTTTTTTTTTTTTTTTGAGACAGAGTCTCGCTCTGACACCCAGGCTGGAGTGCAGCAGCATGGTTTTGGCTCACTGCAACCTCCACCTCCCAGGTTCAAGCAATTCTCTGCCTCAGCCTTCCCAGTAGCTAAGATTACAGGTGCCTGCCACCACGCCCGGCTAATTTTTGTATTTTTAGTGGAGATAGCCAGGCTGGTCTTGAACTCCTAACCTCGTGATCCACCCGCCTTGGCCTCCCAAAGTGCTGGGATTACAGGCATGAGCCACTGTACCCGGCCTCCAAAACTTTTTAATCTTCCCAAACTTAAACTCTGAACCCACTAGAACATGACTCCCCGTCCCTCCTCTCCCCAGCCATTGGCACCCACCATTCTACTTTTGTCTGTGTGAATGTGACTCCTGGAGGTATCTCGTCTAAGTGTGATCACACGGTATTTTTATTTTTGTGTCTGGCTTCTTTCTCTTTGCATGATATCCTCAAGGTTCATCCACGTCGTGGTGTGTATCAGGATCTCCTTCCTTTTTAAGGCTGAATGATATGTTATTGCATGAATGCATGTGGGGTCCCACAGTTTCCCCCACTTCTTTCTCTGTCCTGCCTGAGAAACACTGAGGGCCTTGACCACTGTGTGGCCTGGGCACCTGCATATTCCCTTGCAGGCTTGTACCCAAGCTGGTGCCTTGAATTGCTCAGGCATCAATGATAAAGCTGTTGAAGCTGGTGTGCAAAAACACCTGTTTTCAGACACACCCAGTAGAACATCTCTTTTCTTACTCTCCATCCCAAGGATGCTGAAGCCCTCTGTGTGTAAGTTCCCCTAATAAATGCTTTGGATGGATCCCCTCACATTTAGTGCTTTTTTTTTTCTTTTTCCAAATCCAAACTGGCCCCATCTTGGGATGGGTTGGGGTAGTCCCTTGTGGGAATTCCCCTGCCGCCTGTTTTGGGGCAACTCCAGCAGGAGCTTCAGCTGCAGGGAACCACATGTCATGGTTTGCTTGTCCATTCCTCCGTGGATAGACACTTGGGTTGCTTCCATGCCTTGGGTATTGTGAATAATGCTGCTATGAACACGGGTGTGCAAATCTGTTAGACACCTTGCTTTCTATTATTTTGGGAATATACCAGAAGTAGGATTGCTAGATCATATAACAATTCTATTTTTAACTTTTTGAGGAAATGCATGCTGCTTTCCACAGCAGTCCGTCTGTTCATTTTTAAGCACGGCACTGCCCTCTGTGGAGGGCACTGTGGCAGCCCTTCCCACAGGCTGGGCTCTCTGCACTCTCATGAATGCCTGGAATAAATTTGTGGTCAGTGGATATTGTGCTGAAGATTAACCAAGTGAATGGGATGCCTTCAAAAGTGTTGGAAGACCTAGGGAAATTTCCTTTTTCCCCAGAGCAATCTCAAAAGCACTCTCTCGACCTAAGACTCCAAGTCTCTCATTCCCTCTCCCCATCTGCAGAGGCCGAGAGAAAGCTCCTGATCCTACCTAAAACACTGCTTGTACTCAGTGTATGGGGAAACATTTGTGGTCCTGCAGGGATGGGGTGGGATTTGCAAATTTGCTTCACACGCACTTCCTCTGTCCAGCTGAGGCAGTGAGAATTGCTGCATTTCCAGAAATCCAGTGGTCTGTAATTGTCTCTGTGAACCAGTTGGCACATTTCATCCTCTGAGGCCATGGCTGAGACAGTTGCCTCAATAGAGGTTCCAGCAGCAAATGCGTCATGTTGCAAATGCTCCTTTGCTGTGCAGGGGTCCCTGAGCATAGGACATTCTTGTTGTGGTTTGCACATCCAGCCTGATTTTGGGGGTAGATTCACTTCTGACAGCTGATCTTTAATACCACTAAATAAATTATGGTGCTCTCTGCATTCACCTGCTGCTGGATGACTCACAGCTGTGAGGTCTGATGCTATTGCTGCTTGTAGGAAAAGTTTAAACTCTCACAGTTTGGGAAGAAACATATGCTCTTGTTACCTAATGTTGGGATACAATTACTTCACTATAGACAGAAGCTTAATGAAAGCAATAGTTGAATTACCCCAACAATGATGGGAAAATCTCAAAACACACAGGAGCTAACTGACAGAGCTCCAATGGACAAAGCTGGAGAAAATTGAGAACAAAAGTAAATAAAAGAGTATTGAATTATGACTCAAAGTATAAACTAAATATCTATGTGTCCATTCTGATATGAACAAATAATTGATAAATAAACAAATGGGAGACAATGGACAGCTCTTCCATGTAGAAGAATCCATCTTCAAAGAGGTGGAATGTAACTCCCAGCCCTGTACATGTGGGCTATGCATTGTGACTTCATTCCGAAGAGTATCCTATGGAAAAGGAGAACAAAGGATACCTTTACAGTGGGGAAACCTGACAGAAGCTGCTGTATCCAGGTGTTCTAGGTCAACACCAACAGCGGTTAGTAAAGTTGATAGTGTATACCCTTGATATCATGTGATGAGAATGGTACTTTTCCTCTGTAGTCTTTCTCTGCAAAACCTATAACCCCAGTTTAATCATGAGAAGAACGGCAGATAAATCCCAACTGAGGGATGCTCAACAAAATACCTCATCGGTACTCCTTACAACTCTCAGTGTCCTCAAAAGCAAGGAAAGACTGCAAAACTGTTGCAGCCAAGTGGTGCCTAAGGAGACATGATGACAGAATGTAATGTGGGGTCCTGGGACAGAAAAAGGACATGCAGTGAAAACCAAGAATATATGAATACAGCATGCATTTTAGTTAATAATACTTAACTGTATTCACTCATTAATTGTGCAAAACGTACTATACTAGTATAAGATGCTAATTATAGGGAAAACCGGGTGTGAGGTGTGTGGGAACTCTGTACTCTCTTCAAAGCCTTTCTGTAAATATAAAACTACTCTAAAATGGAAAGTTCATTAAAAACTAAAAAACAGGGGAGGGGCCAAGATGGCTGAATAGGAACAGCTCCAGTCTGCAGCTCCCAGCAAGACCAACACAGAAGGTGGGTGATTTCTGCATTTCCAACTGAGGTATGCGGTTTATCTCATTGGGACTGGTTAGACAGTGGGTGCAGCCCATGAACAGTGAGCAGAAGCAGGGTTGGGTGCTGCTTCACCCAGGAAGTGCAAGGAGCTGGGGACCTCCCTCCCACAGCCAAGGGAAGTGGTGAGGGACTGTGCTATCTGCCTTGGGTACTACACTTTTCCCATGGATTTTTGCAATTCACAGATCAGGAGACTCCCTTATGAGCCTACACCAGTAGGGCCCTGGGTTTCAAGCACAAAACTGGGCATCTGTTTGGGCAGGTACTGAGCTAGCTGCAGGAGTTTCTTTATACTCCAGCAGTGCCAGGAATTCCAGCAAGACAGAAGAACCATCAGCTGCCCTGGAAAGGAGGCTGAAGCCAGGAAACCAAGCAGTCTCCCTCAGTGGGTCCCACTCCCACGGAGCCCAGGAAGCTAAGAACCATTGGCTTGAAATTCTCACGGCCAGCACAGCAGTCTGGAGGCAACCTAGGACAATTGAGCTTGGTGGGGGAAGGGGCATCCACTATTACTGAGGCTTTAGTAGGAGGTTTTCTTCTGACGGTGCTAAGGAGACTGGGAGGTTTGGACTGGGTGGAATTCATCACAGTGCAGCAAAGCGGCTGTGGCCAGACTGCTTCTCTAGATTCCTCCTCACTGCCCAGGACATCTCTGCAGGAAATGTAGCAGCTCCAGTCAGAGGCTTACAGATAAAACTGTCATCTCCCTGGGACAGAGCACCTGCGGGGAGGGTTGACTGTGGTTGCAGCTTCAGCAGACTTAATCTTTCCTGCCTGCTGGCTCTGAAGACAACGGTGGATCCTGACAAGCGGGATTCTCCCAGCACAGTGCACCAGCTCTGCTAAGGTACTAGGCTGCCTCCTCAAGTGGTTCCCTGACCCTTTTGCCTCCTGACTGGGAGAGACCTCCAAACAGGGGTTGACAGACATCTCATACAGGAGAGCTCTGGCTAGCATCAGGCTGGTGCCTCTCTGGGACAAAGCTTCCAGAGGAAGGAGCAGGCAGCAATCTTTGCTGTTCTGTAGCCTTCATTGGTGATACTCAGGTGAACAGGGTCTGAAGTGGACCTCCAGCAAAGTGCAGTAGACCTGCAGAAGAGGGATCTGAGTGTTAGAAGAAAAACAAACAAAAAGCAATGACAACAATATCAACAAAAAAGATTCCCCCCAATACTCCATCCAAAGGTCATCAGCCTCAAAGATCAAAGGTAGATGAATCCACCAGATTCATCACCAGCCCCAAAACACTGAAAATTCCAAAAGCCAGTATGCCTTTTCTCTTCCAAGTGATTGCAAAACCTCTCCAGCAAGAGTGCAAAGCTGGACAGAGAAGGAGATTGAAGAATTGACAGAAGTAGGGTTCAGAAGGTGGGTAATAAACTCTTCTGAGTTAAAGGAGCATGTTTTAAGCCAATGCAAGGAAGTTAAGAACCTTGATAAAAGGTTACAGGAACTGCTAACTAGAATAACCAGTTTAGAGAGGACCATAAATGACCTGATGGAGCTGAAAAACACATCATGAGAACTTTGTGAAGCATACACAAGTATCAGTTGTGTATCAGGCAGAAGAAAGGATATTAGAGATTGAAGACCACCTTGCTGAAATAAGGCATGCAGACAAGATTAGAGACAAAAGAGTGAAAGTGAATGAACAAAGCCTCCAAGAAATATGAGACTATGTGAAAAGATATGGGAATATGGGACTATGTGTGTTGATTGGGGTACCTGAAAGTGACAAGGAGACTGAAACCAAGTTGGAAAACACACTTCAGGATATTCTCCAGAACTTCTTCAGCCTAGCAAGACGAGCCAACATTCAAATTCAGGAAATACACAGAACACCACTAAGATACTCCATGAGAAGATCAACCCAAGACACATAATCATCAGATTCTACAAGGTTGTAATTCTTCAAGCCAACATTCAAATTCAGGAAATACACAGAACACCACTAAGATACTCCATGAGAAGATCAACCCAAGACACATAATCATCAGATTCTTCAAGGTTGTAATGAAGGAAAAAATGTTAAAGACAGCTGGAGAGAAAGGTCAGGTCACCTACAAAGGGAAGGCCATCAGACTAACAGTGGATCTCTCAGCAGAAACCTTACAAGCCAGAGGAGAGTGGGGCCAATATTCAACATTCTTAAAGAAAAGAATTTGCAATCCAGAATTTCATATCCAGCCAAACTAAGGTTCATAAGTGAAGGAGAAATAAAATCCTTTACAGACAAGCAAATGCTGAGGAATTTTTTCCACCAGGCTTGCATTGCAAGAGCTCCTGAAGGAAGCACTAAATATGGAAAGGAAAAACTGGTACCAGCCACTGCAAAAATACACCAAAATATAAAGACCAATGACACTATGAAGAAACTGCATCAACTAATGTGCAAAATAACCAGCTAACATCATGATGACAGGTTCAAATTCACACATAACAATATTAATCTTAAATGTAAATGAGCTAAATGCCCCAATTAAAAGACACAGACTGGCAAACTGGATAAAGAGTCAAAACCCATCAGTGTGCTGCATTCAGGAGACCCATCTCATGTGCAAAGACACACATAGGCTCAAAATCAAGGGATGGAGGAAAATTTACCAAGCAAAGAGAAAGCAAAAAAAAGCAGGGGTTGGATTCCTAGTCTCTGATGAAACAGGCTTTAACCCAACAAAGATTAAAAAAACAAAAAAGACAAAGAAGGGCATTACATAACAGTAAAGGGAACAACTCAACAAGAAGAGCTAACTATCCTAAATATATACGCACCCAATACAGGAGCACCCAGATTCATAAAACAAGTTCTTAGAGACCTACAAAGAGATGTAGGCTCTCACACAATAATAGTGGAAGACTTTAACACCCCACTGTCAATATTAGACAGATCAATGAAACAGAAAATCAACAAAGATATTCAGAACTTGAACTCAGCTCTGAAGCAAGTGGACCTAATAGACATCTATAGAACTCTCCACCCCACATCAACAGAATATACATTCTTCTCATTGCCACATGGCACTTATTCTAAAATTGACCACATAATTGGAAGTAAAACACTCCTCAGCAAATGCTAAAGAACTGAAATCATAACAGTCTCTCAGATCACAGTGCAATCAAATTAGAACTCAGGATTAAGAAACTAACTCAAAACCGCACAACTATTTGGAAATTGAACACCCTGCTCCTGAACGTCTCCTGGGTAAATAACAAAACTAAGGCAGAAATCAGGAAGTTCTTTGAAACCAGTGAAAACAAACAGACAAGGTACCAGAATCTGTGGGCCACAGCTAAAACAGTGTTAATAGGGATATTTATAGCACTAAATGCCCACATCAGAAAGCTGGAAAGATCTCAAATTGGCACCCTAACATCACAATTAAAAGAACTAAAGGAGCAAGAGCAAACAAATTCAACAGCTAATAGAAGACAAGAAATAACTAAGAAGCTGGAGGCCACCATCCTCAGCAAACTAACATAGGAACAGAAAACCAAACACCACATGTTCTCACTCATGAGTGGGAGTTGAACAATGAGAACACGTGCACACAGGGAGGGGAAGAACATACACTGGGGCCTGTTGGGGGGTGGGGGGCAAGGGGAAGGATAACATTAGGACAAATACCTAATGCATGTGGGGCTTAAAACCTAGATGACAGGTTGATGGGTGCAGCAAACCACCATGGCACATGTATACCTATGTAACAAACCTGCACAATCTGCATATGTATCCTGGAACTTGAAGTTAAAAAAAAAATATATATATATACTCACACAAAAAAAACCCAAAACTAAAAAACAAACAAAAATGAAAAGGAAAAAAAGCCAATAAAGGAAGAAAGAAACAAGTGATAGCACTGTGTGATTTTCTTCAGCTCCCAGGTCACATAAATGAGTGTGTGATGTGTTCTGAGTATGAATCACAGAACAATTCTGCCTGGCCTTCTCCCTTTATTATGCCAAAGAAGTCACGTTGGAATCATGGCTCATAGACCTATTGGCCTGGCTTCCTGTAATAACACGTGGGAGATAAGGGATGGGATAAAGATGGTGGGTGTGGCAAGGAACAATGAGAAATAATGTCTTGCTAAACTAAATTCTGATTTTTAATTAAGAATTATTTGGTAAACTCAAATAGTAGGACTCTTGGAAGAGATCAACAAAGTATTTTGATCTTGGAAAGATCAAAGTGTTTTAAAAATTGGAAGTTTTTAATAAACTTTGATCATTTACTACATCACTGAAAAACTGTCAACACTTCCAAATATACACATATTTATTTTTTATAAATACGTATGCATGCACCAATAATCTTAGCTAATATCCTAACCCACAGTGTACATTTAAAAAGTTTGTCACCCTCAAAAATGGACATAATTTTATATATCATATTGTCTTTATAATTTCTAACTTGAGCTGCTTCATGCCAGGTGTGATTAATTTGCTGTTGTTTTCACTTATTATTTGGTATGATTTGGTTGACAGAATCTGTATTTGGAGTAGAAAAAATGTCAGCTCTGAAAATAAGGTATGGCATAATTGGCCTTGCATGTCACTATTTTAAACTGCGATACAGTTTCTTGCAGGAATTGTTAAGATATTCATGTCTATTTTGGGAGGCACTAGTTTATCTAAAACATGTAAACACATGTGATTGGACACAGTCTGCAATACTTGGCAATGCATGGAGCGCTCATGAGCAAGTGGGTCCCAGGGGCGGCCCCTTCACGTGAGCCTCCCTGCCTTCAGGTTCCTCATGTGGGCTGACAACAAAGGAGCCCAGGGACACTTCATGGGTTTAACATAAGCAAAGCATTAACGAAGCCACTGCCTCTGGCTCCTCCCAAGTAGCTGGGATTATAGGCAAGGGCCACCATGCCTTGCTCATTTGTATTATTGTTTAAACTATAAACCAGAGTTTAATAGATATACAACCAGCATAGAAAAACTCAAAACTATACATGAACCAAAACCAGAATGCTGCTTGGCTCAGCTGGCCCCCAAATAAAAACCAATAAAAAGGACAAATCAAGAAAATAATATATTAACTAGGATAGGATTATTGTTATCAGAAAAGACAACCAGCCATACAGTAGGAAGGAAAAAGGTGCACTGTTTTGTTTGTAATTTAAAGCAGAACTTCTAACCTGATAGACATTCTGATCCACCCCTCAAGCCCTGCTGGTTTGACCCATGAATAATTAGACCTTACCATTTTCAACCCATAGTCCTCTTTAATTTTAATTTTTTTTTTTTTTTTGAGACGGAGTCTCGCTCTGTCGCCAGGCTAGAGTGCAGTGGCACCATCTCGGCTCACTGCAACCTCCACCTCCTGGTTCAAGCAATTCTCCTGCCTCAGCCTCCCAAGTAGCTGGGACTACAGGCGCATGCAGCCACGCCAAGCTAATTTTTGTATTTTAGTAGAGATGGGATTTCACCATGTTGCCTAGGCTCGTCTTGAACTCCTGAGCTCAGGTGATCTGCCTGCCTCGGCCTCCCAAAGTGCTAGGATTACAGGTGTGATTTATTTTATTTTATTTTATTTTTTATTTTTGTTTTTTGAGACAAGAGTCTCACTCTGTCGCCCAGGATGGAGTGCAATGGCATGATCTCGATCTTGGCTCACTGCAAACTCCGCCTCCTGGGTTCAAGCGATTCTCCTGCCTCAGCCTCCCAAGTAGCTTGGATTACAAGTGTGTGCCACCACGCCCAGCTAATTTTTGTATTTTTAGTAGACATGGGGTTTCACCATGTTGGTCAGGCTGGTCTTGAACTCCTGACCTTGTGATTCCCCCACCTCGGCCTCCCAAAGTGCTGGGATTACAGGTGTGAGCCACTGTGCCCTGCCAATTAATTTTATTTTTAACAGAAAAGCCTGTTTTTGTTTTTACTGGAGGCTCACTTGGCCCATAGACTTTTTTTAAAAAATACTTTTTTATTTTGAAATAATTACAAATCCACATGCAGTCGTAAGAAATAATGGAGTTCATGCCATCTTTTTTCAACTTGGGTTATTCTATTTATTATTCTTGCCTCATTGGTCTGGCTAGAACTTCTAGACTGATTCTAAATAGAAGGGGCAACAGCAGGCATCTTTGTCTTATTCCTCACCTAAGGGGAAAAAGTTTTCAGTCTTTCATCGTGTCCTTTGATATAAGCTGTGGCTTTTCATTATGGCCCTATCATTTTGAGGAAGTTTGTTTCTGTTTCTCCTATATTGAGTATGTGTTCCATTAAAAGATATTCATGTTTTTCATATGCTTTTTCTGCATCAACTGAGATAATCATGCAGTTTTTTTCTTCATTAATTTTTATTGTTGAACCATCTTTCCATTCCAGGAATAAATCCTACTTGGTCCTGTTATGTAATCAATCCTTTTAATATGCTGAGTTTTGTCTGGTAGTATTTTGTTAGAGATTTTTGCATCTATATTCACAAGGGATATTGATCTGTAGTTTTCTTGTAGTGTGTTTGTCTGGCTTATAAGTAGAAATCCTTAAAGAATCCACAGAAGATTGCTTGAGTTAATAAATGAATTCAGCAAAGTTGCAGCATATAAAATCAATGGATAAAAGTAAGTTATATTTCTAAATACTTGCCATGAGCAGTCCCAAAATGAAAAATAATAACAAATTCCCTTTATAATAATATTCAGAAAGAACAAAATACTTAGGAATAAATTTATCCAAGGAGGCAAAAGGCTTGTATATTGAAAACTAAAAAATATTGATGACAAAATAAATGGAAAGACATCCCATGTTGATACATCAGAAGACTTAATGTAGTTAAGATGCCGATACTGCCCTAAGCAACCTATAAATTCAATACAATCTATATCAAAATCTTAATGGCATTTTTTATGGAAATAGAAAACCCTATTTTAAAATAGGTTTTAAAGAATCTCAAGGGACCCTCAATAGCCAAAACAATCTTGTAAAATAAGAATACAGTTGAACTCATACTTTCTGATTTTGAAACACACTACAAAGCTACAGTAATCAAAACAGTGGAGTACTGGTATAAAACAATGGAATAGATTATAAAGCCCCAAATAAACCCTCCCATATGTGGTCATATAAATTTTGACAAGGGTGTCAAAACCATTCAACAGGAAAGGACAGTGTTTTTAATGAATGGTGCTGAAAAAAATGGATTTCCACATGCAAAAGAATGAAGCAGGACTCTATCTTATACCTTATTTACAAAAATTAACTAAAAATGGATTAAAGACCTAAATTGACAAGCAAAAACTATACAAAATTTAGAAGAAAACAAATGAAAATCTTCATGTTGTTGGATTCTGCAATGATGTCTTAACCACCTACAGAATAGGGAAATAGCTGCAAAGCATACATCTAAAAGGGATTAATATCCAGAGTCTTTATGAACGTTCAACAACTCAACAACCACCACCACCACCACAAAACAAACAATCTAAATGGAAAATGGGCAAAGGACTCGAACAGACATTTCTACAAGAAGATAAACAAATGACAATAAGCACATGAAAAATTATTCAGCATCACTAGTTGTAAGAGAAATGCAAATACAAATCACACTGAGGTACCACTTTATACTGATTAAGATGGTTATTGTCAATAAATTGGAAAATAACGAGTTTTGGCAAAAATATGGAGAAATTAGAGACCTCAAGCATTGTTGGTGGGGATGTAGAATGGTGCAGCTGCTTTTGAAAACAGTTCCGTCGTTCCTCAAAAGGCTGAACATAGAATTACCATGTGATCCAGTGATTCCACTCTTAGGTATATACCCCAAAAGAATTGAAAATAGAGACTCAAACACGTACTCGTGTACTAATGATCATAGTAGCATTGTGCACAATGGCCAAAAGGTGGAAACAACCCATGTGTCTATCAACAGAAGAATAAATAAAATGTGGCATTACACACATAAAAAGATTAAAATTCAGATAGACACTACAACATGGATGAAGCTTGAAAACATTGTGCTAAGTGAAATAATTCAGAGATGAAAATACAAATATTGAATAATTGCATTTATAGGAGATATCTAGAATAGGTAAATTCAAGGATACAGAAAGTAGAGTAAAGGCTACTAGAGGCTGGGTAAAGGGAAAGTTGGATCCTACTTTATATCTGATTTAGGGTATAAAGGAGTTATTGCTTAATGGGTACAGAATTTCTGTTTGGGATGATGAAAAAGTTCTAGAAATACATAGTGGTGGTGGTTACATAACATTGTAATGCCACCAAATGTACATTTAAAATGGTTAAAATAGTACTTTTTATGTTATGTAAATTTCACCACAATTAAAAACATAAAAAAAGTTGACTGGGTGTGATGGCTAACGCCTGTAATCCCAAAACTTTGGGAGGCTGAAGCAGGAGGATTGCTAGGCCCAGGAGTTGGAGATCAGCCCAGGCAACATAGTAAGACCACATCTCTTAAAATAAAAAAAAAATTGGCCAGATGTGGTGGTGCTCACCTGTAATTCCAGCTACTTGGGAGGTTGAAGCAGGGGCATTGCTTGAGCCCAGGAGGCCAAGGCTGCAGTGAGCTATGATCACACCACTGCCTTCCAGCCTGGGTGACAGAGTGAGATCCTGTATCAAAAAAAATAAAATAAAATAAATAAAAATAAATAAATAAAAAGAGAAATTATACAAAGATCCCATGTACCCTTTACCCAGTTTGTCCAATGATAACATCTTGCAAAGTTACAGCACAATATTACAGCCAGGAAAGTGGCATTGAGACAATATACCTTTCTTCTTCAGGTTCCACTAATTTTATTGCATTCATTTTTTGTGTATTTGGGTATTTGGTTCTATAAAATTTATCACATGTGTAGATTCACGTATATACATACCTGTTCATGTATATTTACTTCACTGAAGTAAAGATAATGGGACAGTTCCACCACTCATCATCACAAGGATCCTGTGTTTTATATATATATATATATATTTTTTTTTTTTTTGAGATGGTGTCTCGCTCTAACGCTTAGGCTGGAATATAGTGGCATGATCTAGGCTCACTGCAACCTCTGCCTCCTGGGTTCAAGCAATCCTTCTGCCTCAGCCTTCTGAGTAGTTAGGATTGCAAGTGTGTGCCACCACGCTTGGCTAATTTTTGTGTTTTTAGTAGAGATGGAGTTTCACCATGTTGGCCAGGCTGGTCTTGAACTCCTGACCTCAAGTAATCTGCCTGCCCTGGCCTCCCAAAGTGCTGAGATTACAGGCGTGAGCTACAACGCCCACCCCGGGTTGTACTCTTATAAGCACATTCATCATCCCTTCCTTTCTTCCACTTTCCTCTCCCTCATTACTCTACTCATCACCCATAATTCTTAGAAACCATCCAATCATTTCTCAATATTTAATGTTTCATCCTTTCAAAAATCTTATATACAGGAAATAATACAATATGGAACCTTTTGAAATTGGCTTCCTGTTTTTTTTTTTTTTTTTTTTGAGACAAATCTCGTTCTGTCGCCCAGGCTGGAGTGCAAGGGCACGATCTCGGCTCACTGCAGCCTCTGCCTCCCAGATTCAAGTGATTCTCCTGCCTCAGCCTCCCGAGTAGCTGGGACTACAGGCGTGCGCCATCATGCTCTGCTAATTATATGTTTTTAGTAGAGATGGGGTGTCACCATCTTGGTCAGGCTGGTCTCGAACTCTTGACCTCGTGATCTGCCTGCCTTAGTCTCCCAAAGTGCTGGGATTACAGGTGTGAGCCACCATGCCCAGCCGAAATTGGCTTTCTTAAAAAATTAGCATAATTCCCTAGGTATTTATCTAAGTTGTGTCTATCAACACTTTGTTCTTTTCTGTTGCCGACTAGTTTTCCAAGGAATGGATGAATCATATTTTTAATTTTCTGCCTGTTGAAGGATACCTGAACTGATTCCAGTCTTTGTCTATTACAAATAAAGCTGCTGTGAACATTCATGTACAGATTTTTTGTAGATATGGGTTTTTCTGTTTTTGGAGTAAATACTAAGGAGTGATATTGCTAAGTTGTATAGTAATTGCATACATAATTTTCTAAGAGACTGCCAAACTGTTTTCCAACCTGGCTGTACCATTTCATAGTTCCACCAGTGATATATAAATGATCTATATTCTTCATATTCATGCCTGCATTTGGTGGTGTCACTATCTTTAAAATTGTAGCCATTTTGACTATTGCGTAGTGATATCTCATTATGATTTTAATTTGCACTTCCCTAATAGCTAGTGGTGCTGAACATCTTTTCATGTGTTTATTTTCCACAGCTGTATCTCTTCAGCGAAATTTCTGTGCATGTCTTTTGCTCATGTTACTGGATTTTTTTTTTACTATTAAATTTTAAGAGTTTTTTTTTTAAATTCTAGATACTAATTCTTCATTGGTAGTGGCATTTGCAAACATTTTCCCCAGTCTATAGCTTGTCTTTTCATTCTTTTAATGGGATCTTTCACTAAGTAAAATTTTTTAGTTTTGATAACGTTAAAATTATTAGTTTTTCCTTTTACGGATCATGCTTTTGGTGTAAAGTTTAAAAAATCTTAGATCCTGAAGATTCTATTTTTTTCTAAAAGTTTTAAAGTTTATGTCTCACATTTATGTTTGTATCTATTTTGATTAATTTTTTATGAGCTGTGAGACTTAGGTTGTGTTCATTTTTGTGCCTGTCGATGTTAAATTTCTCCAGCACTGTTTGTTGAAAAGATTTTCCATCTTCCATTGAATTGCTTTTGTATCTTTATAAAAAACTCAGTTGGGCATATTTGTGTAGGTCTATTTCTGGGTTCTCTGTTTTGTTCCATTTATCAATATGTCTATTGCATTGTCAATGCCACAGTGTCTTGATTGCTATGATTACATAGTAAATCTAATACCACGTAGAATAATTCCTCCCATTCTGTTATTAGTCCAGATTTTTTTTTTTTTTTTTTTTTTTTTTTTGCTATTCTAGGGCCTGGTGCTTTCCAGATACATTTTGGGATAAGGTTTTCTATGTCTACAGAATCCCTTGCTGGGATTTTTATAGGAATTGGATTATATCTGTAGATCAATTTGGGAAGAATTGACATTTCTATGTTGAGTCATCCAACTCATAAATACAGTATGTTTCCCTATTTACTTAGGACTTTAAAAAATTAATTTCATTGGCATTTCAAAGTTTTCAGCATACAGATTCTGTACACAATTTGTTAGACTTATCCCTATTTCATTTTCTTTGAAACAATTGTAAACTGTTATGTTTAATTTTAGTTTCTACATATCATTGTCAGTATACAGAAATAAAGTTGAATTTTATGCATTGATCTGAGTTTAAGAAAGTCCTCATGCTTATTAGTTCTAGGATTCTATTTTTTTTTTGTCTACATAGATCTATATCTATGTAGACAATCATGCTACCTACAAGCAGGTCCAGTTTTATTTCTTCCTTTTTGATCTGCATATGTTATTTATTTTCCTTGTTTTATTGCAGTGGCTAAAACTTCCAGTAGTGTGATGAATAGAGTCTTAAGAGTGGACATTATTGCTTTGCTCCCAATCTTAAAGGAAAAGCAAGCATTCCTTTAATGCTAAGTATATTAGCTGAAGGTTTTTTGTAGATGCTCTTTATTAAGCCAAGAAAGTTCCCTTCTCTTCTTTTTTATCACAGATCTTGGTAAATGCTTTTTTTGTGTGTCAATTGTTAAGATCATACAAAGTTTTAAATTTAACTTATGATGGATTACATTGATTGATTTCAAATGTTCAACCAGCCTTACATACCTGGAATAAACCCCACCTGGTTATGGTGTAGAATTCTTTGTATACATTGCTGGATTCAATTTGCTAATATTTTGTTGAGAATATCTGCTTCTAAATTGATGAGTGATATAAATCATTGTATTGTCTTTTCTAGGCTTGTTATAAGGGTAATACTGACCCCATAAAATTAGTAGGGAAGTGTTTTTGCTTCTTCTATTTCTGTAGGAGAATGTGTAAAATTGGTGTTAATTCTTCTTTAAATTTATGGTAGAAATCTTCAATACAACTATCCAGACTTGGAGATCTCTTTTTGTGGAAACTTACAAATTCAATTTCTTTGAAGATTACAGAACTGCCCAGATTGTCTGTTTTATCTTGATTGAGGTTTGGTAGTTTTAGGTTTTCAAGGACTTGTTTCTTTTCTTTTCAGTTGTTGACTGTGAGTTTAAAGCTATTCATCATATCCTTTATTTTTCTTCTAATGGCCAAAGGATTCATAGTGATTTCCTCTCTTTCATTCCTAATTTTTATGTGTCTTTTTTTTGGCCAGTGTTACTAGAAGTTTATGCATTTTATTGATTTTCTTTCAAACAGACAGTGTTTTGCCTCATTCATTTTTTTCTATTTTTGTAAACGAATGCAGGTCCAGCCGTTTGCTGCCTGCAAAGTCTCAAGAATGAGTGAGGTCTGGTAAAAGGAAAGTGGCTTCATTAACAAAAACTAGCAATAGGGAAGTGGCTGGATTCACATCCAAAGCAATCACATTGAATTTGTAGGGAGAAGGCTAGGGTTTATAAAGAGAAACTTGGTATGGGACACATGCAGTTGTGCTGAGTCCAAGGTGTGTATGTCCTTTTTCACTGGCTATCTTGGATCTCTGTCTACCTGGAGTGTGGGCTGACATCATCTGAACAGTGGCTGGATTGGTGACTAGCTGCCTTGAGGTAATCTCCAGAATTCTGCTCGGTCTCTAGGCTCGGTCTGTCTGTCTCAAGATTAGCCCTTGAACTCCTAAGTAAGCACATACTTAGATGCTGGCATAATTAGATGAATGCGAAGGGAGTACACAGTGGGAAAGGAAGGACCATGCAGTCTATTTTAAGGTTAAGGGAAAAGGCTGTTGCAGTTTGCTTCAAGATTACATCTTGAGACTAAAACGGAAAAAAAGTTTTAAAATGCATTATGGAGTTAAGCTGCTGGTTACCTTTTCATTTTTTAAAAAAAATCATTAATTTCTGCTTTTATCTTTATGATTTCCTTCCTTTGCTCTTTTTTCTTCTAGTTACTTGAATTACTTAGGTTATTGATGAGACATTTTCTGTTTTTAGTGCTATAAATTTCCTCACAGCTCTAGTTTTTTCCCCTGCATATTTTGAGATGTTATATTTTCATTTTCTTCCCATTCTATGTATTTTTAAAATTTCCTTTGAGACTTCCTCTTTGATATGTGAAATATTTAGAAGTCTTTTAATTTTCAAGTATTTGGATATTTTCTGTTGTTTTTATTTTATTGATTTCTAATTTGATTTCATTATGGTTAAAGAATTCACTCTGTATGGTTTGAATTATTTTAAACTGCTTGAGGCTTGCTTAATCACTCAGGATATGGCTTGGTGAATGTTCCATGGCCCTTGGAAAATGTGTACTCTGCTACTGTTGGTGGGAGTGTTCTCTATATGTCAGTTACATCCTGTGGGTTGATGGCCTTGCTCAGTCTTCTGTATTCTTGCTGATTGTCTAGTAGCTCTATTAGCTGCTGAGGGTCAGATGTTAAACTTCCCATCTATAATTGTGGAATTGTTTCTCTCTCCTATCAACTCTGTTTTTGCTTCATATATTTTAAGGCTCTGTTGTCTGCAGCATACACACTTAGGATCACAACATCTTCCTCACGGATTGATCCTTTTACATTATTTAATGTTGCTCTTTGACTTGCAATTTTCTTTCCTCTGAAGTCTACTTTATATTAATATAGCCACTCCTACTTTAATTAATGTCTGCATAATACATCTTTTTCCTTCCTTCTACTTTCATCTTACCTGTGGTGTTGAATTCAAAGAGAGTTTCTTATAGATAACATATTGTTGGATTCTGTGTTTTTATCTACTCTGCCAGTCTCTACCTTTTGTCATATTTAGACTATTCACATTTAAGTAATATGTTAGGACATACGTCTGACATTGTTTGCTTTCTTTTTGTTTTCTCTGTTTCTTATTCTTCTGTTCTCTTTCCTTACCTAGTTGTGGGTAACTTACATTTTTAGGATTCCATCTTATTTGTAGTATTTATTGTATATTTTCTTAGTTGTTGCTTTAGGTTTTACAATACATGTATGTAACCTTTCATAGTCTATTGGCATCAATGTTTGCCACTTTGAGTGAAGTTTAGATACCTTACTGTCATTCAGGTCTTTTTATTCTTCCCACGTTTTATGTATAGTGAGCTTAAGTGTTTTCACTACATAAAAAGAGAACTGTATCAGATGGTCATATAATTTTTGCTTTAACCATCAAATATGAATTTGGCAACTCATGAATTGAAGGATATTTATTGTATCTTTCCTAATTTCTAAAATCTACTTTAATGTTTTCCTTTTCTTTCTAAAGTTCCAAGTCCTTTTGTTGTTGTTGATTTCCTTTCCTTTTAGTGAATTTCTTTTAGGTACTCTTTAAAGATACAACAAATTTTCTTAGTTTTCCTTTGTTTGATAAGTACTTATTCCTTTCACTCCTTGGAGGAATTTTGCCACATATTGAATCTACAGTTGACAGTTCTTTTCCCTCAATACTTTAAAAAATAGTCACTCCCTTCTGCGTCCTATGGTTTCAGGTGAAAGCTCAGCTGACTTGAATTGGTGTTGCCTCATGAACAACATTTTATTTCTCTCCAGCTGCTTTCAAAATTTATTCTGCCTTGTTTTTTTGACTTTTAATTATGATGTGATTGGCATGAACTTCTTCGGGTTTACGATTCTTGAGGTTTGCTTAACTTTTTAAATCTGCAGCTGTATGTCTTTTGCCACATCTGGAAAGTTTTCGCTATGATTTCTCTAAAAGCTTTTCCAATGGCTCTTGTGCCCTGTGATGTAAGGGGAGGGCTGGGAAAGGGAAGTCCTCCCAGCCACACCATTTCTGCACTGAGGCGCGCTCCAGCTCCTGTGAAAGGGGCACCCGCCGCAGCCTGGGCAGTGCTCTCCAGTCAAGCGGGGCGTTTCCAGCCGGCTCTGTCCTGGGACACAGCCCGGTCAGGAGAGGGGAGCCACACCACTTATTTTACGGAGAAAACGTCATGTGAAGAATGTAGCCGAGAGGTTAAAGAGAGGACTCTGAGTCGCCATGAGGTATCCACTGTCGGCTGTGGCCGCACGTCTAGCGCAGAGGGCAGGAAAGGCAGGGCTTGGAGCTCTTAGGCCTCAGAAGGCCGTGGGGAGGCCAGTGCACATCCTGCCTGGGCTGGGAGCTGCTGGCTGCTGTGCGGGGCACCGGCAGGCGCCAACGTCACAAAGAGGTCGCAGACGTCACAAAGAGGTCGCTTCCGCACGTGCAGGACTCAGCAGCAAGGGCGTGGGACGCGCAGGCGCCAGGAAGCCCACGGGGCGGAGACCGGAGCGAGCCCGTCCTTCTCCTGCCGCGCGGCCTTCCATTCGCGCCCCCTGTCGGCAGGGCCAGCGGGGCCGCAGAAGCGTGGCTCGCAGGGCCCAGCCGCATGCACCGAGCTGAGCGCGCTCTGGCCTGTGTGGAGCCCAGGCAAGAACGGAGTAATTGGTACAGAGGAGGCTTTGCGTTTTCAGGAATGCACTGTCCCCTTTCCAGGAGCTCTGCAAGTGAGCAGGAATGCCAGAAAGTAGCCTGTGCAGAGGCAGGAGAATGGGAGTCCGCCACAGACTGTCTCTTTCCCCCCTGGCCAGAGTCTCATCCAGCCCTGGGGAAGGAAGAGACCCGGTGGCAATCACGCACCCCCCTACCTGTCCAGATCTTAGCTTGTGGCGTCACCCCTGAGGCTGGAACAGTCTCTGAAGAGGGGCTACACAGTTCCACGGGGGAACTGTGGAGGAAAACACAGGCCTGGCCTGCCAGCGAGGGAGCAGAGGGGCAGGGGAGTCCCAGAAAACGCTCTGGTCGGTAGACGCTTGAAGATAAAACTCCGCCATAGAAGGGTAAGCTTTCATAAAGTGAAAAGAAACATCTGTAGCCAGAGATGGATATAAGAATAGCATAGACAGCCCGGGGAACAAAGCGAGACCCCATCTCTACAAAAAATACAAAAATTAGTCGGATGCTGTGGTGCACGCCTGTGTTCCCAGCTGCTCGGGAGGCTGAAGTGGGAGGATCCCTTGAGCCCGGGAGGTTGAGGCTGCAATGAGCTATGGTCAGGCTACTGCACTCCAGCTTCGGTGACAGTGCAAGACCATGTCATTGAAATGATTTGAGGAGGAGCAAAGGATCTATTCAGGGCTAGCAATGTCTACTTTAAGAAATTATTGTGAGGATGGAGTCTGAAATTTTAAATTAAAGATGAGCACAGACGTGGAAAAGCACTCAATAAACAGAACCTTTACATATATAGTGTAAGAGGGGGTGAGGGAGTCCATTTACTGTGGCATTAGCCTGAGGTTGAAAAGTGGGCTCAAATATTTTAATATTCTAGAATGTTTGGTTGCTTGAGGAAAAATCAGAAGGGGTAATGATGGGATGATGGTGATAGTCTAAGTGTGATTTTTTGATCTCTTCAGGTCCTCCATACAAACAGGTAGAGCAAAATGGACCACATCTGCAATAAAACTAGGTAGCAAGTTTTATCCACAAGCCTCAAGATGAAAGCTGTTGGGGACAAATTCGCTATAGCTAGGTCCATGTGGCACCAGCATCTGGAAGGAGTAAGCTGAGGGAAGCAACACAGTATCTTATAGATCTGAGAGCAGAAGACTCAAAGCACTCCTGGATAATTACGGGAAAGTAGTGGCTTATTTGTAAACAGCAGATGAAATAGGGAAAACATTTTTCATTTCCGTTCACATGTGAATGCAAAGAGTTTAAAGAAGTGTTCACTCTTGGTGTGATATATTCCATGGGTTTTGACAAAGGTGTAATGACATCTACCCACCATTATAATATTGTACACAATAGTTTCATTGCCTTAAAGTTCCTCTGTGCTCTGCCTGTTTATACCTCTCTTCCAGCTGCCTCTGCAACCACTAATCTTTTCACTATCTCTATGGTTTTGCGTTTCCCAACATGTCTTATAGTTGGAGTCACAGAGTATGTAGCCTTTGCAGATTAGCTTCTTTCACATCCTGTTCCTGTTGCTTCACATCCTTGCCAGCATTTGATGTTGGTGTCTTAGATTTTAGCCATTCTAATAGATGTGTAGTGGTATCTTCTTATTGTTTTAATTTGCAGTTCCTTAATGATGTATGGTGTTGTGCATCTTTTCATATGCTTAGTTGCCATATGCGTGGCTTTTTTGGCTAGATGTCTGTTCAAGGCTTTTGCCCATTTTCAGTTAGATGGTTCGTTTTCCCATTGTTGAGTTTAAAGAGTTATTTGTATGTTTTAGATAGCAGTCTTTTATCAGACATGTCTTTTGTAAGTATTTTCTGCCAATCAGTGGCTTGTCTTCTAATTCTTTTGACAGTGTCTTTTGCAGAGCAGAAGTTTTTAATTTTGGTGGTGTATCTAAAAAGGCATTGTCATTTATTAGTTTCTAGGAGTTGTATAGTCTTACATTTTATATTTAAGTCTGTGATCCACTGTGAGTTAATTTTTTGTGAAGTATATAAGATCTGTATCTAAATTCATTTTTTTACATGTGCCTTTCCAATTGTTCCAACACTGCTTGTTGAAGACACTTACCTTTGTGCTATTGTGTTATCTTTACTCATTTATCAAATATCTGTTATATTTATTTGAGTCTTTTTCTGGGCTTTCTATTCTGTTCCATTGATCTAATTGTCTATTCTTTCACCAATACCTTGCTGTCTTGATCACTGTAGCTTTATAGTAAGTCTTAAAGCTGGGTAGTGTCAGTCCTTCAACTTTGTTCTTCTCATTTAATATTTAGTTGGCTATTTTGGATCTTTTGTCTCTCCATTATAAACTTTAGAATCAATTTAATACTCACAAAAATAATGTGCTAGGATTTGATGGGAATTGTGTTGAATCTATAGAGCAAGTGGGAAAAACTGCCATTTTGACAATATTGAGTCTTCCTATCCATTAGCATGGAATATCTTTCCATTTATTTAGTTATTTGGTGTCTTTCCCTACAGTTTTATAGTTTTCTTTAGAGAGATCATACGTGAATGTTGTTGGATTTATGCCTATTTTATTTTTGGGGTGCCAATGTCAATGGTAATGTGTTTTTAATTTCAAATTCTACTTTTTCATTGCTAGTATATAGGAAAGTGATTGATTTTTCTATGTTAACCTTTTTTTGTATACTGCAACCTTGATAATGATTTATTATTTCCAAGAGCTTTTTTTGGTTGATTCTTTTGTTTTTTCTAGATAAACAATCATGTTATCTGGAAGCAAAGACAGTTTTATTTGTTTCTTCCAAATAAGAATATGTTTTATCTCCTTTTCTCATCTTATTGAATTAGCTAGTACTTCCAATACAGTGTTGAAGAACAGTGGGGAGAGGAGACATCCTTGCCTTGTTCTTGATCTTATCAAGAAAGCTTCAATTTTCTTACTGTTAAGTATGATGTTAGCTGTGGGGTTTGTTTTTGTACATGTTCTTTATCAAGTTGAATAAATTTCCTTCTATTCCTAGTTCTCTGAGAGGTTTTATCATGAATGGGTGTTGGGTTTTGTCAAATGCTTTTACTGTATGAATTAATACGAGCATATGATTTTTTTCATAGCCTGTCGATATGGTGGATTACATTAATTGATTTTCTAATATTGAATCGTATACCTGGGGTAAATCCCATTTGGTCATGGTGTATAATTCTGTTTCTACATTGTTGGATTTTATTTGCTAATGGTTTGTTGAGAATTTTTGTATCTATATTCATAAGAGATGTTGCTCTGTAGTTTTATTTTCTTGTGATGTTCTTCTCTGGCTTTGATATTAGGGTAATGCTGGCCTTATAGAATGAGTTAGGAAGTATTCCTTCTGCTTCTATCTTTGGAAAAGATTGTAGACAATTGATATAATTTATTCCTTAAATGTTTGGTAATATTTACTAGTGAATCCATATAGGCCTAGTGCTTTCTTTGGAAACTTATTATTGATTGAATTTATTTAATAGGTATAGGCCTATTCAGATCGTGTATTTGCAGATGCACATAAATTCTAGATGAAATAGATAATTGTCAAGAAAAATACAATCTGCCAAAATTTACGTTAGTCAAAGTCTAACAGACCAATTATGATAGAAGAAATAAAGAACGTAGTTAAAGCGCACCCTCACAATGAAGGCATCAAACTCAGATGGAGTGACGGGAATTCTACCAATCAGATACATTCCAAAACTACTTATAAAGCTTGTGGGTATGGAGAAAGAAAAAAAAAAACCTTATAGTTTTGTGAAGCAAGTATTTATTATATCAAAACTAAAACGACAAATAATTGTAGTAAATATATGATATAATCACTATATTAATTGAAATATATTACTTCAAAAAAATTAGATAAAATATTAGCAAGCAGAATTTAACAGCACTTTAAAAATAATATGTCATTATCAAGCTGAGTTTATTCCAGGAATGTAAAGGTTGTTCAGTATTAGGTAATTCATTAATACAATCCATCATATTTATAGAGATAAGAAAAACATTCCAATCTCCATAGATACATAAAAGTATTTGAAAAAAATCCTTAAAAATGGAAATAAAATATAAATATATGGATATATTCTTAACACGAATACACACACAAGCATGCATTTGTGCATGTACCAGCCCAAAGATTGAATTTTGCTTAATGGGAAAACTAGAGACTGTGTCACTATGTGGGATGCCGACCACCTCCAGTACTATTGAATATTGTGTTACAGATACTAATCAGAGCAAGTAGATAAGAGAAAAAACTAGAGGCACAATAATGGCAAAGCAAGAAGTAATGCCATTTTTCTTTGCAAGTAACATGATCATATATCTGGAAGTTCCTCCTCATCCAAATCAATGGAAAAACTGCAAATAACATGACAATTGAGTAAAAATATATCTTAAGTCAAACAACTCAGAAACAGAAAGACAAATACTGCATGTTTTTACTTATAAGTGAAACCTGAATAATGTATACACATATACAGAGTATAGACTGATAGACATTGGCGACTCAGAAGGGTGGGGAGGAGGGAGGGGAATAGAGGATAAAAAAATTACTTAATGGGTGTAATGTACATTATTTGGACGATGGATACTGTAAAAGCTCAGATTTTGCTACCATGCAATTAATACAATTTAGATGTTTGTCCTCTCTAAATCTTGTGTTGAAATGTAATCCTCACTGTTGGAGGTGGGGCCTGGTGGGAAGGTGTTTGGGTCATGGGGGTGGATTTCTCATGAATGGCTTAGCACCATCCCCTTGATGATGAGTGAGTTTTTGCTCTGGTAGTTTATATAAGATCTGGTTGTTTAAAAGAGTGTGGCACTTCCTCTGTCTCTCTCTCTCTCTCTCTCTGTCTCTTTTTTTTTTTATTTTTTGAGACAGAGTCTCTCTCTGTCACCCAGGCTGCAGTGCAGTAGTGTGATCTTGGCTCACTGCAACCTCCGTCTCCCAGATTCAAGCAATTCTCCTGCCTCAGCCTCCCAAGTAGCTGGGACTACAGGCGCACGCCACCACGCCTGGCTAATTTTTGTATTTTTAGTAGAGACAGAGTTTCACCATGTTGGCCAGGTTGGTCTCAGACTCCTGACCTCAGGTGATCTGCCTGCCTTGGCCTCTCAAAGTGCTGGGATTACAGGCATGAGCCACTGTGCCCAGCCCCTCCTCTGTCTCTTTTGTGCTTTTGCTCTCACCATGTGATGAACTTACACTCACTTTGCAATGATTGGAAGCTTCCTGAGGCCCTCATCAGCAGCAGATATCAGCACCATGTTTCTTGTACAGCCTGTAGAACTGTGGGCCAGTTCAACCTCTTTATAAATTACCTAGCCTCAGTATTTCTTTATAGCAATGCAAGTACAGCCCAATACAGAAAACTGGCACCAAAAGTGGGACATTGCTATAAAGATACTTGAGAATGTGGAATCAGCTTTGGAACTGCATAGCAGGAAGAGGTTGGAAGAGTTTGGAGGGCTCCGATGAAGACAGGAAGGTGAGGGGACGTTTGGAACATCTTAGAGACTGGTTAAATGGTTGTAAGCAAAATGCTGATAGAAATACGGACAGTGAAGGCCAGGCTGACAAGGTCTCAGATGGAAATGAGGAAGTTATTGGGAACTGGCATAAAGGTCACCCATGTTACAACCTGGCAGAGAATTTGGCTGCATTGTGTTCAAGCCATAGGGATCTGTGGAAATTTGAACTTAAGAGTGATGGCTTAGGTTATCTGGTGGAAGAAATTTCTAAGCAGCAAAGCATTCAGGATGTGGCCTGGCTGCTTCTAATAGCTTAGATTAGGTACAGGAGCAAAGAAATGACTTGACATTGGAACTTACTATTAAAAGGAAAAGCAGAGCATAAAAGTTTGGAAAATTTGGAGCCTAGCCATGTGTCAGAGAAAGAAAAAGCATTTTCAAGAGAGGAATTCAAGCAGGCTGTGGAGCAAACACTTGCCAGAGAGTAGCCAACTAAAAGGCATGTGCTAATATCCAGGACAATGGGAAAAAGGCTTCAAAGGCATTTCAGAAGTCTCTGGGACAGCTCCTCCCATCCCAGGCTCAGAGGCCTAGAAGGAAAGAATGGTTTTGAGAGCAAGGCCCAGCCTTGAGACACTGTTCTTCTCTCCATCCCAGCAACTCCGGCTCCAGCCTTGGCTGAAAGGGCCCCAGACACAGCTCAGGCTACTCTGGAGGGCACAAGCCATAAACCTTGGTAGATTCCATGTGGTGTTAAGCCTGAAGATGTGAGGAATGTAACAGTGAAGGGTGGTTGGCAGCTTGCCCCTAGATTTCAGAGGATGTATGGGAAAGTCTGGGTGCCCAGGCAGAAGCCTGCTACAGGGGCAGGGCCCCCACAGAAAGCCCCTATTACAGCAGTGCTAAGGGGAAATATGGGGTTAGAGCCCTCACACAGAGTCCCCACCAGGGCACTGCCTAGTGGATCTGTGGGAAGGAGGCTACTGCCTTCCATACCCCAGAATAGTGATTCACTGGCAGCTTGCCCCCTACATCTAGAAAAGCTGCAGACACTTAACTCCAACTTGTGAAAGCAGCTGTACCCTGCAAAGCCATGTCAGGAGGTGCTGCCTAAGGCCTTGGGAGCCCATCCCTTGCACCAATGTGTCATGGATGCAAGACATGGAGTCAAAGGAGGTTATTTTTGAACTTTGAGATGTAATGACTGCCCTGCTGGGTTTCAGACTTGTGTAGAGTCTATAATCCCTTTGTTTTGGGTAGTTTCTTCCTTTTGGAATGGGAATGTTTACTCAATACCTGTGCCACTATTCTATCTTGGAAGTAAATAACATCTTTTGATCTTACAGGGTCATAGGTGGCAGGAACTCATCTCCAGATGGTACTTTGGACTTGGGACTTGGGAATTGGGATTTTTGAGTTAATGTTTTTAGTGACTATTGTGAAGGAATGAATATATTTTGCAATGTGAGAAAGATGTGAAATTTGGGGGACTTGGGGCTGAATGATACAGTTTGTATATTTGTCACCTCCAAATCTCACATTGAAATGTAGTCCCCAGTGTTGAAAATGGGGCCTGGTAGGAGGTGTTTGGGTCATGGGGGTGGATCCTTCATGAATGGCTTAGCACTCTCCCCTTGGTAATGAGCGAGTTCTCGCTCTGGTAATTCATATGAAACCTGGTTGTTTAAAAGAGCATGGCACCTCCTCCCCCTGTCTTGCTCCTGCTTTCGCCATGTGATGCACCTGCTCCCCCTTTTCCTTCTGCCAGGCTCTTATCAGCAGCAGATGCCAGCCCCATGCTTCTTGTACAACCAGCAGAACTGTGAGCCAATTAAACCTCTTTTCTTTATAAATTACCCAGCCTCTGGTATTTCTTTACAGCAATGCAAGAATATCCTAATACAGTAATATATTCATGTAACAAAATTGTACTTGTATCCCTTAAATTTATACAAGAAAATATCAGTTTATAGAGTGAGTATTATATACACACATGCATACAAGTATGTGTATATATTTGTATATACATATATGCACTTTATATATTAAATTGTATTATATTCATTCATATAAATATATATTCTAATATTTATTAATAGACACATATGAATAAGTATTTATTCTGTACTTGATCTTAGCCTAAGGCTAAGCCTAAAGGCTGAGAAACAAATGTATATATATTTATATATATATTTTTTATGTATATATAGTACTATGCACACATACACACACATATGTGAAGATATAATGGAAGAGAAGAACCCATTTACAAAAATAGATGTAACAAAAATACAAAGACATAAATGTAGCAAGAAATGATCAAAATCCATATGAGGAAAACTATGCATACTTTTAAAAGACATAAAAATAGATTTGAAGACATGGAAAGGCACCATATTCTTGGATAAATAAGCTAACATTATCCTAACTTTTAAAATCCCAGCACAATAATAGCCATAACTTTTTTTTCTAGATCAAGACAATTTGCCTGTAAAGATTGTTTGGAGGAGCAAGGATATGGGGTTCTGTGAGACATTCGATATGCAATAAAGCCTGTAAGTAAAGCAGTGTGACATAGGTCCATGAAGAGCAGACAGATTAATAGAATAAAATATCCAGAAACAGATACACTTACATTTAAAAGTTTACTGTAACAGGAAAGTGGGATTTCAAATCATCAGGGAAAAAGAAAAACTTTAAAAAATTGAATAACTGAGTGACCCTATGGGGAAAAAAAAAAGAAATTGGATTCGTTTTTCACGTATCATGTCAATTACAAAAGGATAAGAGATTTCAATGTAAAAAAATGGAATCACATGTACAGTAAAAGAAAACACAGATGAAATTCCTATATAATTTGGCATCAATTTAAAATTCAGAAACAGTAAGAATAAAATTGGATATGTTTGAATAATAAAAATTTTAAAAAGTAATTTTCAGGGCAACACCATAAAGTAATGACAAACTAGGAAAAGATATTTGTAACTTATATTGCAGAGAAAGGGTTTATATTCTTAATATCCAAAGAGCTTCTAATACTACAGAAGAAAATAACCTAGAGCCCTATGGAAAGATCAGAGTAATGTTTCATTCACAGAAAAATAAGTGCAAATGATTCTACACCACATGAAAAGATGCTCATAGCTGCTGATATAAAAGAAATCCATATGAAAACTACATGACGATTCCATTTTTAACCTACCAGATTGTCAAAGTCCTAATTTTAACAGTATATTCTTTTGGCCAGGCTATGGGGAGATAGGCACTGCTGTATATTGTTAGTAGCAATAATCTGATGTGTACCACCTCAAATCAGTGAGGAAAAGATAAAATAGAATCCATTTTTTCAGACCAGACATCAGGAGTGGAATTCAGCAATGCCTAGAAAAATTGTACATACCTTCATCCTTTTCCGCAGCAATTGGAATTACATGAATGTATCCCACAGTTACACTGACAGAAGTTCTAAGAGACATAGATGGCTGGGCATGGATTTCCTTAGATGGAAATACTGGCTCATTCCAGTAATTCCAGCATTTTGGGAGGACAAGGTGGGTGGTCCATTTGAGCTCAGGAATTTGAGACCAGCCTGGGCAACATGGCGAAACCCCATCTCTACAAAAATTATCCAGGTGTGGTGGTGCATGCCTGTGGTCCCAGCTACTTGGGAGGCAGAGGTGGAAGGATGGCTTGAGCCCAGGAGGTGGAGGTTGCAGTGAGCCAAGATCATGCTACTGCACACCAGATTGGGTGACAGGCCAGACCCTGTCTCAGAAAAAAAAAAAAAAGACATAGATGAAAGGCTGTTTATGCAGGACTCCGTAACGGCAAAAACTAGCAACTACCTAAACATCTATACATAAGGTTGACTATACTATGATACATCTCCATACTGGCATACCATGTAGCTACAAAAAAGTAATGAGGAATACTCTATTGACCTCTACATGGTTATGTCAAGTATGTGTGTGAAATAACAATAAAGCAAGGTAGAGAAAAGTGGGTATACTGTGCTGCCATTTAGCTGAGAAGGGGAGATATGGTTCTATATACCTCTCTGTATTACACAAACCACAAATAATGGGAGGATAGCTTACCTATGGAAGGGATAGAATATAGAGGACAAGGATAAAAGCTATACTTTTTTTAAGAGCTTGTTTTTATAGATTTGATTTTAGCACCACAAAATTATTTTACACAATTATAAAGCATATTTAAATTAAAATGGTCTTTAAAACTCAAAAATAAAATAAATCAAAGAAACTTTTAAATATGTATCCAGTTGGTTGCATAACCACACAGAAAGAAATATTCCAAGTGGCTTTAAAACACAGTAATTTGTGTATCCCTAATGGAATATATTCTTAGATAAAGTCTATTTGCAAAACAAAAAAGCAAAACTTAAGTTCTTTACAGTAATCATATTGTTGGAGGAGTGCTGGTATTGCTATTCTAAATTGTTGTGGGTATGTTGTGGCTATAAAAACAGAGCCTGGGAATAATTATGTGGTTCTCCAATTCTATCAGTTTGTGTATTATTGAGAACTGGGATTCACTGTATGAGAAAAAAATACAGATGTAAGACTGAAAGGGTTAAATAAAAGCCTTATAATTATGAATTTGGATTAGAAGTATTAGCATAAACTCATGATATATTACATTTCCTATAAAAACACAGAAATACACATATTTCCTAGTTTTGTCAACTAAAATGTCCTAGGAAGATAACGATGAACTCAGAAGTGAGGAGGAGCTCTAGAGCTGAGATTGTGATCCTGAAATACTGTATCTTATTAAGAGAAACCAGAATGCCTGAGAGAAATGACTGATTCCAGGTTTGGGGCAAGGAATATAAAGAATAAGCATGAAATATCTTGTCATGGCAGATAGCACAGATGCTAACAACTACTACCAAGGTCACGGCAAAACTCAGGAGCTGTCTTGAATAGGGTCCCATTAGCCAAAGGGGAGATATTAGCTACAATGGATTAAACACATAAAATGGGATTAAATCCATGCATTTGTAATCTCATTGAAAAAACACGCATATGTTTAATCTTGGAGAAGGAAAGTGAACCAACTCGTTAGTAGAAAACGAGTAAATAAAGGGAACCAAGCATTTTCCCTGGCTTTCTCATGCCATGTGTGCCACTTGGTAGGCAAAGTTTCTCTTTATAAAGCATTTTAGTTTATAAATGAAGAAGGCATATGACATCAGAATGCTACCTACCATTGTGTAGCTCCTAATGAATTAGTGGGTCTAAGTGCTCATAGTCAATGGCTGCTGTCATCACAAAAAGAGAGACAAACGCATTATGGGTATCCTAATGGAAAAACACACATTCCTGATCAAGCGGTCTTGCAGAGGAGGAGGAGGAGGGGGAGAAAAAAACACCCCAATTTAGTCAGAACTTTAGATCCAAGTACCAATTTATGAAAAATATGAAGGATAAAAAAGCATATAAAACAACACCCTGGGGATACAATCAGAAAACTCCAAATTGTGAAATATCTGTAGGACAAACAACCTATTTCTTTGACAAATAAGTTGCATGGAAGAAAAAGAGATGGAGGCAAAATATCTATAGGCAAAAGAGATTTAGGAAATATATCATCCAATCACAGTACATGGACTTTATTTGGATATTGATATAAACTAATAAATCACTGAGAAAATAACATTTATGAGACAATTAGAGTAGGAACACTGGCTGGCAGTATGATGATATGAAAGAATTATTGTTAATTTTTTAGGCACGATACTTTAAAACAATCCTCACGTTCTAAAGACATATATTGAAACATTTGTGAATAAAATTATAAAATGTCCTGGATTTTCTTCAAAATAATGTGGAAAATGGGGAAGGGGGTTGGGTAATTGCTGACCCCCAGAGGCGGGGACAAGGGAGACATTATGATATTCTTTTTGCATTTGTATATATTTGAAATTTTCAAAATTAAAAATGTAGAAAAATATTTCATGAGGGCTTAAGAACTGCACACTCATGCCCTTGTAGGCGTCTGGCTTTCAGAATAGCTTAGTGTTTTCCGGAAGACCTCCTGGCCCCATTATTTTGTATTTCTAACATAAAATCAGAGGTAATTTGAAATTTTATTTGTAATGGGTTTCTTTGCAAGTGTACTTCTACCTGAGTTGGCTTTTCATGGCTCCAAAATTGCTCTCTGGGTTTAGGTAGAGACATCTGGCCATTTCGGATGAGTACACCTATTGGCAGGTGGACAGCTTTCTCCATATGGGCCATACCATTACCATAAATCCATATGCATAAATATGCATGAAATAGGTGCCATATGTTGGTTCACTGTTTAACATTCACCGAGCAGACTTCCCCTGTTCACCCTTCTTACTCTCCTCTAATCTTTTCCTTTTGTCTAATCACTGGAGCTCCTAATTTCATCCTGTGCTATTTTACTCTTTTTTAGTTTTTCTTTTGCTTCTTTGGGGGAAGATAAAAGTCCCCCCAAAACTAGGGGAATGTCAGTCAAGGCATGGGGGTAGCAGTAGGGCCCGTATAGGCAAGGAGCAGCAGAGGAGGGTGAACTAGATGGTGGGTCAGCTCACACAGGAGCCTGGGAGTTTGTGGTGTAGGAAGGATTAAACCCCAGCGATTTTGGTTTTCTGTTGCTGCATCACAAACTACCCTCAAAAGAAAAACTGAACATTTTATTGAGAAGGGTCTTTCTAACTTAAGTTATTCCTCTGTTCCATGTAATGTTGGCTGGGGAAAAAATCGTCTGGGGTTTGGGCGGGCTAGAAAGCCTAGGCTGGTTCATCCCCGTGTTGGGCCCCTTGGTGGGGATGGCTGGAAGATTAGGCTCAGCTGGGATGCTGGTGAGGTCCGGGCCTTCTCTCCCACTAGGTGGCTTCAGCACCTCTCCTCCTGGCATTGCCTTCCATGTGGTCTCTGTGTGGCCTGTCACACAGGGTAGGCAGACTTTTAACAAAAAATTGGTATTATAGTTTAAGTTCTGGGATACATGTTCAGAACGTGCAGGTTTGTTACATAGGTATACACGTGCCATGGTAGTTTGCTGCACCCATCAGCCCCTCATCTACATTAGGTATTTCTTCTAATGCTATCCCTCCCCTAGTTCTCCACCCCCTGACAGGCCCCAATGTGAGATGTTCCCCTCCCTGTGTCCATGTGTTCCCATTGTTCAGTTCCTACTTATGAGTGAGAACATGTGATGTTTGGTTTTCTGTTCCTATGTTAGTTTGCTGAGAATGATGGTTTCCAGCTTCATCTATGTTCCCGCAAAGCACATGAACTCAGCCTTTTTTATGGCTGCATAGTATTCCATGGTGTATGTGTGCCACATTTTCTGTATCCAGTCTATCATTGATGGGCATTTGGGTTGGTTCCAAGTCTTTGCTATTGTGAATAGTGCTGCAATAAATATATGTGTGCATATGTCTTTATAGTAGAATGATTTATAATCCTTTGGGTATATATCCAGTAATGGGATTGCTGGGTCAAATGGTATTTCTGGTACTAGATCCTTGAGGAATCGCCACACTGTCTTCCACAATGGTTGAACTAACTTACAGTCCCACCAATAGTGTAAAAGCATTCCTATTTCTCCACATCTTCTCCAGCATCTATTGTTTTCTGACTTTTTAATGAATTGCCATTCTAACTGGCATGAGATGGTATCTCATTGTGGTTTTGATTTGTATTTGTCTAATGACCAGTGATGATGAGTTTTTTTTCATGTTTGTTGGTTGCACAAATTTTTTTTTTGAGAAGTGTCTGTTCATATCCTTTGCCCACTTTTTGATAGGCTTGTTTGTTTTTTCTTGTAAATTTGTTTAATTCCCTTGTATATTCTGGATCATAGCCCTTTGTCAGATGAATAGATAGCAAAAATTTTCTCCCATTTTGTAGCTTTCCTTTTCACTCTAATGATAGTTTCTTTTGCTGCACAGAAGCTCTTTAATTAAATTAGATCCCATTGTCAAATTTGGCTTTTGTTGCCATTGCTTTTGGTGTTTAGTCATGAAGTCTTTGCCCATGCCTATGTCCTGAATGGTATCGCCTAGGTTTTCTTCTAGGATTTTTATAGTTTAAGGCCTTACGTTTAAGTCTTTAATTAATTCAAATTAAATTAATTTGAATTAATTTTTGTATAAGGTATAGGGAAAAGGTCCAGTTTCAGTTTTCTACATATGGCTAGCCAGTTTTCCCAACACCATTTATTAAATAGGGAATCCTTTCCCGATTGCTTGTTTTTGTCAGGTTTGTCAAAGATCAGATGGTTGTAGATGTGTGGCATTATTTCTGAGGCCTCTGTTCTGTTCCATTGGTCTATATATCTGTTTTGGTACCAATACCATGCTGTTTCAGTTACTGTAGCTTTGTAGTATAGTTTGAAGTCAGGTAGCATGATGCCTCCAGCTTTGTTCTTTTTGCTTAGGATTGTCTTGGCTGTAGGGGCTCTTTTTTTGGTTCCATATGAAATTTAGTTTTTTTCTAATTCTGTGAAGAAAGTCAACGGTAGCTCGATGGGGATAGCATTGAATCTATAAATTACTTTGGGCAGTATGGCCATTTTCATGATATTGATTCTTCCTATCCATGAGCATGGGATGTTTCCATTTGTTTGTGTCCGCTCTTATTTCCTTGAGTGGTGGTTTGTAGTTCTCCTTGAAGAGGTCCTTCACATCCCTTGTAAGTTGGATTCCTCTGTATTTTATTCTCTTTGCAGCAATTGTGAATGGGAGTTCACTCTTGATTTGGCTGTCTATTATTGGTGTATAGGAATGCTTGTGATTTTTGCACATTGATTTTGTATCCTGAGACTGCTGAAGTTGCTTATGAGCTTAAGGTGATTTTGGGCTGATATGATGGGGTTTTCCAAATACACAATCATGTCATCTGCAAACAGAGACAATTTGACTTCCTCTCTTCCTATTTGAATACACTTTATTTCTTTCTATTGCCTGATTGCCCTGGCCAGAACTTCCAATACTATGTTGAATAGGAGTGTTGAGAGAGGGCATCCTTGTCTTGTGCCAGTTTTCAAAGGGAATGCTTCCAGCTTTTGCCCATTCAGTATGATATTGGCTGTGGGTTTGTCATAAATAGTTTTTATTATTTTGAGATACGTTCCATCAATACCCAGTTTATTGAGAGTTTTTAGCATGAAGGGGTGTTGAGTTTTATTGAAGGCCTTTTCTGCATCTATTGAGATAATCATGTGGTTTTTGTCATTGGTTCTGTTTATGTGATGGATTACATTTATTGATTTGCATATGTTGAGCCACCCTTGCATCCCAGGGATGAAGCCAACTTGATCGTGGTGGATAAGCTTTTTGATGTGCTGCTGGATTCAGTTTGCCAGTATTTTATTGAGGATTTTCCCATCAATGTTCATCAGGGTTATTGGCCTGAAATTTTCTTTTTTTGTGTGTGTCTCTGCCAGGTTTTGGTGTCAGGGTGATGCTGGCCTCATAAAATGAGTTAGGGAGAAGTCCCTCTTTTTCTATTGTTTTGATAAGTTTCAGAAGGAATGATAACAGCTCCTCTTTGTACCTCTGGTAGAATTTGGCTGTGAATCTGTCTGGTCCTGGGCTTTTTTCAGTTGGTAGGCTATTAATTACTCCCTCAATTTCAGAACTTGTTATTGATCTCTTCAGGGATTTGATTTCTTCCTGGTTTAGTCTTGGGCAGGTGTATGTGTCCAGAAATGTGTCTATTTCTTTTAGATTTTCTAGTTTATTTGCATAGAGGTGTTTACAGTATTCTCTGATGGTAGTTTGTATTTCTGTGGGATCAGTGGTGATATCCCCTTCATCGTTTTTTATTGTGTCTATTTGATTTTTCTCTCTTTTCTCCCTTATTAGTCTGGCTAGCAGTCTATTTTGTTAATATTTTAAAAAAAGCAGCTCCTGGATTCGTTGATTTTTTGAAGGGTTTTTCGTGTCTCTATCTCCTTCAGTTCTGCTCTGATCTTTGTTATTTCTTGTCTTCTGCTAGCTTTTGAATTTCTTTGCTCTTGCTTCTCTAGTTCTTTTAGTTGTGATGTTAGGGTGTTGATTTTAGATCTTTCCCGCTTTCTCCTGTGGGCATTTAGTGCTATAAATTTCCCTCTAAACACTGCTTTAGCTGTGTCCCAGAGATTCTGATACATTGTGTCTTTGTTCTCATTAGTTTCAAGGAACTTAATTATTTCTGCCTTGATTTCGTTATTTACCCGGTAGTCATTCAGGAGCAGGTTGTTCAGTTTCCATTTGGCTGTACAGTTTTGAGTGAATTTTTAAGTCCTAAGTTCTAATTTGATTGCGCTGTAGTCTGAGAGACTGTTTGTTATGATTTTCATTCTTTTGCATTTGCTGAGGAGTGCTTATTTCCAATTTGGGGTCAATTTTAGAATAAGTGTGATGTGTTGCTGAGAAAAATGTATATTCTATTGATTTGGGGTGGGGGGTTCTGTAGATGTCTATTAGGTCTGCTTGGTCCAGAGCTAAGTTCAAGTTCTGAATATCCTTGTTAATTTTCTGTCTCATTGATCTGTCTAATATTGACAGTGGGATGTTAAAATCTCCCACTATTACTGTGTGGAAGTCTAAATCTCTTTGTAGGTCTCTAAGAACTTGCTTTATGAATCTGGGTGCTCCTGTATTGGGTGCATATATATTTAAGACAGTTAGCTCTTCTTGTTGCATTGATCCCTTTACCATTATGTGATGCCCTTCTTTGTCGTTTTCAATCTGTTGCTATAAAGTCTGTTTTATCAGAGACCAGGATTGCAACCCCTGCTTTTTTTTGCTTTCCATTTGCTTGGTACATATTCCTGCATCCCTTTATTTCGAGCCTATGTGTGTCCTTGCACTTGAGGTGGGTCTCCTGAATACAGCACATCAATGAGTCTTGACTCTAGCCAATTTGCCAGTCTGTGTCTTTTAATTGGGGAATTTAGCTCATTTACATTTAAGGTTAATATTGTCATGTTTGAATTTGATCCTGTTATTCTGATGCTAGTTGGTTATTTTGCCCATTAGTTAATGCAGTTTCTTCATAGTGTTGACGATCTTCACAATTTAATATGTTTTTGTGGTGGCTGGTACTGGTTTTTCCTTTCCATATTTCCTTCAGGAGCTCTTGTGAAGCAGGCCTGGTGGTGACAAAAATATCTCAGCATTTGCTTGTCTATAAAGGATTTTATTCCTCCTTTGCTTATGTTTCCATAAGCAATTCCAGCTTAGTTTGGCTGGAAATGAAATTCTGGGTTGAAAATTCTTTTCTTTAAGAATGTTGAATATTGGCCACCACTCTTTTCTGGCTTGTGGGGTTTCTGCAGAGAGATCCACTGTTAGTCTGATGGGCTTCCCTTTGTGGGTAACCTCACCTTTCTCTCTGGCTGCCCTTACCATTTTTTCCTTCATTTCAACCTTGGTGACTCTGACAATTATGTGTCTTGGGGTCGATCTTCTCATGGAGTATCTTTGTGGTGTTCTCTGTATTTCCTGAATTTGAATGTTGGCCTATCTTGCTAGGTTGGGGAAGTTCTCCGGGATAATATCCTGAAGAGTGTTTTCCAACTTGGTTCCATTCTCCCCATCACTTTCAGATACACCAATCAAATGTAGATTTGGAATTTTCACATATTCCCATATTTTTTGGAGGCTTTGTTCATTCCTTTTCATTCTTTTTTCCCTAATCTTGTCTTTATGCTTTATTTCGTTAAGTTGATCTTCAATCTCTGATATCCTTTCTTCTGCTTTATTGATTTGGCTATTTATACTTGTGTATACTTCACGAAGTTTTTGTGCTGTGTTTTTCAGCACCATCAGGTCATTTATGTTCTTCTCTAAACTGGTTATTCTAGTGAGCAATTCCTTTAACCTGTTTTCAAGCTTCCTTGCATTGGGTTAGAACATGCTCCTTTAGCTCGGAGGAGTTTGTTATTACCCACCTTCTGAAGCCTACTTCTGTCAATTCATCAAACTCATTCTCCATCCAGTTTTGTTCCCTTGCTGGCAAAGAGTTGTGATCCTTTGGAGGAGAAGAGGCATTCTGTTTTTTGGAATTTTCAGTCTTTTTGCGCTGGTTTTTCCTCATTTTCATGTATTTATCTATCTTTGGTCTTTGATGTTGGTGACCTTTGGATGGGGTTTTTGTGTGGATGTCATTTTTGTTGATGTTGATGCTACTCCTTTCTATTTGTTAGTTTTCCTTCTAACAGTCAGGCCTCTCTGCTGCAGGTCTGCTGGAGTTTGCTGGTGGTCCACTCGAGACCCTGTTTGCCTGGGTATCACCAGTGGAAGCTGCAGAACAGCAAAGATTATAGCCTGTTCCTTCTTCTGGAAGCTTTGTCCTAGAGGAGCATCCATCAGATGCCAGCTGGAGCTCTCCTGTATAAGGTGTCTGTTGACCCCTGCTGGGATGTATCTTCCAGACAGGAGGCACCGGGGTCAGGGACTCACTTGAGGAGGCAGTCTGCCCCTTAGCAGAGTCGAGCTCTGTGCTGGTAGATCCTCTGCTCTCTTCAGAGCTGGCAGGCAGGAACGTTTAAGTCTGCTGAAGCTGCCTCCACAGCCATCCCTTCCCCCAGGTTCTCTGTCCAGGGAGATGGGAGTTTTATCTATAGGCCCCTGACTGGAGCTGCTGCCTTTCTTTCAGAGATGCCCTGCCCAGAGAGGAGGAATCTAGAGAGCAGGCAGACTTTTTATATGACCACTCAGGGCTCCAAAATTGCAAAGCAGAAACCTCTAGACCTTTGGAAGGCTTAGTTAGGCCCAGCATGGGCACAACACCATTCCCACCATGCTCTATTGGTGAATGCAAGTCCCAAGGCATAGCAGATTCATGAGGGAGGGGTGTGTTTCCTGGGGGGCCATGTCTACTGACTGGCTTTCCTGGTCCTCCTGGCATCCAGTGATCCGTATCCTTCCCACATGTAGAACACACTCCGCTTCTCCAATGTCTTATTCCAGCGTAGATCAGGTTCAGGCTGAAGTCCAGGTTCTTGTCCCCCAAATCAGCTCCAGAAGCAGACAAAGGGCCTCAGGCAGTTTTTTAGGTTCATCTCAGTCATTGTTCCTCGTGAATAGAAGACTAGGAATAAAGAGACAGATGACCTGTTCATCATCTTCCAACGTGTAATGATGAGGCAGAGATGCATTCATTACAGCAGACAAATTTGTAGGAGAAAAGGTGGGAGACTGAAGCTATATGGACATCACTAGTCCACTTCGATCCTGGAATTGATGTGGCTGCATCTCTGCAGTCCTGCCCCTGGGAATGGTTCTCCATGGCATTGGCTCTGCCCTCTGAGTCTTGCTGTCCATGGAGAGTGGTCCCACTTATAGTTCTTAGCATTCTCAGGCTGCCTCCTTCCCAGAGACTACTGAGGCCTCTGAGAATACTTTCCATTTTGAGTTGTATCAGTCTCTTTCAGACTAAGCTGGTGAAAGTTCTTCTAAAAAATTGTAAATTTATTACACATCAAATTAAAATTCTCTTCCACTTCCTCTTGGGATGGGTCATGTGTGACATTGCTTTCTGAGTGGCCGTTTTACTCCAGCTGAAAGGTCTTAACAAAGAAACTTACAGCCGTACTTTTGATCTGATCTTTCACTGAGTCAGTTTCCTTATGCAGCTTCAAGTTAGTTCCTCCTCTGTGTTTGCTTTCCCCCTTTGTTATTCACATCAGCCCTCATTGTGGACATGTCCCTTCAACGTCATTTTAGGTTTGCTTCTGCTGAGCATCTGATGGTCTTCTTGAGTCAGGAGCCAGTTTGCTCATTAATTTCTTAGCTTGGAATCGCACATCATGTACTAGGGAATCAGCTTGGAATCTTGCACCATGTGTCAGTAGCACATGGCACAGTCCACAGCTCGATTTTTTTTTCCATAGGAATCTTTTTCTACCAGAGCAGTTATATATTTTTCTCCCACTTTCCTGGTCCTGGTGGCTGTAGTTCTGATTTCCTCTTCCATGAGGAAAGGTAATTTCATATAATAGTGTGCTCCAGGTAGGAAAGAGGCATGCAGAATTGGGGGCCAGACGGCTGGAGTTTTAATTGCAATTTCTCTGTAACCTCAAGAAGTCATCTGCTCTGTACTCAGGTTCCCTATATGTAAAATAATGAAAATAATGCCACCGCTCTCATAGGTTTATAGCAGAGACTGCTGGTTCCTCACTAAACCTGTTTCTTCTTCTTCCAGCGCACCCAGCTAGAATACACTTCCCAGCCTCCTTTGATGTTTATTGTAGCCCCACACCTGAGCTTTGCCAATGGAGTATGGGTGTAAGCAATGTGAACCACACCAGTCTGGCCCCTAAAAACCTTCTTCGGGTATCTTCTACCTGCTTTCGCCATCCCGACGGCTAAAATAGTCTAGTTTTTCAAAGTAATCTTGGAAAACAAGTTTGAGGACAGCAGAGCTTCCATCAGTCAGAGTGCCTGGATGACTGCAAGAAGGACCATCCTGTTGATCTAGATACCTGTCCAATCCAATGCTGTCACAGGAGACAGAAACCAGCTTCTATGATGGTGGAACCATTATACACACTTTGGTCTCTTTGAAATAGAGCCAGCCTGCCTATACGTGCATCATTATTACAAGAATTAAATGAGTTAATACATGTGAAATACTTAGGACAATGACTGGAACATAATAAAGGGTTAATAATCATTATGGATAATGCATTAGTACCAGGTTTATGCAGAGTTCTTAGTGTTAGCTCCTTGCCTAGCACAGGCCCAAGGCCTCCTCTTCTATTCTCCTTTGGTTGGTCAAACCCTGGCCCTGGCCATTAGTGCCTGTATTCACTTCTCATAGTTGTCTGGGTCTCAGAGGCATTAGCTCACCTGCTTAGACTGTTGGCTGTGTAGTCCTCCCTGCTTAATGTTGCCTGAAGATTTCTATTTCTTTCCATTTCTACTATTTCTAAACTATATTTTATCCAGCAGTTCTGCTTATAGCAGATAGGATGTCCACATTTGCTAATTTTGCCAGTTTTTAAGAGGTGACTCTGGAAGATTCTTAAAACCTACAGTAAACAAGTCTCAGGAGCTGCTGAAATGTGCAGAGTATCAGGAGACCACTGGAAAAAAGAAAGTTTAATAGGTGTGCTATGCACCCACTGTACTTGATTTATCTCCATCATTCTCCCAAATCCACCTGGAAGTGATGATTCCCCTGGAAGTCATCCAATATTAAATGCGTTTCTTCCCACCTTTACGTTAACACAGAAAAGTCACTCGCTGAAATTTCCAGCATCCTCAGAGCTTCAAGGCAAGTACAGCTGTTCTAAGTAATTTTCATCACTTCTTTTGCACTTTTCACACTAAATAACTCCAAATCACCTTAAAGTTCTTGAGGAAAGGCAGCACCCCATCGTTTTTTTCCCCCTGGCAATTTGTCAGCTTGAGCTGTCTGACACATTTTAAAATTTGGTGTCATATTCTTGGAAGTCAAAAAATCTTTCTGGTTTCCTTCTTGACAGACACAGGACATTAGGGTGAAAAGTGAATTCTCCGGTTGTCTGCCAGGGGCTTCATCAAAAGCGACTAGACTCAAGTGACATTCTCATAAACAAAATAATGAGACTGTATCTGCAGAGTTTGGTATGACTGCGTTATGAGGCAGTCTGGTTTATTTGAAAATAGATAGGGTTTCAAATCACTCTGAATTGGGCTTAAGCCCCAGCTTTTCCATTTATTAGCCACATTTTTATCCTTAAAAATGGGAATACAGTTGACTTCAAAGGGTGAGAATTAAATGAGAACACATCTAAGAAAATACCCAGCATGAGACACAATCATAACGACAGTGTCATGTTGAAAGAGAAAGTGGACTTACACTTCCAGCTGAAATCATGTAGCATATATTGGAATAACTCTTTCACTGCAGACAGCTATAAAATCTGGATTAAAACTAAAATGAAGCATATGAAGGCATTGGAGCCAGATCAAGGCAGGCAGAACTTGAGGGACCGCACTCCGAGAAAGCAGGAAAGTGCATGTAAATGCCTTGCTACTCACCTCGGGGCACCTGCTGATTCACAGTATGGGAGGTAGGGCTGGGTCCACAGCAGCCCAAGGCTTATGCAGACTCTGAGGCAGCACAGTGGCGTGGATTAAGAAGGTAAGATCTTGGAGAGGTAGGAAACACAGGATTGAGGCAGAACTCCTGCTTGCAACTTCCCTTTGAGGTATTGGCTACCTTCCAAGCTGTATGTTCTTGAAACAAGGCACTGAGAGTCCAAGATGAAAGGAGCAGCACGGAGATGAATATCTGAGCAGAGATTCCCACAGGCTCATGGTGCTGGGAACAGGGTGTGTGGAGGGGCCCTGGTGAACACAGAAGGCTCCCACTGGGACCAGGGAAGACTATGCCCTAGGAATGAGAACTATGCCTTAGGAGTAAGGCCAACTGGGAAGGCAACCATGCCCAAAACACAGCTTCAACACGGTCAGAGTGATCTGCTAGAGACGACCTGCCATCTACCTCTCAGAAGGAGACATCCTTTCTGGGGGAAGAGAAACCCTACATATTTATTTCTTATGTGATATATGTGTATTTCATAAAAAATTACCAGACATGTCAAAAAACAGGACCAAATGACTAAAAGTCACAGAAAAAGGCGGACGATGGAAACATTCCAGGTACTGGAATTTTTAAAATATTGGATTTTATGATTAATACAGTCAAGAAAATAGAGAAAATTATGGATAATTCCACCAGAGAACTAGAATTTATTGAAAAATGAAATACTCATTTTGTACATGAAAAGGTATAATAACTGAAATTAAGAATTTAAAAATAGTAAGTCTATTTTTAGTAGATTAGCAGATTAGGCACAAGAAAATGGATGAAAATGAATTGGAATATAGTCCTGGATTGTATCATGGAGGAAATATATATATATATATATATATATATATATATATATAGTTGTTGTTGTTGTTGTTGTTTGTTTGTTTGAGACGGAGTCTCCCTCTGTTGCCCAGGCTGGAGTGCAGTGGTGGGATCTTGGCTCACTGCAAGCTCCACCTCCCAGGTTCATGCCATTCTCCTGCCTCAGCCTCCCGAGTAGCTGGGATTACAGGCGCCCACCACCACACCTGGCATGGTGTATTTGTGTGTGTGTGTGTGTGTGTGTTTTGTATTTTTAGTAGAGATGGGGTTTCACCGTGTTAGCCAGGATTGTCTCGATCTCCTGACCTTGTGATCCACCCACCTCAGCCTCTCAAAGTGCTGGGATTACAGGTTTGAGCCACTGTGCCCGGCCAGGAATTTTATATTTTTTAAAAGTAAGAGCTTAAGAGATATATAGAAGATGGTGAAATATCTAAAATACATGTTACTGGTGCTATTCTTCAAGAAAAGGAAGGCAAAATAAAGACATTTACACGCAAACAAAACCCAAAAAACTGAATTTGTTGACCTTCATTAAAAAAATAGAATTTAAGTGTGAGTTTTTCACAAAGAAGGGAAATTTCTCCTGATGGAAGTCTGGTAGGGAGAAAGGAACGAGGTGCACAGGAAATGATAAATAAATGGATAACTCCAAATGAATACTGACTTTTTGAAACAATGATTCTGATGTCTTATGGGGTTAAAATATATGTAGAAATACACAACAATATTAACACAACAGGTGTGAGATAGGCAAATGATATCAAATTGTTTTTACATTCTTTCATTGTTCTGGAGGTGTTGAAGCAATGGTTTAAGACAGGCTATAATAAATCAAGAACATATATTGTTATTTCATAAATATTAACACATATACATAATGGAAAAACTTAATAAAGAGAAAAAATGGAATAATACATTTTTCTCTTGTATTAATCATATTGATTAATACAAATGAAGAAAAAACTACAGAAAAGTTATACAGAATAAAAGAAAAAATGAAACAAAAAGGTAAATTTAAATGCAAATATATTCATTAAATATGTTTTGTATTTGTCAATGATCCAATTAAATTAATCCAATTAAAAGTGAAAGCTCTCCACACATGTAAACATAGATTTATAATGAAGGTGACAATGCCACACAGTGAAGAAAGATTAGCTTTTCAACATGTGCTATTGAATCAAATGGGTATTGATATGGAACAAAACCCTAAGCCATACTCAGAAATGACTAGAAATGTGTTGTAATCTGAATGTGAAAGGCATAGTAAGTATATAAGAATAAATAAGTCTTTAGAAGAAAATATGTTCTAATAACTTTGTGATCTTGGGGTAGGCAAAAATTTCCTAAACAAGCACAAAAACCACCAACTACAAAGAAAAAAACCCAATAGGCTGTAATGTATTAAAATTAAAAGTTGTTCATCACAAGGCATCATTAAGTGAATGCAAAAACACAAGCCACAGAGTAGGGAAGGGATCTGCAATAGATATTGCTGGCAAAGAACACATATTCAGCACACAAAGCAGAACTCCTGCAAGCCAATTAGAAAAAGTTAGACATCTTAATTGAAAATGAGCAAAAATACTTGAATAGGCACATAGTATATCTAAATAGTAAACCTAAGTAAGGTGCATCACTTCATTAGTCATTAGATGAATGCAGATTAAATCTATGAGGCCCCATTGCTCTAAGTTAAGTGAAAAAGACTGATGATGCCAGGTCAAGGTACAAGAACTCTGTTATGCCGCTGGTGGGATTGGTAACTGACATAATCACTATGGCTAATGGTTTGGTACTATCTACCAAAGATGAACATCAATGTAGCATAACACCCAGCAATTTTATTCCTAGATATATAGAGAGACAAAATGTGTATATGTGTTTATAAAACTGTAGAAACATTTTAATGGCAACCCTGTTTGTAAAGGTCTCAAACTGGATGTTATGAAAAGTTCAATAGAAAGATGCATTAAAAAAAATTGCTGTGTACCATACAACAGAACACTATCAGAAAGACAAAAAGCAAACTACTGATAGAGCAATGTGAATGAATCTCACAAACATAGGTTGAGTGAAAGGAGAGAGTCACAGAAGACTTAATATTGCATTATTTCATTTCTATAAATTTCAAAAGCAGGCAAAACTAGTATATGGTGTTAAAAGTAAGAATAGTGGTAGGCCCTGCAGAGAGGCAGTGTCTAGGAAGGGGCATGAAAGCTTTTGGGTTGCCAAATGTTCTATTTCTTGATCTGTGTGCTGATTATACAGTGATGTTCATTTAATGAAAATTTACTGAGAGGTTTGAGGTACACACCCATTCCTAAATGTATATTTTAGTATTTTTTTTAAAAGACAAACATTCTCAGACAAAAAAAAACCCAATTATTGGCTGCATTCAAAGCCACACCTTAACTATAAAGACACAGAAAGATTGAAAGTAAAAGGAAGGAAAATCATATTCCATGCAAACACCAAAAGAATGATGTTATCCCTGTACTAACATTAGACAAAGCAGACTCTAGAGTAAGAAGTATTAATAATGATAAAGAGGGACATTCCATAATGGTAAATGCAGCAATTTAACTGGAACATGTAAACATTTTGTATCTGTATTGATCTAACAGCACAGCCTCAAAGATATAAAGCAAAAATTTACAGCAATAAAGGGACAGGTAGGCAAATCAATAATCATACTTGGAGATTTTGGCAAACCTCTCTGCTGATTTGATGCCCAAACAAAAACAGTAAAGATGTGGAATATTTATTTATTTATTTATTATTATTTTTTTCTTTTGAGATGAAGTTTCACTCTTGTTGTCCATGCTGGAGTGCAAAGGCACGATCTCAGCTCACTGCAACTTCCGCCTCCCAGGTTCAAGCGATTTTCCTGCCTCAGCCTCCTGAGTAGCTGGGATTACAGGTGCCCACCACCACGCCCACCTAATTTTTGTATATTTAGTAGAGACGGTCACCATGTTGACCAGGCTGGTCTTGAACCTCTGACCTCAGGTGATCCACCCTTCTCGGCCTCCCAAAGTGCTGGGATTACAGGCTATTTATTTATTTATTTATTGAAACGGAGTCTCACTCTGTTGCCCAGGCTGGAGTGCAGTGGTGTGATCTCGGCTCACTGCAAGCTCCGCCTCCCAGGTTCACCCCATTCTCCTCCCTCAGCCTCCCGAGTAGCTGGGACTACAGGCGCCCACCACCAAGCCTGGCTAATTTTTTTTTTTTTTGTATTTTTAATAGAGACGGGGTTTCACTGTGTTAGCCACGATGATCTCCATCTCCTGACCTCGTGATCCACTGGCCTCAGCCTCCCAGAGTGCTGGGATTACAGCCGTGAGCCAATGTGCCCAGCCAAGATGTGGAATATTTAAACAGCACAATTAGCAAACTTGAAGCAACTGACCTGGTAGAGCATTCAACCAACAACTTCAGAGTGCACGTTATAGTCAAGAGATTTCAATATCTTAAATATTTACCAAAGAGACCACATGCTTTGTGATAGAGCTAAGCTTATCAGTCCCTGTGGGACTGTCAAATTCTGCCATATTTTAGGGCCTTATTCAAATTCCATTTCTAATTACCTTTTTGATTACTGCAGCCTGCTTGGATCTCCTTGTTTCCCGTAGAGAAACATGGCAGGATAGAAAAAACCCTGACTTAGAAGTCAGGCAGCCTGGCACTCCACTCCCAACTGGGTATAGATCCTGATTCCAGAACCTATTTACTTAACAGCTTGGGCAAGTGATTCATCTCACCAGGGCTCAATTTGCTCCTCTGTAAAAGGAAAGAAGGGCAGTTGTTTCAGAGGGCTGGTAGGGGTTGCATGGGATGCTATAAGTAACACTTTTAATCCAGAGCAGATATTCAGCAGACAGCAGTACCCTCTTCTGTCCTTCTCCAGACTGTTCACCATGATCACTAGTTTACCACATAACCTGGGCCTCATTTCTCCCACATAAATTAGTTTCACCTCCCCAGCTAAGCCTTAAAGGGATAGTGACCAATTCCTATTGCATTCCCTGGGCACCTAGCACAAAGCTATGAAATCATAAAAAAACATGTTGGCCTGGCGCGGTGGCTCATGCCTGTAATGCCAGCACTTTGGGAGACTGAGGTGGATGAATCAAGAGATCAAGACCATCCTGCCCAACGTGGTGAAACTCTGTCTCTACTAAAAATACAAAAATTAGCTGGGCGTGGTGGTGGGCACCTGTAGTCTCAGCTACTCGGGAGGCTGAGGCAAGAGAATCCCTTGAACCCAGGAGGCGGAGGTTGCAGTGAGCCGAGATCGTTCCACTGCACTCCAGCCTGGCGACAGAGCAAGACTCCATCTCAAAAACAAACAACAAACAAACAGAAAAACAAACCAAAAAACCTGTGTTAACAATAACATGGTCAGGGGACCGAGAGAGAAGGAGGAGGAAGAGAAGGAGGAAGAAAAGAAAGACAATGAACATTTATTGCGGATAGATTCCACTCTGGATTCTGGGCAAATGACTTAACATGCAGTGTCTCACCAGTCCTTGAAACCTATAATCCCAATTGTACGAGTTAGGTTGCCACCTCCTGAGTAGTGAACTTGCCAAGGCTCACTCCAGTAGATTGATCCAGTCCTTCCTGGCTCAAAAGTCTTGTTGCTTAACCTCTGAACTACACTTCCTCCGTAAGTGATAGGTACCCAGGGTGTATTTGCTGCCAAGTTATAATTCATGTCCTAAAAGGAATGAGGACCCCCCACTGGCTGGGGCAAGTTGGGCAGATGGCAGAAAGAGGGAAGAGTGCAAGGTGGTCGGGTAGTGCTACTGGGGTGTGCCACTCTGGCACCAGAACCCTCTCACCATTAGCCACATGAGGCAGGCCAAACTCAAAGCCACATAGCCAGGGAACCCTGCCTGACTTCCAGCTACTGCAGAAAAATGGGTAGAGACCTTAGGTTCTTGGATTGCTAATGCTCTCTGTGTGTCTAGGACAATATCTACCCTTCAGCACTTTGCTCAGGGCAGTCATGAAAGCTGATGTCTGTGAAACAGGTCTACTGGGCACTGATTGCCAACTTGTCTGAGTCCCGTGAGACAGAACATCCACATACAGGTTACATGAAGTGGGTTTATCACTCACAGATAGGCAGCAATGGATAACAGAAGCCTAGGATTTGTGACAAGGGCCTTCCAAGGCTCAGGAAAGCTGCTCAGATGGAGTCTTGTCTGCTTGTGCCCCACCGGCACCACAGCTGAGGGACCCTGGAAAGCAGCCCATCCTGGATTTTATACTTTAAGGAAATGGGACTCACTGGGCTAAAGCATAGCAGGACATTCCGTTTTAGGAGAAATGCGGACAGAGCCTGCACTGTTCCAGCCAGTATCTCCTCATCTCAGGACGCTGCATTCTCAACACATTCTACAGTTATTCTTGAGAACTACAAGTGATAAAGAGGGTTTGTTCAAAGGCTATCCAGTGACACTGTCCCGCAGCGTCAACGTACAGAGCACCAGCAGGACATGCATATAACCAGATGTGTGGATTTATCCTCTTGATAGATGCCAAAGGGCTCTCTAAATTATAGGATTCTGCAGCTGTGAGAAGGCACTGGTCAGCTGGCTCTTCACAGGTGAGGAGAGGAGAGCCAAGAACTGAAGCAGCGCTGGGCTGTGATACATGTTCTGACTTCCAGCTGGTGTGAGTCCCTCCCGAGGGTCCTCTGGAGCATGCATGCACCAGGGACTGGCAGGGTTGAGGAGCTGCTACAGCCAGCAGCCTGATGCCACTGCTGACTCATTCCTCCTCGAGGTGACCCGTGGCTCCCCACAACACAGACACTGGTCCTGAGCCTCATCACTGACTGGACCGTCAACTGACTCCCTGAAGAAGGCCTTGGCAGGTGGTGTTATCTGATTTGGTTCATGCGTCTGTCTTTAAATTCACTCCCACAACTAAACTGAGAGCACGGTGATGGGAAAAGCTAGCTTTAGTGCTGTCTGCTGCTAAGCATGTTTTTAGGTCGCTTGCTCTCCATGGAAAGATAGAATTCTACCCCAGTGCTAAAGATGCACTGTTTGGTTATACTTAAATAAATTTGCAGGTCTCTTCTGTTGTAAATATTTTATAACTCAACAGTTGTTTTGGCCCAGCAAAGCACTTTATGAGTCTTTCTTGTTGTAATTGCTCTTATTTCAGCTCTTATGTCCAACTTTAAAAGCAGATAATATGAATCCCTTGTACCTCCATAGTCATTTCAGTGGCACTCCATCCTTAGAAATCTGATGCCCAGGTTGCTAAGGATCCGAAGTGTGGAAAGGTTGACTCGTAGATGATAAATAGATAATAAACAGGTATTGATTTAAACTGTAGTGATTTTAAAGATTTATTGCTCCAAGAAGCATATATTGACTATAAAAAGTAAGGTCAAAATTTGACATTGAATTAGCAATAAATATTGATATATACCAAAGCAGAAAGGCAGTAGATGTAAATAATGCTCACTGCATGTTGAATCTAAAAATGAATCATTTGCTCTCCAACCTCAGGTTCCCAAGACACACGTACAACAGATTTGTTAAAACTTAGGAAAGAAGGTGCCTTGATGCAGAGCCATTCAGACAGATGTCATCTGTGTCTGCTACCATGATGACATTAGGATAATTACTAAAGTATGAATATTCCTGTTGCCACGCCAGTGAAGCTGGTCCCAGCTTGATTTCATTCCAGGCACTGAGTCGATTATAAAATAACACTGTGCAAGAGACTGCACTTACTCTACCTAGCTAGAGGAGATATTACCAGTCTCTACCCAGTGGGTTTCTTCACTGGGTGTTGTTCACAAACGCTGCTTTCAGAACATAAAAGTGTATGTACATAGACCAAGCATCTGGATGGAAAGCAAGGAATACGGTCAGCAAAGTTCTGCCATCTGAATTTTCCTTCTCATTCAGATGTTGTCATGACTACGTCTTAGCACCTAGAACACTTCATCTAATCACGCACCTATTTCTCTACCATCTCTTTGCGTTTCTGCCTGTCTTAGCATGGTGCTAGCTGCACTTCCGAGGCCCATTGAGAGGACCACTGAGCACAAAAACTTGCCAGGGTCTAGTTTTTGGGTCACAGTAGTTGACCCTGGTGTCTACAGATGCATTTCAGCAAAGCCATTAAACTATTGAAATTTTATGAAACTTGCAATTATATTTATATGCTATGTAATTCTCCTTAGAGAGAGTCTGTGGCTGTGGATACATTCTAAAGAGATCTGTGGCCTGAAGGAGGTTGAGAAGTTATAAAGAAACATGTGCCGGGCATGGTGGCTCATGCCTGTAATCCCAGCACTTTGGGAGGCCGAGGCGGGTGGATCACGAGGTCAGGAGATCGAGACCATCCTGGGTAACATGGTGAAACCCCGTCTCTACTAAAAATACAAAAAATTAGCCGGGCGTGGTGGCAGGCGCCTGTAGTCCCAGCTACTCAGGAGGCTGAGGAAGGAGAATGGCATGAACCCGGGAGGCGGAGCTTGCAGTGAGCGAGATTGGGCCACTACACTCCGGCCTGGGTGACAGAGCAAGATTCTGTCTCAAAAAAAAAACAAAAAAAGAAACATGTGAATTAAAATGGAAGAAAGGGAGGGACAATTGGAAGCATATCTGAGGTAAGAAAGAGGTTTCCTATTGTTTCTCATAAAAGCATTCTCAGGGGACCTCTGTTGCAGCTGCAGCAGGAACTCTTATTTAAACCCACATCATTTGGTACCTGGAAGTGGAGTGCTTGCCCCTCTTCTTCTGATTCAATCCTGCCCTTGTGGAAAATTCCAACTCAATCAACACCCTACATTCAGTGCAGTTTACCCTCTCCTCCCCTCCCGCCTCATCCTGCAGGTCTCTCCAGGCTTTACCTCAGGCTCTCCTTTCAGTGGGATGCTGCGAGCCCCACCCAGTTGTTGCAGGACAATAGCATCTTGTCTTTCAAAGTCTCAGTTGGAGCCACACTTAATTTGGGAACCCTCTGATTACCCTCAGTTGGCTTCTCCACCATGATCCCTGTCATCTGTGTTCCTTTCTCTAACGGTTCTGACCATGCTGTTTTATAAGCACCGGCTTTGTCTTTCTCCCTCGATAGACTGTGCCCTCCTTGAAGGAAGCAAGCATGGCTTTCATCCTCATATCCCCAGCCCCCAAGAGCAGAGTCTCACCCTGCAGAGAAGCTCAGGAGATGTGCGTCGCAGGAGCACAGCTGCTGCGACTGACTGCTCCAAGCAGCTGTGTAGGAGTCACTGTCTGCACTGCAGCTCTGAGGTGCCCAGCCCTCATGGTGCTTCGCGGTGCTGTGTGGTTGATCCCGGCACCCTAGGCAGGTGGGAAGCTACTTGGAAACAGAGCCTGTTTTCATGCTCTCTAACTCATAAAAAAGCCCAGCCCACATAATTCCTTGTGAATGCCTGTGAGGGACAGGGCAGGGTCCAGATGGACATCAGTAAAGGGGAGCTGAGCCCCTCTAGTATTTGCCACGTCTCCAGGAGGAGACACTGCTACTGAGTCTTCACGGAGATGGGATCAAGAAAGAAAATTGAAATTTTTGGAAAGAAATTATTGAGTCTTAATGCCAGCCATCAAGGATTTGAATGGTCTTTTAATGATGTCAATCACATCAGGTTTGTAAAAGTGTATCTGGAAGGGGGTCCTGCTACAACCAGCAGATCCAGCCCAGGAAGTGCCCTCCTTCCCCAGCCTGAGACTCCTCTCCTTCACTCAGACACAGGGCTGGGATTACCTGCGAGGAAAATTTCATCACGACATGTGCCTGGGAAGGAGACTTTGTCTCTTCTCCTCAGAGACTGCATTCCCATCACTGAGAGGCAACAGGCAGCCAGGCTGGGGAAGCTTCTTCATTCTCTCAAGCAGCACAAGCAGGAAACAGTGAGACCTCCAGGGAGAAATGTAACTGCAATACATCATTAGAGGACATCTAAATAGTTGGAGAAGCAGTCTATATTCATGGATCAGAAGACTAGCGCTGTTTAGATGGCAATGCTTCCCAACTGACCTACAGATTCAAGGCAGTCCCCATGAGAATCTCAGGTAACTTCCTTATAGGAATTGAGAAGCTGATTCTAAAATGTATATGGACTTGCAAGGGACCCAGAAGAGCCAAAATAATCTTGAAACAGAAGAATAAGGTAGGGTACTTGTACTTCCTGATTTCACAACTCACTACAAAGCAAAAGAAATCAAGACGATATGATCCTGGCGTTAAGAAAACAGAGAATCAATGAAATGTCATGGAGAGAGTCCAAAAATAAATCCACACATTTAATAGTCAACTGATTTTTGACAATGGTGTCAAAACCATTCAGTGAGTAAAGAATAATCTTTTCAACAAATGGTACCGGGACAAATGTATGCAGCCATATGCAAAAGAATGAAGTTGAACCCTTACTTCACTCAATTTAAAAGTTAACTTTAAATGGAGCAAAGACCTAAATATAAAAAGCAAAACCAAAGAAATCATGGAAGAAAAAAGTAGGATTAAGTCTTCATAATCTTGAATTTAGCAAAGCATTCTTAGATGTGATATCAAGAGTGCAAGCAATAAAATATTATACTTTGTCAAAATTAAAAACTTTTGTGCTCCAAAGGAAACCATAAACAAAATGAAAAGACAACACACAGAACAGAAAAAAATCTGCAAATCACATATCTAAAAAGGGACTTATATCCAGAACAGATGAAGAGCTCTTCAGTTCTTTATTACTGAACTTTCAGTTCAATCCTCAGTAATAAAACAACAAATAATCTAATTAAGGAATGGACAAAGGATCTGAGTAGACGTTTCTCCAGGGAATATGTACAAATGACCAATGAGCACATGAGAAGATAACCAGCCTCATTAGTCATCAGAGAAACGAACATCAAAAAAAAAAAAAAAATCACAGTGAGATACCACTTCACCCCCACTGGCATGACTAGAACAAAAAATTTAGACAGTAATAAGTGTTGGTGATGATGTGGAAAAATCAGAACCCTCATATCCTGCTAGTAGGAAGATAAAAATTGTGCAGCCAACTTGGAAAACAGTTGGGCAATTCCTTAAATGATTAAGCATAGAATTACCATGGAGCCCGGCAATTCCACTTTTAGGTATATATCCAACAGAAAGGAAACATGTTCACATGAAACCTTGTACATGACTGTTCATAGTAGCATTATTCACAATAGCTAAAGGTTGGATGCAACCCAAATGTCCATCAACTGATGAATAAAGATACAAAATTTGGTGTATTCATGCAATGGAATATTATTTGTCCATAAAAAGAATGCAACTCTGATACAAACGACATGAATGAAACTTGAAACATGCTAAATGGAAAAAGTCAGTCACCAGAGACAACATATTGTAGTATTCTATTTATACAAAATGTGCAGAACAGGGAAATGTATAGGGACAGATAATAGATTAGTGGTTGCACAGGGCTGCAGGTGGGGTGCAGACCACCTAAGGAAGCGACAGCTAAAAGCATAGGTTTTTGATGAAAATATTCTGTAATTGCCTGGGGTGATGACTGCACACATCTGTGAGTATGTTAGAAACCACTGAATTATACAATTTAAATAGGTATGTTGTGTGGTATGTGAATCATAATTCAAAATAACTGTTAAAAAGAGGATGGGAAGTCCAGAAAGTTCCAAATTATCTAGGCTGACTGCAGCACAGGCTGCCATGGCTGATGCAGAGCACACAGCTGGAGAGAGGGAGGGCCCTGCCAGATGGGGAGTTGGGACAACAGTGGGGAGCTGGGGCAAGCTTAGGCTATAGAATGTTGGCATGGCAGATTTCAGGGGGGATGGGAGGAAGAAGAGGCAGGGTGATCCGCTGTTCCATGGTCAACTGTGTTTCCACAGTCCCCAAAACATTTCTTGCCCTGCAAATGTGCTACTTTTTTCCCCCCACCCCTACTTATCTCAGCTGGTGATGCTATTGTTCCGCCTCCCAGCTCACAGTCCTGGCTTTTTCACTGAACCTGCTAAATATGAACTCCTATATGTGGCATTAGTTTATCCATGTATGTTTTCTCAAGAAAAAAGCAATGATTGTTTGATGCTTCAGTGTGGCAGAGAGGCCAGATTATCCTGACTGTTGACTCTTTTCTGTGCCTGCTGACTTCCGTAAAAAAGCAAATATTCCCCTCAGCTCCGGCCTCTTTTCTCTATGACCTGGGGGTGCAAGTTTTGGCAGCCTGAGAAGTAGCAACCATCCCTTTCATGAACCTTTTTACAAAGATAATCTTTTGGTGTCTTTTTAATTAAATGAAGAATTCCACTGTTCTTGGTAGGACTAGAAAAATACTTAATGCACTAGAAGATCGGCTAAAATTGCAAAGCACTTACAAATTACCTAGGATGTGGCAGCCCAATGAGCAAGGAGTAACAGTAAACGTGTAGACCACTGAACCCTGAGGCTGACTCTCCATTGGCCTTGGATGTGGTATAAACCCATGCTGTTCCCACCCAGCATTTCCAGAATGATACTTGGACTTCCTGAAGCAACAGGGTAGAGTTCTTTTGAGTAAAGGGAAAGGAATCAAAGCTGGCTCAAATAACCTGCAGAAGAAAGAGGGTTGAAAAACTACCTAGACTGTGGGACTTGCAGCTAGGTACCTTGCAATGGGGCTGCTATCAGTGACTGCGGGGTTTGTGCTCTGGCCTCTGTGGAACAACAGGCTTCCCCCAGGGACTTCTGGCATTGGAGCACTGCATTGGCCACTCCAGTTTTTACTCATTCTATCACCCCACCTCCACTGTCAATCAAGGGTGTGACCTTGACTTGGAAGCCTGTGTGTCTCCCTGCCAGTTCTCCCAGGTTGTGGTTAAGACTGCAGGGTGGGTCCTGGTAGGGATTCATCCCACCTTCAAGAGTCCAGAAGAAACAGGCATGCAAAGAAATAAGTGAAACATAGCAAGGCGGCTGCTGCAACAGCGGGCCAGGTCCAGGCCATGATAGAGACAAGGGTTAGAGCCACCTCCCAGGAAGGCTGCACAGAGGAGGTATCCTGAGGAGAGTCTGAACCCGAGGAGCATATATGAACTTGCTAGGTAGACGGCAGCAGTAGCCTCCTCAGGTAGACAGTGCTTAGGTTCTTTGGATGACTTCTTGCAGCCCTTAACACTGTCTCCCCTTCTCTCTGTACATAAGAAAAATAAACCAACCTAAGTCATACTTTTCTGTGACTCTTAATTATTTTTCTTCCATGAGTCAAGAGACTGTCAATAAATGGGCTCTTCTTTCCTCGACATGCAGAACTAAAATGGTATCCATCAGATTCTTAGCAGCATAACTGATGAAGTTGCAAAGGTATCTAGGGGGTAAAGGGCAATAAAACATTATGTTTGTAAAAGCAGAATGTCTTTGAGCTTTCAAAATGGGTTGATAACTCCTAGTGCTTTCAATTCTGAAAACTTCTCAGAAGTTGTGTGATATCCTTATTGCACAGCTGGGCAAAGTAAAGTCTTAGGGAGATAATATGATTTCTAGGTCTTCCAGATTTGATGAGCTGTAGATGGATAAGTGGGGTTACTTGGACACCTGGTCCAATGCTTTCCTTTGGCAACAATAGAACAGGAGGAGTGGCTTAGTGGGAAGAGTGGGCAATTCAAGGCAGGAGTCATAGAGCCTCAGTTTGGTGAGAAATCCTACTTTGTACATACTGCTGGGCTCTGAAAATCCAGGGATAGAGACCAAGGGTCTAAAGGGCCTGTCACAGATGAACAAAGTGGAATTTGTAAACAAACTCAAGATCCATGCCTCCTGCCTGGAATTGCTCATTTTCCATGAAAATACAAGGCCTGAGTAGGGAGCCTGTCTATATCACAGAGAGTCTGACGTTGGGCAGGGGGGTGGGGGCAGGAAGAGATGAATGCTATCTACAAAACATCACGAGCAAACACTTCCACACTTGAAAGAAATGTGAACTCTTTCCTTTATAAATATGAGTATCACTGGAGCACTGTTTATACAAATGTGGCCACTGACCAGGACTGTCCTTGACTGGTCTGTGGGCAGGCTCTGAGGAAGAAGGCTCCTGCCAGCAGGGACAGGCATGTGTCCCAGATGCTAGCAGCATTTTTGATTTATATGAAAAAGATATTCTGATTTTCCTTCTCAAAAAGGAAAAAAAAGTTTGAAAGATGATTGTGCACATTATTTGTATAGTGTTTCTGTTTTGTTTGATTCAATATAACTTCACTGAAATCTACCAGGTACAGACATCATTCCAGGCAATGAGGATACAGGGAAAGAAGGGACTGTCCTGCAGGTGCACCTTTGCTAGTCCTTGTTCCGTCTACCTAGACTCCCCATTCTTCTGGATCACCCCTTCCCAGGAGGCTCCCTGTTTGCTTACACTGTACCCCAGGTAGGGCAAGGTACCCTTTTCTCTCTCTGCTTGCCTCAGTCGTCACCCCTGGACTGGGAGCCCCAAGGCCAAGGCCTGGCTCTTCTCTGTCCCTGGTCCCAGAATCTCACAGATCTGGCACAGAACTAGTCTAGACAAATGTATAGGGATGAACAGGTACCCTCAGGCCCTGTCCCTAGGGCGATAGGCCTTTAGTGATATTAAACAGGTCATGTTCACCTCAGCGAGGTCTGCCTGTCATCAGCTCTGGAAAGATGTGGGGTGTGAGCATATCCTCCAACAGGCAGAAGGCTTCCCTTTTCCTGGCCCTCTTGAGAAGACGCTCTGACAGTCCTTCCTCTGGGGCCCAGGCACCCTCCTTGGGCCAGGCTGCATGAAGGCCATCCCTTAATCTGCCAATCTCAGCGTTTTTCTTTCTGCCACATCCAGATGGCAGGCTGTTCCCAAGCATGGCATTCCAAGAGGTGGGGCCAGAGTTGGGGAAATGCTTTCTAGGAAGGGATGTGCCATAGTAATTGGCCACAGCCTCAGCTCTTCACTGGCCTTCAGGACCATGCACAAACCTTGCCTCAGCCTTTTATGCCATTATTCAGAAAAACACACTAAGAAAGAAAGGAAATTGGTTTTATCATGTTCATGTTATAGGGACAACACTGAATCTATTCTGAGTGATAAAAATAAAATTGACAAACTTTACTACCTTAACTCTCATGAGTAATAATGTATTTGAAACAGACCTGTGTTCATCAGAAAACACTAGTGTTGCAATTTGCCACTGAGAACCTCTCAAAGATGATGCTGACTCCTGCACCTTTGGGCAGCCAAAGGTCAGTGCAGGTGTGGGCAGCCCCCAGAGGATGTGAGAATAGTGAACTGTGGAAGCAGGAAGGGCCTTCACAAGCATGTGGGAGTTGCTGTTTTTGCCATCCTTGACCTGCCGTAAAGGGGCATTGAGGTGCTTGTGGCTGTGGCACACCTGAATAATTGCAAACAACGTGATATGCTGCTACTAACACCAACTTCTCAGGTTTCTGGAATTATGCCCAACACTGAGCAAAAGCAAGAGCGCAAATTATATTGTGAGAAGGCTTTGATTTCTGACTTTTTAAAAGAATGTTTGGAGTATTGCATAAGGCTTTCATACCACACAGTTCATTTACAATAAAATGAACTTTTGCTTCCTGCATGGCTGTTGGCAGATGTGGTCCTGGAGAAGGTTCTTCTGAATGTAGAGAGTCAGTGCTTCAGCTGGAGGAGACGTAGCTGTCTTCTAGCCTGCCCATCTCTGCTCCCCAAAGGCGTCTTTCAGATCTCTCAGGGGTCAGGCTCTAGGCCGGGAGAAAATGGATCCCTGGGTCCAAGCGGGCGATGCTTTTAGCCTGAGACAAGGGTGAGGTCAGGTGAGAGGAGGGACAGACTAGGGTGAGGTCAGGTTCATTGTTCAGGTTCATTGTGGATTTTGTACTAATGTAGATTTTAAAAAATATTACATGGAAATATTATTCATACATTTTTGGGTGTCTGCCCCAGGCTAGGAACTTACTTGTATCATTACAGTCCCAGCCCTGTTACAGATGATCCTGTGCACAAAAAAGCACCATGGGGAATCAGAAGGGTGAGTCTTTGCAAGCCTCCAGGGGCTCACACATTGTCACTCTCTCTCCCCCTTCCCTTTCACCTGGCTTTGAGATTGAGGGAGCAGGCTTTGAGGTTGAGGAGGCAAAATAAAAATAAAAACAACAACAACAACAAAAACACTTGTCTTATTTTCACTGGCAGGCAGTGTCTGATGTAAGACCTTGAGTTGCAGCTTCCTAAAATACTCCTAATTGGTAACTTACAGTTAATTCACAGGATATTCTTGGTTTAAAACAAACCTGGGGACCAGACTGAAAATGCATTTCAGGACATCTGCAGGGATCATAAAAAGCTCAGCATTAGGTAATTCTCTCTATAAGACACCTTCAGGCATAAAAATATATTAGAATAAAAGTCGTATTAGGGGATTTAATAGCCTTCTCCAATCACCAAGCGGTTCTTGCATCTTGATGTATTTGTCAGGGAGCATTGTTGGTGGAAGAGAACTGACGTCACAGGCAGGTCAGTAAGCGGCATGGCACGGATGAGAGTCTGGCTCCTGAGACCTGCACCAGGCACAGCCAGGTGTGGAGCAGGTGGGGGCACTCTCTCCATCTTCCAACAGTGCTTATCCTGGAGGCAGGGGTCATTTTTATCTTTCTTCCTTATACTTTCATGCATTTTAAATGCCTTTCACAATAAGCATGTACAATTTTTTTTTTCAAAAATGATCTTTACATAATTTTAAGTGCTTTCTGTAGTGAGGATGGTAAAAATATTTCCTAATTCCAATAAATACCAAGCAATAGGAAAGCATCTAAGCAGCAATATCAGGTTTGGGGGTTAGTATTGAATAGAATTGTTGGAGCTCATGCTGTGAAAAACTGAAAAGTGTTAAAAACCCTGCCACAAAGATTCCTGTGGTCCTACTTGAAAATGAGGAGAGGGACTTGTCTCATACCTCAGAGTTGTGGAGCCTCCACCCAGCAATCAGGCCTCTATCAGAGTTACCTGCTGTGTGGACAGGGTCACTGCGGCTGGAGGTTTCACACCCAAGATGAGATCACAGTGAGGGCTGGCAGTAGAAAAATTGTTAATTTGGCAGAGTTTGCTGGGGTTTTCTTTCCAGCTGACCCAAGTCCATAGCTGCAGAACTTGAGAAATTTCACCTGGGAGAGCCAGATCTCCTCAGTAAGGAAGGCTCCTGTATTAAGAGGCTCGTGAAGAAGGGTGGAGTTGAGGGTCTGGAAGTGTGGATGGGCCTGGGGCAGCCAGAGGGGGAAGGCAATGGTGGCTCAGCTAAGATGGGCATGGTGTCCTGATGCTGGGCTAGAGGAAACCAGGGGCCCTGCCCCAGGGCTGGGTGTCTGCTAGAGCCTACAGGCTGAGGTGAGCTGGCTGTGTGCATGTGTGCATACGTATGTGTCAGAGCGGTTGTCAGCACACAGAAACTATGGCCTGCCAGGGAGGCTGAGTGAAGCAGAAGAGCACTGTCAGACACTGCTCCCAGCTTAGCCTGAGTGTGAGTGTGAGGTGTCAGGAGTAGAAGATGATATTGAAATGTAAGTTCCAGGAAGATGAAGATTTCATCTGTTTTATTCACTATGGGTGTATTCAAAACTCCTTGCAAATATTAGACACTCCCGAAGTGTTAAGTAAACGAAGAAAGGAAGGAAGGAATGATTGATACTAGGAAATGAACAACAGGGTGGGTGGGGTAAGGTATAAGGCTCAAACGTAAGTTGGTAGAAGTGATGTTACCTGACCTCAAAACTTCTTAGAAAGCTAAAGTATTAGATACAGTGTGGTATTGACATAAGAACAGATGAAAAGATCAGTGGGGCATACAAAGGCCAAAGAGATCCATGTTAATAGAGTCAATTGATTTTGAACAGACACATGAAAGCAAGTCAATGAGTAAAGTCTTTTAAACAATTGGTGCTATAACAACTGAATAAAGGAGAGAGAAAAAAATTTCCATCTTCTTCTACACACCATATACAGAAATTAACTTAAGAGGGATCATAGACCTAAACATAAAAGCTAAAACTATAAAGATTTTAGAAGAAAGCAAGAAAAAATATCTTGGTGGCTTGGGATAAGCAAAGATTTTTTAAGTAGGCTTAGAAATTGATAACCACAAAAGAAAAAAGATGTTTAATTAGACTTCACAGAAATGATACCATTAGGAAAATGAAATGACAAGCCTAAAAGATAAAATATTCACAAAATATATCTCTAACGAGGAATTTCAAGAGTATATAAGGAACTCAAACAACTCAGTAATATAAAACTGTCATATTAAAAATGGCAAAACATTTGAACAGACACTACAAATGAAGATATATGAGTGGTCAATAAACACATGGACAGGTTCTTAACATTATTAGTCATTAGGGAAATTTAAGGTAAAACCACAAGGTAGCACTTTAAGCACTAGAATGTCTAAAACCAAAATGAGTGACAGCATTAAATGTTGGCAAGAATGTGGAGTAGCCAGAACCCTTATATGCTCCCCATGGGAATGTGAAATGATATGATTTATAAGAAAATCCTACAGTGTAAGACAATGGCTTATACTTTTATATCATTTAAACATGCACCAACTTTTTGGCCTTGTCACTTCATTCCTACAGGTTCATCTAAGAGAAATGAAAATTTATGTCCATACAAAGATGAGTAGATAAATGTAATAGCCAAAACATGGAAAAAACATGCCCATCAAAAGAAGGTAGACAAATTACGATATATTCACACAGACTTCTCAGGAACGAAGAGAAACAAATTACTGATACACTGACACAGATGAATCTCAGAGACTGCTGGTCAAAAGAAGCATATGAAGCTCAAGAACAGGCAAAACTAATACCGGGTAAAAATAATTAGAACAGTGATTGCGTTATGAGATTGAGGGATTGAGTAGAAAGGAATAGGAGAAAACTTTCTATAAAGAACGTAAATGTTCTAAATTGTGAGGGGTGTAAGTCACACAGGTATATGTGTGTGTCAAAATTTTATGGCTAAGGTTTGCACATATATATATACTTTTTACCTAAAGTAAAAAAAAACTCTAATAATGATAATAAAAATAACCCATTGAATGAAGAGATGGGGGTGGAAGAAGGTATAGATGGAACAAGAGAGGCAAAATGTTAATTGTTGAAGATGAGTGATGGATATATAAGGATTTATTATACAATTTTGTTTAATTTCTCTAGTGATAGGATTGGGATGTGTGTTCCCTCCAAATCTCATATTGAAATGTATCCCTAGTGTTGGAGATGGGGCCTGGTGGGAGGTGTTTAGGTTATGGGGGCAGATCTCTCATGAATATCTTGTTTCCCTCCCTGCAGTAATGAGTGAGTTCTTGCTCTGAGTTCATGCAAGCTCTAGTTGTTTCAAAGAGCCTAGGACCTCCTCACACCCTGACTCTTGCTCCTGCCCTTGCCATGTGATGTGCTTGCTCCCACTTTGCCTTCTGCCATGATTGGAAGCTTCTTGAGGCTTCACCAGAAGCTGAGCAGATGCTGGCACAATACTTCCTGTAAAGCCTGTAGAACCATGAGCCAAATAAACCTATTTTCTTTATAAATTACCAGTCTCAGGTATTCCTTTACAGCAAAACAACAACAGGTGAACACACTGATATCATTTGGATCTGTGTCCCCACCCAAATCTCATGTCCAATTGTAATCCCCACTGTTGGAGGTGGGGTCTGGTGAGAGGTGATTGGCTCATTGGGGTGGAGTTTTCATGAAGGGTTTAGCACCATCCCCGCTGGCACTGTATAGTGAATGAATTCTCATGAGATCTGGTTCTTTAAAAATATGTGGCACTTCCCTGCTCTCTCTCGGTCCTGCTTCTGCCATGTAAGAGGCTTGCTCCCGCTTTGCCTTCCACCATAAATAAAAGCTCCCTGAGGCCTCCCCAGAATCAGATGCTGCTATGCTTCCTATATGGCCTGTGGAACTCTGAGCCAATTAAATCTCTTTATAAATTGCCCAGTCTTAGGTATTTCTTTACAGTAGTGTGAGAATGGACTAATACACCTAGTGTGAAGATTTTCATTAAAAAATGTAACTGTCATCTGGAACTAGCCCTTTTTTAGGATCTAACTGTGTAGTAGAAAGTGGATCACAGCACAGCACTCAGCAGAAATAACACCATCCCAATTCATTCATACAGCTGGCACTTTTAGAAACATCTTTTACACATCCCCTCAAAAAGTACCTAACATGCACAGCAGGTTAAAAAGCACAAGGCTGAGCCAAAAACAGGAAGGCAGAGAAGCTTCGAGAGAACAAGATTCTGAGCTCTGGGGATGTTCTCCTCCAACATTGGGCACTTTAGTGGGAGAAAAGGTGTGGGGTGGGCAGTAGGCATGGCCCAGGTGTGAGTACCAACAGGTAGGCAATGGGGTAAAACGTGGAGCTAGAGCACTAGGTGGGATCTTGTTGAAAAGCAATCCAGTGAATGGGGCTGAGAACATCCTTTACCTACTTGCTCCTATTCCAATTTCCTAGAAATGGCATTAATAGAAAGTTAATTTTGTAACACTAGAAAACAAGAGGGGCACTTTCTGTGGACGAAAAATAATGAGGAATCCATGAAAAACAGGAGATAGATGGAAGAGTGCAGAAGGAAGAAGCCACTTCCTGAAATATGAGCAAGAAAGATATTTAGAAAAGATGGCCCAGAGCCCGTGGCTGCCAGCAGGGAGTTGGGGGGTGGGGTGTGCTGGGTGTTGGGAGCCTGGAGCATACATGAAGGGGTTCTGCCACTGGAAGGGCATTTCCACCTCGCTTCTCCTCTCTCTCATGCCAACTGGAATCCTTAGAGGCTTCCATCTTGGGGCAAGAGCCATGGGTGCACCTGCCCAGACTCAAGCTGTTACCCCGAGGTGTCACTTCTGCTGCTGGCACAGCCTGCCCTCCCTGTGCACAGAACAGCACACAGAAGTGCTTCGCAGACAGGCTGGCAAGGAGCCTTACAGTCACAGGTGAGCACACAGTTAAGGCCCTCCCAACACACACACACACACAAACACACACACACACACACACACTACAGGGGGGAAATAGGACAAAGAAAATAAGACCAATCCAACGAAATCCAGGAGTAGAAAAAGTGATGAATTTCCTACACTGTTATCAATAATACACAATTAGAAAATGAAATAGGAAAAAAGTCTCAATTACAGCAGCAACAAAATCTATAAAAAACTGAAACAAACTTCACATGAAACTCACAATGATTAATAATAATCTATAAAACATTTCTAAAAAGCATAAAAGAAGACCCAAATAAATGGACATATGGCACATTCTTGGATGGGAAAGTTCACTATTTTAAAGATGTTGAGTCTGCCCAACTTAGCCTATAAATTCAATGCTATCTCAATCAAAATTCTAAAAAAGCCTTGGCCAACTGGAGAAAATAATTATGCAATTGATCTGGAAAATATAATGCTCAAGAATGGCACAGCTAAAAATAACTGAAAACAGACAGAGAGAATGACTGGAATATACCAATAGGACAACAAAACAAAACATTTTAAAAATAAAAATATGGACATTCATTCTATAACAAATGTAGCATTTTAGATCAATGGGGAAAAATCTATACAACACAAAATGTGAAGACAATTGACTATTTATTTTACGGTTCACAACCTCAAAAGAGTTATAGAAAATAAAACCAAAGAGGATAAAAAACTCTCTAACAAAAATATTTTATTTATTTATATCGTGCCCATGTGCACTCTAAAGCTATTAAAATATATGCAAATATATTCATAACATTGGAGAAGTTCTTCTTAAATAGACACATTTCTTAAATTAAATAGATACATATCCTTAAATTGACATAAAGCCTCATAAAAGCTATAGAGTAAAAGATTGATGAGTGATTGAAAATTTAAACTTTCCACATAAGATATCATAAAGTAAAAAGATAAGACATGAACTTCCACTTCTGTCCAAGATAAAAAAATAGGGACTGAATTTACTCTCCTACCTGAACAAACAACAACACAAACCAGACAGAAGATATAAAACAAGGGTGTTTGGCTAGCAGACCTCAGGAAGCACAGCACAACTGGGGTTGCTTGGCCTTACTTCCTGTACGGGCATTCCAGGCCACAGCTTAAGAAGGGGAAACCCAGGTGAAGCTCGTTGGCCTTCCTGAGTTAAGGAGACAGTGCCGGGATTCTAGGGTGTGCAAGGAGGTGAGAAATAGCAGAGCAGAGCACCACATTGGGTAGGAGAGCTCCGCAGAGAGAGAGAGACAGAGAGACAGAGAGAGCTCTATAGCCCTCCAGAAAAGTCCCTTGAGTCTTCAGCTGCACATCTATCAGCACATGCATTTAAGAAAAATACCTGAGCAGCAGAGGAAAATACTTTGTGTTGCCCCTTTAAAGTATTTGTCTAGTAAATCCAGTGTCTGTGCTTCTTTATGGATAGTGCCTGTCAATTTACCTTATTTTATTGAATGTGTCATTTTTTTCCTGTTTCTTTGCATGCTCTGTGATTTTTTATTCTTCAAAATTAGGCATTTGGTTATTGTAATGTGGCAACCCTGGCAATTAGATTGTCCCCTTTTCCAGGTGTCTTAGTCAGCTGAGGCTGCTATGACAAAATATCATGGACTGAGTTGCTTAAGCAGGAGGAATTTATTTCTCTCAGTTCTGGAAGCTAGGAAGTCCAAGTTCAAGGTACCAGAAGGGTCAGTGTCTAGTGAGTGCTCTGTTTCCTTGGGTTGCAGACAGCAGCCTTTTTGCTGTATCCTCACATGCCCTTTACTTGGTAAATGCTTGTTGAGAGGTATCTCTCTTTCGCTTTTTCTAAGGCCACTAATCCCATATGAAGGCTTTACTGTCATGACCTTATATAGGTCTAGTCACCTTCTAGAGGCCCCATCTCCAAACACCATCACACTGTGGGTATGGGTAGGGCTTTATCATATGAATTTGGGGGGCCACAAACGTTCAGTTCATGACCCCAGGATTTGATAGATTTTTAGAAATTGTTGAACACTGTAGTAGTTTGTTTGGAAACTTTTCTAAACTATTTATGCAAACACTATTTCTTGTTACATGTGCTTACTGAAATCTCTGCTTCTTTAGCTCATGTTCAGTTAATGTTTTTACAGAGATTTCCTTGGATGCCAGAAGCTGAAACACACACACACACACACACACACACACACACACGCACATGAAAACTATCTCTCTCAGACTTCGTCAATTCTTCACCAATTAGGTCAGCTTCCTTTGAACCTAGTGATTAGCCTAAGGTGAAGGCTGAAGGCTTCTCAACATTTTTCAGACCATGCATTTTGCTGTGGCATACATGTGGCTTTCTAAATTATCCCACATATGCAGCTGCTTTTGAATGTCCTAATTTCCCAAAAAAGTATTACCCCAGCTTCTTCTGCATGACTTAGATGGTCTACTGTATGTCCCCACCCAGAATCTCTTGCCCCAGGCATCCATGGTTTGTTGTCCCCTGGTATCTTTATAAGTAGTGCCTGCCACTTTCCCCATCTGTGTTCCTAGTTAAATGAGACAGAGATGAATGTATTAGTCCTTCAAGTATCCCCCATCCAGGTTTGAACAGATGTACATAATAATTTGCAAATAAGGTCTGCTCTGTTCCCTCCACTTCAAGGGGAACCTAGTGGCTGCTGCTCAAGACAAGACTGCCATCATGCTGGGGAGATAGTGAGACAAGGGGGAATGAAGACACCACACACATCTTTTGCCATTTTGGAGATAGCTTTTTTCTTGATTGGGTGTTTGCTTGGGTGCTATAAGCCCTGATTGTTTTTAAGAGCTCTTACAGTATTGGTTCTAACAGTTTCTGGTTGTTTTCTTGATGTTTTTGTCAGAGAATGAGAGCTTGGAGATCCCTAGGGTGTCATTTTGCTCATGTCCTCCTGCTAAAGTCTTTATTAAGTCTAATAGCTTTTTATGTATCCCTTAGGCATATGAATGTAAACCTGTCTATAATATGATTATGTATTTGATTACATTGATTGCTTTTTAAATGTAAAATAAACTGTGCATACTTGACAAAAATATCACTGGTTCAGGTTTATAATACTTTTCATATATCCCTGGATTGAGTTTGTAAATGTCTTATTGAGTTTTTTTGCATCCATATTCTTAAGTAATATTAATGTCTATTTTTTTCTTATAACTTTTTTGTCTGGTTTTAGTGTAAGTATATGTTCGCCTCATACAATATATTGAAACATATTCCTTCTTATTCCCTTTTTTGGAAGATATTGTAATACACTGGTAATAATTTTTTTTTGAGTGTTTGGTAGAATTCACCAGTGAAGCTACCTGGGCCTAGGCTTTCCTTTGTGAGAAGTTTTACAATTATTAATTTTATTTATTTACTTGTAATTCTATTTGGATTTTCTATTTCTTCTTGAGTCAGCTTTTAAAGTTTGTTTATTTCTATAAATTAGTCTATTTTATCTAGGTTGTTTAATATTTGACATACAGTACTGTGTAGTATTCCCTTATAATCCTATTTTATTCCTATAAAGTCAGTAATAATGTTCCCTCTTTCTTTCCTGGTATTAGTAACTTAATCATCTTTTTTTTCCCTAGTCTTTTTCTTTTTACTAGCTAAAGTTTTGTCATCTTGATTGATCTTTTAAAAAGTACAGCTTTTGTGTTCATTGAGTTTCTTTATTGTTTTCCTGTTTTCTATTTCATTTATTATCCTTATTCATTTTTAATTTATTTCATTCTGCTTGCTTTTGTTTCAGTTTGTGTTTCTTATAGTTTTTTAAGGTAGATAATTAGGTTATTGATTGGGGGCATTTCTTATTTTTCCTTTTATATATATATTTTTGTATTATACTTTAAGTTCTAGGGTACATGTGTACAATGTGCAGGTTTGTTACATATGTATACATGTGCCATGTTGGTGTGCTGCACCCATTAACTTGTCATTTACTTTAGGTATATCTCCTAATGCTATCCTCCCCCCCTCCCCCCAACCCCCACCCCACAACAGGCCCAGGTGTGTGATGTTCCCCTTCCTGTGTCCAAGTGTTCTCATTGTTGAATTCCCACCTATGAGTGAGAACATGCGGTGTTTGGTTTTTTGTCCTTGCCATAGTTTGCTGAGAATGATGGTTTCCAGCTTCATCCATGTCCCTGCAAAGGACATGAACTCATCATTTTTAATGGCTGCATAGTATTCCATGGTGTATATGTGCCACATTTTCTTTATCCAGTCTATCATTGATGGACATTTGGGTTGGTTCCAAGTCTTATTTTTCAATGTAGGTATTTACAACAGAAAATTTCACTTTAACACTGCTTTAACTGCATCTAATACAATTTGTTATGTTGTATTTTCTAATTTCCTTAAGAGATTTCTTTCTTGGCCTCATTAGTTATTAAAGAATATATTGCTTAGTTTCCACAAATGTCCTGCTTTTATTGACTTCTAATTTGTTTTGCTGTGGTCGGAGAGCATATTAATATGTTTTCAATCCTTTCAAATATATAGGGACTTGTTTTATGTCCTAACATATGGTTTATTCTGAGAGTGTTTCACTTGCACTTGAGAAATATGGGTATTCTGCTGTTGTTGGGTGGAGATTTCTATAAATGTCTGCTAAGTCTAGTTGGTTTAGAGTGTTGCTCAAATCTTCTCTTTTCTTGATTATCTTCTGTACAGTTTTGGATTTGAAATGGGGTATTGATATCACCAATTATTATTGTTGAATTGTGTATTTCTCTTAAATTTGATCAGTCTTTATTTCATGGGTTTGGTGGCTCTGTTTTTAGGTGCATATATGTTTTTAAGTGCTATTTACTCTCAATAGACTGATCTTTTTGTCATTACAAAAAGTCCTTCTTTGTTTTTAGTAACAACTTTTGTAAAAAGAGTAATTCATTTATTAGTCTTAACCACCCGATCTATCTTTTGCTTAGCATTTACATAGTATATCATTTCATTCTCTTACTTTCAATTTATTGTGTCTTTGAATCTAAATTGTGTCTCTTATAGACATGTTATTAGGTCATAGTTTTTAATCCATTTTGCCAATCTCTTGTTAATGGTGTGTTTAATCAATTTTCAGTATGCTTAAAGTTATTACTGATAACTAAAGTAAATAGCAATTTTGTTATTTGTTTCTATATGTCATAGCTTTTTCTTTCTTTATTCATTTATTGCTATTTCTTTTTGCTAAATTGATGTTATATGGTGAACCATTTTTTTACTATATTTTTGAGGCTTTTAAAAAACTACTTTCCCTGTGGATTGCAATTAACATCTTAACTTAAAACTATATATATTTAAAGTTATATATATGTAGCAATACCAAATTAAATTCATAATTTGGATATGAATTTTAAAAATATATATTTTATCAGTATCAACTTTGCTGTTATGCTTTTATTTCTTCCTCACTACTTTGTGCAATGATGATTATACAAATTATGTCTTTATATAGTATATACCTATAAACACTTTTACACTTCTTGCTTTATGCCTTTGTCTTTAAATCAGAAAGAAGAGAGTTAAAAATAAAATATACAATTATACTCTTTATATTTACCTATGTAGTTACCTTTAATGGTGCTGTTTATTTCTGTTTGTAGGTTTCAGTTACTACCAAGTGTCCTTTCATTCAAATCCTAAGGACATCTATTAGTACTTCTTGTGGGGTACATCTAACAGCAATAAATTTTGTTGGCTTATATTTATCTAGGAATGTCTCAACTTTTCCTTAACTTTTGCAGGAAAATATTTTGGATATAGGATTCTTGGTTGACAGTCATTTTCTTCCATCACTTTGAATATGTTATATCACTGACTTCTGGCTTGCATTATTTTTGCTGAAAATATCAGCTGTTAATCTTATTTGGGGTTCTGTGTTTGTGATGAGCTGCTTTTCACTTGCTGCTTTCAAGACCAAATCTTTGCCTTTGTTTCTTGACAGTTGGATTTTGATATGTCTAGCTGTGAATGTCTTATTTTATCCTATATGGGAGTTTATTGAGCTTCTTGAATATATGAATGGATGTTTACTATAACTTTGTGTAGTTTTAATCCACTATTTCTTTAAATACTTTTTCTTCACATTTCTTCTCTTCTTTTCTTCTATGATTCTCATTTTATGTTTGTTTATGTGCTTGCTAATGTCAGACAGATCTCTGAGGTCTTATTAATTTGTCTTCATTATTTTTTCTTTCTGTTGTTCATACTAAACAATCTCAATGGAGCTATCTTAAAATTCTCTATTATTTTTTCAGCTCAAATTTCCTGTTGAGCAACTCCAGTAAATTTTTCCATCCAATTGGTGTACTTTTTAACTCAAAAATTTATATTTGGTACTTTTTTTATTATTATTTTTTTTCTGTTCATTTTTTTTTTCTTTATTATTATTATTATTATTATTATTATTATTATTATACTTTAGGTTTTATGGTACATGTGTGCAATGTGCAGGTAAGTTACATATGTATACATATGCCATGCTGGTGCGCTGCACCCACTAACTTGTCATCTAGCATTAGGTATATCTCCCAATGCTATCCTTCCCCCCTCCCCCCACCTCACAACAGTCCCCGAAGTGAGATGTTCCCCTTCCTGTGTCCATGTGTTCTCATTGTTCAGTTCCCACCTATGAGTGAGAATATGTGGTGTTTGGTTTTTTGTTCTTGCGATAGTTTACTGAGAATGATGATTTCCAATTTCATCCATGTCCCTACAAAGGACATGAACTCATCATTTTTTATGGCTGCATAGTATTCCATGCTGTATATGTGCCACATTTTCTTAATCCAGTCTATCATTGTTGGACATTTGGGTTGGTTCCAAGTCTTTGCTATTGTGAATAATGCCGCAATAAACATACGTGTGCATGTGTCTTTATAGCAGCATGATTTATAGTCCTTTGGGTATATACCCAGTAATGGGATGGCTGGGTCGAATGGAATTTCTAGTTCTAGATCCCTGAGGAATCGCCACACTGACTTCCACAAGGGTTGAACTAGTTTACAGTCCCACCAACAGTGTAAAAGTGTTCCTATTTCTCCACATCCTCTCCAGCACCTGTGTTTCCTGACTTTTTAATGATTGCCATTCTAACTGGTGTGAGATGCTACCTCATCGTGGTTTTGATTTGCATTTCTCTGATGGCCAGTGATGGTGAGCATTTTTTCATGTGTTTTTTGGCTGCATAAATGTCTTCTTTTGAGAAGTGTCTGTTCATGTCCTTTGCCCACTTTTTCATGGGGTTGTTTGTTTTTTTCTTGTAAATTTGTTGGAGTTCATTGTAGATTCTGGATATTAGCCCTTTGTCAGATGAGTAGGTTGCAAAAATTTTCTCCCATTTTGTAGGTTGCCTGTTCACTCTGATGGTAGTTTCTTTTGCTGTGCAGAAGCTCTTGAGTTTAATGAGATCCCATTTGTCAATTTTGGCTTTTGTTGCCATTGCTTTTGGTGTTTTAGACATGAAGTCCTTGCCCATGCCTATGTCCCGAATGGTAATGCCTAGGTTTTCTTCTAGGGTTTTTATGGTTTTAGGTCTAACATTTAAGTCTTTAATCCATCTTGAATTGATTTTTGTATAAGGTGTAAGGAAGGAATCCAGTTTCAGCTTTCTCCATATGGCTAGCCAGTTTTCCCAGCACCATTTATTAAATAGGGAATCCTTTCCCCATTTCTTGTTTTTCTCAGGTTTGTCAAAGATCAGATAGTTGTAGATATTTGGCATTATTTCTGAGGGCTCTGTTCTGTTCCATTGATCTATATCTCTGTTTTGGTACCAGTACCATGCTGTTTTGGTTACTGTAGCCTTGTAGTATAGTTTGAAGTCAGGTAGTGTGATGCCTCCAGCTTTGTTCTTTTGGCTTAGGATTGACTTGGCAATGCAGGCTCTTTTTTGGTTCCATATGAACTTTAAAGTAGTTTTTTCCAATTCTGTGAAGAAAGTCATCGGTAGCTTGATGGGGATGGCATTGAATCTGTAAATTACCTTGGGAAGGATGGCCATTTTCATGATATTGATTCTTCCTACCCACGAGCATGGGATGTTCTTCCATTTGTTTGTATCCTCTTTTATTTCTTTGAGCAGTGGTTTGTAGTTCTCCTTGAAGTGGTCCTTCACATCCCTTGTAAGTTGGATTCCTAGGTATTTTATTCTCTTTGAAGCAATTGTGAATGGGAGTTCACTCATGATTTGGCTCTCTGTTTGTCTGTTATTGATGTATAAGAATGCTTGTGATTTTTGTACATTGATTTTGAATCCCAAGACTTTGCTGAAGTTGCTTATCAGCTTAAGGAGATTTTGGGTTGAGACAATGGGGTTTTCTAGATATACAATCATGTCATCTGCAAACAGGGACAATTTGACTTCCTCTTTTCCTAATTGAATACCCTTTATTTCCTTCTCCTGCCTAATTGCCCTGGCCAGAACTTCCAACACTATGTTGAATAGAAGTGGTGAGAGAGGGCATCCCCGTCTTGTGCCAGTTTTCAAAGGGAATGCTTCCAGTTTTTGCCCATTCAGTATGATATTGGCTGTGGGTTTGTCATAGATAGCTCTTATTATTTTGAGATACGTCCCATCAATACCTAATTTATTGAGAGTTTTTAGCATGAAGCGTTGTTGAATTTTGTCAAAGGCCTTTTCTGCATCTATTGAGATAATCATGTGGTTTTTGTCTTTGGTTCTGTCTATATGCTGGATTACATTTATTGATTTGCGTATATTGAACCAGCCTTGCATCCCAGGGATGAAGCCCACTTGATCATGGTGCATAAGCTTTTTGATGTGCTGCTGGATTTGGTTTGCCAGTATTTTATTGAGGATTTTTGCATCAATGTTCATCAGGGATGTTGGTCTAAAGTTCTCTTTTTTTGTTGTGTCTCTCTGCCAGGCTTTGGTATCAGGATGATGCTGGCCTCATAAAATGAGTTAGGGAGGATTCCCTCTTTTTCTATTGATTGGAATAGTTTCAGAAGGAATGGTACCAGTTCCTCCTTGTACCTCTGGTAGAATTCGGCTGTGAACCTCTCTGGTCCTGGGCTTTTTTTGATTGGTAAGCTATTGATTATTGCCACAATATCAGCTCCTGTTATTGGTCTATTCAGAGATTCAACTTCTTCCTTGTTTAGTCTTGGGAGGGTGTATGTGTTGAGGAATTTATCCATTTCCTCTAGATTTTCTAGTTTATTTGCGTAGAGGTGTTTGTAGTATTATCTGATGGTAGTTCGTATTTCTGTGGGATCGGTGGTGATATCCCCTTGATCATTTTTTATTGCATCTATTTGATTCTTCTCTCTTTTTTTCTTTATTAATCTTGCTAGCAGTCTGTCAATTTTGTTGATCCTTTCAAAAAACCAGCTCCTGGATTCATTTATTTTTTGAAGAGTTTTTTTGTGTCTCTATTTCCTTCAGTTCTGCTCTGATTTTAGTTATTTCTTGCCTTCTGCTAGCTTTTGAATGTGTTTGCTCTTGCTTTTCTAGTTCTTTTAATTGTGATGTTAGGGTGTTAATTTTGGATCTTTCCTGCTTTCTCTTGTGGGCATTTAGTGCTATAAATTTCCCTCTACACACTGCTTTGAATGCGTCCTAGAGATTCTGGTATGTTGTGTCTTGGTTCTCGTTGGTTTCAAAGAACATCTTTATTTCTGCCTTCATTTCATTATGTACCCAGTAGTCATTCAGGAGCAGGTTGTTCAGTTTCCATGTAGTTGAGCGGTTTTGAGTGAGATTCTTAATCCTGAGTTCTAGCTTGATTGCATTGTGATCTGAGAGACAGTTTGTTATAATTTCTGTTTTTTACATTTATTGAGGAGAGCTTTACTTCCAAGTATGTGGTCAATTTTGGAATAGGTGTGGTGTGGTGCTGAAAAAAATGTACATTCTGTTGATTTGGGGTGGAGAGTTCTGTAGATGTCTATTAGGTCCGCTTGGTGCAGAGCTGAGTTCAATTCCTGGATGTCCTTGTTGACTTTCTGTCTCGTTGATCTGTCTAATGTTGACAGTGGGGTGTTAAAGTCTCCCATTATTAATGTGTGGGAGTCTAAGTCTCTTTGTAGGTCACTCAGGACTTGCTTTATGAATCTGGGTGCTCCTGTATTGGGTGCATATATATTTAGGATAGTTAGCTCTTCTTGTTGAAGTAATCCCTTTACCATTATGTAATGGCCTTCTTTGTCTCTTTTGATCTTTGTTGGTTTAAAGTCTGTTTTATCAGAGACTAGGATTGCAACCCCTGCCTTTTTTTGTTTTCCATTTGCTTGGTAGATCTTCCTCCATCCTTTTATTTTGAGCCTATGTGTGTCTCTGCACGTGAGATGGGTTTCCTGAATACAGCACACTGATGGGTCTTGACTCTTTATCCAATTTGCCAGTCTGTGTCTTTTAATTGGAGCATTTAGTCCATTTACATTTAAAGTTAATATTGTTATGTGTGAATTTGATCCTGTCATTATGATGTTAGCTGGTTATTTTGCTCGTTAGTTGATGCAGTCTCTTCCTAGTCTCAATGGTCTTTACGTTTTGGCATGATTTTGCAGCGGCTGGTACCGGTTGTGCCTTTCCATGTTTAGCGCTTCCTTCAGGAGCTCTTTTAGGGCAGGCCTGGTGGTGACAAAATCTCTCAGCATTTGCTTGTCTGTGAAGTATTTTATTTCTCCTTCACTTATGAAGCTTAGTTTGGCTGGATATGAAATTCTGGGTTGAAAATTCTTTTCTTTAAGAATGTTGAATATTGGCCCCCACTCTCTTCTGGCTTGTAGGGTTTCTGCCGAGAGATCCACTTTTAGTCTGATGGGCTTCCCTTTGATGGTAACCCGACCTTTCTCTCTGGCTGCCCTTAACATTTTTTCCTTCATTTCAACTTTGGTGAATCTGACAATTATGTGTCTTGTTGTTGTTCTTCTCGAGGAGTATCTTTGTGGTGTTCTCTGTATTTCCTGAATCTGAATGTTGGCCTGCCTTGCTAGATTGGGGAAGTTCTCCTGGATAATATCCTGCAGAGTGTTTTCCAGCTTGGTTCCATTCTCCCCGTCACTTTCAGGTACACCAATCAGACGTAGATTTGGTTTTTTCACATAGTCCCACATTTCTTGGAGGCTTTGCGCATTTCTTTTTATTCTTTTTTCTCTAAACTTCCCTTCTCACTTCATTTCATTCTTTTCATCTTCCAGGGCTGACACCCTTTCTTCCATTTGATCGCATCGGCTCCTGAGGCTCCTGCATTCTTCACGTAGTTCTCGAGCCTTGGTTTTCAGCTCCATCAGCTCCTTTAAGCACTTCTCTGTATTGGTTATTCTAGTTATACATTCTTCTAAATTTTTTTCAAAGTTTTCGACTTCTTTGCCTTTGGTTTGAATATCCTCCCGTAGCTCGGAGTAATTTGATCATCTGAAGCCTTCTTCTCTCAGCTCGTCAAAGTCATTCTCTGTCCAGCTTTGTTCCATTGCTGGTGAGGAACTGCGTTCCTTTGGAGGAGGAGAGGTGCTCTGCTCCTTAGAGTTTCCAGTTTTTCTGCTCTGTTTTTTCCCCATCTTTGTGGTTTTATCTACTTTTGGTCTTTGATGATGGTGATGTACAGATGGGTTTTTGGTGTGGATGTCCTTTTTGTTAGTTTTCCTTCTAACAGACAGGACCTTCAGCTCCAGGTCTGTTGGAGTACCTGGCCAGCCGCGTGAGGTGTCAGTCTGCCCCTGCTGGGGGGTGCCTCCCAGTTAGGCTGCTCGGGGGCAGGGGTCAGGGACCCACTTGAGGAGGCAGTCTGCCTCTTCTCAGATCTCCAGCTGTGTGCTGGGAGAACCACTGCTCTCCTCAAAGCTGTCAGACAGGGACATTTAAGTCTGCAGAGGTTACTGCTTTTTGTTTGCCTGTGCCCTGCCCCCAGAGGTGGAGCCTACAGAGGCAGGCAGGCCTCCTTGAGCTGTGGTGGGCTCCACCCAGTTCAAGCTTCCAGGCTGCTTTGTTTACCTAAGGGAGCCTGGGCAATGGCGGGCGCCCCTCCCCCAGCCTTGCTGTGGACTTGCTGTTTGATCTCAGACTGCTGTCCTAGCAATCAGCGAGATTCCGTGGGCGTAGGACCCTCTGAGCCAGGTGCAGGCTATAATCTCCTGGGGCACCGTTTCCTAAGCCCGTCGGAAAAGCACAGTATTGGGGTGGGAGTGGCCTGATTTTCCAGGTGCTGTCTGTCACCCCTGGAAAGGGAACTCCCTGACCCCTTGCGCTTCCCGAGTGAGGTAATGCCTCGCCCCTGCTTCGGCTGGTGCACGGTGCACTCACCCACTGACTGGTGCCCACTGTCTGGCACTCCCTAGGGAGATGAACACGGTACCTCAGATGGAAATGCAGAAATCACCCGTCTTCTGCGTCGCTCACTCTGGGAGCTGTAGACCGGAGCTGTTCCTATTCGGCCATCTTGGCTCCTCCCCTATTTGGTACTTTTTAAAAATATAATTTCTTTGTATTGATATTCTAATTTGTTGGGAAATTGGTATCATAATTTTCTTTATATCTTTATACTTTTTTAAACTTCTTTGAATATATTTAAAATAACTGATTTAATGTCTGTCTAGTAAGTCTACATCTTTAAGGATATTTTCCATTCACTGTTCTTTCCTGTGCTTGTTTCTCTGTATATGTTGTAATTTGTTTTTGAAACTGGATATTTAAAAAAAATCATTTGGCAATTCTGGAATTCAGATTCCTTTCTTGCTGAGGATTTGGTGTTGTTGCTGCTTGTTTTTTTTTTTTTTTTATTGTTGCTGTTTGTTTAGTGACTTTCTCAAACTGATTTTATGGGGTTTGTATTCTTTGTCACTTGTGACCATTAGCGTCTCTGTCTGTAAATGAGAGTTTTCAGAGAACTTCCAGAAAGATCAAATTATGACTATTTTTGAGAATGTTGTTGTTGGGGGAGCTCTGAACTTATTTTTCCCCTCCAATGGCTCATAGGTTGCTAGGTTTTTCCATGACGGTGGAGCTATCATTTAAAAGGCAACTGCAGAGCTAGAGACAGGGTATTTGGAATATAAGAAGTTAAAATGCCATAAAACTTAATGTTCTTACTGAGATTAAATATTTTCTTAAATAAATGGTCCTTGGATTGTTGCAAGCCTTTGGATGATTTCCAGAGTTCTTAAATGTTGATATTTACTTTATTTTTGGCCAGTGTTCCAATTTCTTTTTTAAAAAAATTTTTTACTATACTTTAAGTTCTAGGGTACATGTGCACAACGTGCAGGTTTGTTACATATGTATACATGTGCCATGTTGGGGTGCTGCACCCATTAACTAGTCATTTACATTAGGTATATCTCCTAATGCTATCCCTCCCCCCTCACCCCACCCCACAATAGGCCCAGGTGTGTGATGTTCCCCATCTTGTGTCTAAGTGTTCTCATTGTTCAATTCCCACCTATGAGTGAGAACACTCGGTGTTTGGTTTTCTGTCCTTGTGATAGTTTGCTCAGAATGATGGTTTCTAGCTTCATTCATGTCCCTACAAAGGACATGAACTTATCCTTTTTTATGGCTGCATAGTATTCCATGGTGTATATGTGCCACATTTTCTTAATCCAGTCTATCATTGATGGACATTTGGTTGGTTCCAAGTCTTTGCTATTGTGAATAGTGCCACAATAAACATACTTGTGCATGTGTCTTTATAGCAGTATGACTCATAATCCTTTGGGTAGATGCCCAGTAATGGGATTGCTGGGTCAAATGGTATTTCTAGATCTAGATCCTTGAGGAATCACCACACTGTCTTCCACAATGGTTGAACTAGTTTACAGTCCCACCAACAGTGTAAAAGTGTTCCTATTTCTGCACATCCTCTCCAGCACCTGTTGTTTCTTGACTTTTTAATGATTGCCATTCTAACTGGTGTGAGATGGTATCTCATTGTGGTTTTGATCTGCATTTCTCTGACGGCCAGTGATGATGAGCATTTTTTCATGTGTCTGTTGGCTACCTAAATATCTTCTTTTGAGAAGTGTCTGTTCATGTCCTTTGCCCACTTTTTGATGGGGTTGTTTGATTTTTTTCTTGTAAATTTGTTTAAGTTCTTTGTAGATTCTGGATATTAGCCCTTTGTCAGATGAGTAGATTGCAAAATTTTTCTCCCATTCTGTACGTTGCCTGTTCACTCTGATGGTAGTTTCTTTTGCTGTGCAGAAGCTCTTTAGTTTAATTAGATCTCATATGTCAATTTTGGCTTTTGTTGCCATTGCTTTTGGTGTTTTAGTCATGAGGTCCTTGCCCATGCCTGTGGCTTGAATGGTATTGCCTAGGCTTTCTTCTAGGGTTTTTATGGTTTTACATCTAACGTTTAAGTCTTTAATCCACCTTGAATTAATTTTTGTATAAGGTGTAAGGAATGGATCCAGTTTCAGCTTTCTACATATGGCTGGCCAGTTTTCTCAGCACCATTTATTAAATAGGGAATCCTTTCCCCATTTCTTGTTTTTGTCATGGTTTTCAAAGATCAGATGGTTATAGATGTGTAGTATTATTTCCGAGGGCTCTATTCTGTTCCATTGGTCTATATCTCTGTTTTGGTACCAGTACCATGCTGTTTTGGTTACTGTAGCCTTGTAGTATAGTTTGAAATCAGGTAGCGGGATGCCTCCAGCTTTGTTCTTTTGGCTTTGGATTGTCTTGGCAATATGGGCTCTTTTTTGGTTCCATATGAACTTTCAAGTAGTTTTTCCCAATTCTGTGAAGAAAGTCATTGGTAGCCTGATGGGGATGGTATTGAATCTATAAATTAACTTGGGCAATATGGCCATTTTCATAATATTGATTCTTCCTTTCCATGAGCACGAAATGTTCTTCCATTTGTTTGTGTCGTCTTTTATTTCATTGAGCAGTGGTTTGTAGTTCTCCTTGAAGAAGTCCTTCACATCCCTTATAAGTTGGATTCCTAAGTATTTTATTCTCTTTGAAGCAATTGTGAATGGGATTTCAATCATGATTTGGCTCTCTGTTTGTCTGTTATTTGTGTATAGAAATGCTGGTGATTTTTGCACATTGATTTTGTATCCTGAGACTTTGCTGAAGTTGCTTATCAGCTTAAGGAGATTTTGGGCTGAGACGATGGGGCTTTCTAAATATACAATCATGACATTTGCAAACAGGGACGATTTGACTTCCTCTTTTTCTAATTGAATATCCTTTATTTCTTTCCCTTGCCTGACTGCCCTGGCCAGAACTTCCAACACTATGTTGAATAGGAGTGGTGAGAGAGGGCATCCCTGTCTTGTGCCAGTTTTCAAAGGGAATGCTTCCAGTTTTTGCCCATTTAGTATGATATTGGCTGTGAGTTTGTCATAAATAGCAGTTATTATTTTGAGATATGTCTCATCAATATCTAATTTATTGAGAGTTTTTAGCGTGAAGGGCTGTTGAATTTTGCTGAAGGCCCTTTCTGCATCTATTGATATAATCATGTGGTTTTTGTCTTTGGTTGTGTTTATATGCTGGATTACATTTATTGATTTGCGTATGTTGAACCAGTCTTGCATCACAGGGATAAAGCCAACCTGATCGTGGTGGGTAAGCTTTTTGATGTGCTGCTGGATTCGGTTTCCCAGTATTTTACTGAGGATTTTTGCATCGATTTTCATCAGGGCTATTGGTCTAAAATTCTCTTTTTTGTGTGTATGTCTCTGCCAGGTTTTGGTATCAGGATGATGTTGGCCTCATAAAATGAATTAGGGAGGATTCCCTGTTTTTCTATTGATTGGAATATTTTCAGAAGGAATGGTATCAACTTCTCTTTGTACTTCTGGTAGAATTTGACTGTGAATCCATCTGGTCCTGGACTTTTTTTGGTTGGTAGTCTATTTATTATTGCCTCAATTTCAGAACCTGTTATTAGTCTATTCAGGGATTGAACTTCTTCCTGGTTTAGTCTTGGGAGGGTGTATGTGTCCAGGAATTTATCCATTTCTTCTAGATTTTCTAGTTTATTTGCATAGAGGTGTTTATAGTATTCTTTGATAGTATTTTGTATTTCTGTGTGATCAGTGGTGATATCACCTTTATCATTTTTTATTGCATCTATTTGATTCTTCTCTCTTTTCTTCTTTATTAGTCTTGCTAGAGGTCTATCAATTCTGTTGATCTTTTCAAAAAACCAGCTCCTGGATTCATTGATTTTTTGAAGGGTTTTTTGTGTCTCTATCTCCTTCAGTTCTGCTCTGATCGCAGTTATTTCTTGCCTTCTGCTAGCTTTTGAAGGTGTTTGCTCTTGCATCTGTAGTTTTTTTAATTGTGATGTTAGGGCATCAATTTTAGATCTTTCCTGCTTTCTCTTGTGGGCATTTAGTGCTATAAATTTTCCTCTACACACTGCTTTAAATGTATCCCAGAGATTCTGGTATGTTGTGTCTTTGTTCTCATTGGTTTCAAAGAACATCTTTGTTTCTGCCTTCATTTTGTTATGTACCCAGTAGTCATTCAGGAGCAGGTTGTTCAGTTTCCATGTAGTTGAGCGGTTTTGAGTGAGTTTCTTAATCCTGGTTCTAGTTTGATTGCACTGTGGTCTGAGAGACAGTTTTTTATAATTTCTGTTCTTTTACATTTGCTGAGGAGTGCTTTACTTCCAACTATACGGTCAATTTTGCAATAAGTGTGATGTGGTGCTGAGAAGAATGTATATTCTGTTGATTTGGGGTGGAGAGTTCTGTAGATGTCTATTAGGTCTGCTTAGTGCAGAGCTGAGTTCAATTCCTGGATATCCTTGTTAACTTTCTGTCTCATTGATCTGTCTAATGTTGACAGTGGGGTGTTAAAGTCTCCCATTATTATTGTGTGGGAGTCTAAGTCTCTTTGTAGTCTCTAAGGACTTGCTTTATGAATCTGGGTGCTCCTGTATTGGGTGCATATATATTTAGGATGGTTACCTCTTCTTGTTGAATTGATTGCTTTACCATTATGTAATGGCCTTCTTTGTCTCTTTTGATCTTTGTTATTTTGATCCCTTTATTTTGAGCTTATGTGTGTCTCTGCATGTGAGATGGGTCTCCTGAATATAGCACACTGATGGGTCTTGACTCTTTATCCAATTTGCCAATCTGTGTCTTTTAATTGGAGCATTTAGACCATTTACATTTAAGGTTAATATTGTTATATGTGAATTTGATCTTGTCATTATGATGTTAGCTGGTTATTTTGCTCATTAATTGATGCAGTTTCTTCCTAGCATTGATGGTCTTTACAATTTGGCATGTTTTTGCAGTGGCTGGTACCGGTTGTTCCTTTCCAAGTTTAGTGCTTCCTTCAGGAGCTCTTGTAAGGCAAGTCTGGTGGTGACAAAATCTCTCAGCACTTGTTTGTCTATAAAGGATTTTATTTCTCCTTCACTTATGAAGCTTAGTTTGGCTGGATATGAAATTCTGGTTTGAAAATTCTTTTCTTTAAGGATGTTGAATATTGGCCCCCACTCTCTTCTGCCAAGAGATCTGTTGTTAGTCTGATGGGCTTCCCTTTGTGGGTAGCCCGAGCTTTCTCTCTGACTGCCCTTAACATTTTTTCCTTCATTTCAACTGGTGAATCTGACAGTTACGTGTCTTGGTGTTACTCTTCTTGAGGAATATCTTTGTGGTGTTCTCTGTATTTCCTGAATTTGAATGTTGGCCTGCCTCACTAGGTTGGGGAAGTTCTCCTGGATAATATCCTGCAGAGTGTTTTCCAACTTGGTTCCATTCTCCCCGTCACTTTCTGGTACATCAATCAGATGTAGATTTGGTCTTTTCACATAGTCCCGTATTTCTTGGAGGCTTTGTTCATTTCTTTTTACTCTTTTTTCTCTAAACTTCTGTTCTCACTTCATTTCATTCATTTGATCTTCAATCACTGATACCCTTTCTTCCACTTGATCAAATGAGCTACTGAAGCTCGTGCATGCATCACATTGTTCTCGTGCCATGGTTTTCAGCTCCATCAGGTCATTTAAGGACTTCTCTACACTGTTTATTCTAGTTAGCCATTCATCTAGTCTTTTTTCAAGGTTTTTAACTTCTTTGTGATGGGTTCGAACATCCTCCTTTAGCTCGGAGAAGTTTGTTATTACTGATCGTCTGAAGCCTTCTTCTCTCAACTTGTCAAATTCATTCTCTGTCCAGCTTTGTTCCATTGCTGGTGAGGAGCTGCATTCCTTTGGAGGAGAAGAGGCACTCTGACTTTTAGAATTTTCAGTTTTTCTGCTCTGGTTTCTCCCCATCTTTGTGGTTTTATCTACCTTTGGTCTTTGATGATGGTTACATACATATGGAGTTTTGGTGTGGATGTCCTTTCTGTTTGTTAGTTTTCCTTCTAACAGTCAGGATCCTCAGCTGCAGGTCTGTTGGAGTTTGCTGGAGGTCCACTCCAGACACTGTCTGCCTGGGTATCACCAGCAGAGGCTGCAGAACAGCAAATATTGCAGAACTGCAGATGTTGCTGCCTGATCCTTCCTCTGGAAGCTTCATTTCAGAGGGGCATCTGGCTGTATGAGGTGTCAGTCAGACCCTACTGGGAGGTATCTCCCAGTTAAGCTACTCAGGGCTCAGGGACCCACTTGAGGAGGCAGTCTGTCCATTCTCAGATCCCAAACTCCATGCTGGAAGAACCACTAATCTCTTCAAAGCTGTCACACAGGGACATTTAAGTCTGCAGAAGTTTCTGCTGCCTTTTGTTCAGCTATGCCCTGCCCCTAGAGGTGGAGTCCACAGAGGCAGGCAGGCCTCCTTGAGCTGTGGTGGGCTCCACTGTGTTCGAGCTTCCTGGCTGCTTTGTTTACCTACTCAAGCCTCAGCAGTGGCAGACCCCCCTCCCCCAGCCTCGCTGCTGCCTTGCAGTTCCATCTCAGACTGCTGTGCTAGCAGTGAGCGAGGCTCCGTGGGTGTGGGACCCTCTGAGCCAGGTGCAGGATATAATCTCCTGGTGTGCCGTTTGCTAAGGCTGTTGGAAAAGCACAGTATTGGGGGGGAGTGTCCCAATTTTCCAGGTACCTTCTGTCATGGATTACCTTTGCTAGGAAAGGGAATTCCCTGACCCCTTGCACTTCCCAGGTGAGGTGATGCCCCACCCTACTCCATGGACTGCACCCACTCTCTGACAAGCCCCAGTGAGATGAACCTGGTACCTCAGTTGGAAATGCAGAAATCACCCATCTTCTGCATCGTTCACAATGGGAGCTGCAGACTGGAGCTGTTCCTGTTCAGCCATCTTGGGACCTCCTCCCTCTAATTTCTTTTATTTAGAATCACATTTTGTGGAGTGCCTTTGATGTCACTTCAAATGATTTTTTGACAAAGATGAGTAAGCAATGCCAAAGATTATTAATTACCTTTTCAACAAGTAGTGCTTGAGCAATTGATATTTGTAGGCAAAACAACTAAACAAAAAAGAAACATACAAACCTCAATCTAAACTACCTCACACCTTACACAAAAGTAAATTCAAATTGAATTTTTGAATTTACACTGGACAGTATTCTCCACAGAAACAAACAGAAGAATATTATATATATGTATGTATGTATAATAGATACATAAGCTATACACATACATATATACTTTTACATACACATACATATGTATAAAGCCAATTATAAATTCCAGTTTGAATCTGAAGGTCTAAGAAACAGAGGAATTGATGGTGTAAGTTCCAGTCTGAGTTCAATCCTGAAGGCAGGAGAAGACTGATATCTCAGCTCAAAGAAAGTCAGAGAGAGAGAATCCTTCCTACTTCTACCTTTTTGCTCTTTTCAAGCCCCTGGTGGATTGAATGAGATCCATCCACATTAGAGAGGGCATTCTGATTTACTCAGGCTACAGTTTCAAATGTTGATTTTATACAAAAACACCCATACAGACATATCCAGAATAATGTTTAACCAAATATCTGGGCACCCTGTAGTTCAATCAAGTTGACATATAAATATGACCATCATAGAATTAAATGTAAAATATTTTTTTTGGTAAAAGAATGGTAAATATTTAAAATCTAGGTCTAGGCAAAGAGTTCATAGACTTGATATCATAAGCCAATCCACACAGAGAAAATAGATACTTTTGTCTCATTAAAATTATAAACTTTCACGGTCTGAAACACATGTAAAAACTATAAAAGCCAAATTAAAGAGTGAGAGAAGACATTTTTCAAAGCACACATTCAGTAATAAACTGGTATCTAGAATATATTAAAAATAACTCTCAAAACTCAAAACATAACAAAAGAGGCAATCAAATTAGATAATGGGTAAAATATATTAACTGACATTTCACCAAATAGGGTATACAGATAACAGATATGCACATGAAAATATTTCAACATCATTTAGTGATCAGCAATGCAGGTGAAAATCACAAAGAGATATCACTGCATAACTATCAGAATAGCTAAAATAAAAAACAGTGACAACAACAAATACAGGTGAGAAAAAAAAGGATCTGTATTACTCATATATTTGCTCCTTGGAATATAAAATTGTACAGCCACTCTAGAAAAAGTTTAGAATTGTTTTAATTTCAACTAAACACGCAGTTATCATATTGCTCTAAAATCGCCCTCTTGGACATTTTCTAGATAAACGAAAATTTATATTCACACACAAACCTGAACATGAGTGTTCATAGTAGCTTTACTTATAATAGGTAAAAAATTGGCATTAGTATAGAAGTATCTCAACAGGTAAATGTTCAAAAAAACATGGAACACACATACCATATAATAAAAGCACTAAAAGGGAATGAACTATTGATTCACACTACTGTTTAGATGAATCTTCAGGAAGTTACGCTGGGTGAAAAAAGCTAATCCAAAAAGTTAAATATTGTATGATTCTATTTATATAACTTTTGAAATGACAACATTTTTTTAAATAGACAACAGATTACTGATTGACAGGGAGTAGCTGTGAGGGAACTATGGTTATAAAAAGGAAACATGAAGGATCCTTCTGATAATGAAACTATTCGGTATCTGATTCTGGGTGTGGATGCTGTAACTTACATATGTGATAAAATTGTATTTTGTTGAGGATTTTTGCATCTATGTTTATCAAAAATACTGGCCTAAAGTTTTCTTTTTTTGTTGTGTCTCTGCCAGGTCTTGGTATCAGGATGATGCTGGCCTCATAGAATCAGTTAGGAAAGAATCCCTCCTTCTCAATTTTTTTGACTAGTTTTAGTAGGAATAATACCAGCTTTTCTTCATACATCTGGTAAAATTTAGTAGTGATTCTATCTGGTCCTGGGCCTTTTGTTGTTGGTAGGCTTTTGATTACAGAATCAATTCCAGAACTCATTTTTGGTCTGTTCAGGAATTCAGTTTCTTCCTGGTTCAATCATGGGAGCTTGTATATTTTCAGAATTTTTTTTTATTTCATCTAGGTTTTCTAGATTGTGTGCATAGAAGTGTTTATAGTAGTCTCTGAGAGGTTTTTGTATTTCTGTTGCGGTTGGACGTAATGTCTCATTTGTCATTTCTGATTGTGTTTATTAGGATCTTCTCTCTTTTTTTATTAGTCCAGCTATCAGTCTATCTATCTTATTTACTCTTTCAATAAACCAAACCCTTTTGTATTCTTTTTAATTAATTTTACATTTTAAATTTTTGTGAGTGTGTACTAAGTGTATATATTTATGGGTTACAAGGGACATTTTGATAAGGCATACAATGTGTAATAATCATATTAGGGTAAATATTGTATCTATCATCTTGATAATTTATCATTTGTGTTTTAAACAATCCAGTTATACTTTTTAAGTTATTTTTAAATGCACAATTAAATTATTTTTTGCTATAGTCACTCTGCTGTGCTAGCAAATACTAGGTCTTATTTATTCTTTCTAAATAATTTTTTATTCTTTCTAAATAATTTTTTGCATCCATTAACCATCTTCACTTTTCACTCCCCCACCCCTACCTCACTGACTACCTTTCCCAGCCTCTGGTAATCATCCTTCTACTTTCTTCCTCCATGAGTTCCATTGTTTTAATTTTTAGCTCCCACAGGTAAGTGAGAATATGTGATATTTGTCTTTCTGTGCCTGGCTTATTTTACTTAATATAATAACCTCCAGTTCCATCCATGTTGTTGCAAGTGACAGGATATCATTCTTTGTTAGTACTGAATAATTTGTCATGTATATGTACCACATTTTCTTTATCCATTCTTTTGTTGATGGATTCTTAGGTTGCTTCCAAGTCTTGCCTATTATGAATAGTGCTTCAGTAAACATAGTGGTGCAGATATCTCTTCCATATACTGATTTGTTTTCTTTTGAGTATATACCTAGGAGTGGCATTGGTATACAATAGAGTGGTAGCTCTATTTTTAGTTTTTTGAGGACCCTCTAAACTGTTCTCCCTTGTGGTTGTAATAATTTACATTTCCATCAACAACATACAGGGCTTCCTTTTCTCTGCATCCTCACCAGCACTTGTTATTGCCTGTCTTTTGGATATAAGCCATTTTAAGTGGAGTGAGATAATATCTCATTGTAGTTTTGATGTGCATTTCCCTGGCAATAATAATATTGAGAACTTTTTACTATAACTGTTTGCAGTTTGTCTTCTTTGTTAAGAAATGTCTATTCAAATATTTTGCCCATTTTTTTATTGGATTTGTAGATTTGTGTTTTCTAATAACACTATAACACCACAGTTAGAATGTTATAATATTCTGGGTTTTGCTGTAGTTCTTACTATTACTAGTGAGTTTTGTACCTTCATGTGATTACTTAATGCTCATGAATGTCCCTTTCTTTCTGATTGAAGTACTCCCTTTAGCATTTCTTGGAGTCTGGTGTTGATGAAATCCTTCAGCTTTTGTTGGTCTGGGAAAGTCTTTACTTCTTCATGTTTGAAGAATTTTTTTTCTTTTTGCCGGATATACTATTCAAAGGTAAAAGTTTTTTTTTCCCTTCAGCACTTTAAATATGTCATGCCATTCTCTGCTGGCCTGTAAAGTTTCCACTGAGAAGTCTGCTGCCAGATGTATTGGAGGAACTGCTTTGTATGTTATTTGTTTCTTTTTTCTTGCTGCTTTTAGAATCCTTTCTTTATCCTTAACCTTTGGGAGTTTGATTATGAAATGTCTACAGATAGTCTTTTTTGGTTTAAATCTGCTTGGTGTTCTATAACCTTCTTGTACTTGGATATAAATATCTTTCTCTAGGTTTGGGAAGTTCCCTGTTATTATCCCTTTGAATATTCTTTATATCCCTATCTTTTTCTCTACCTCTTCTTTAAACTCTCAGATTTCCTCCTGAGGCTATTTTCTAAATCCTGTAGGCTTGCTTCATTTTTTAAACTTTTTTTATTGTGTCTCCTGTGTCTATGTATTTTCAGATAGCCTATCTTTAAGCTCACACATTCTTTCTTCTGCTTGATCAGTCCTCATATTAAAAGATTCTGATGCATTCTTAAGTACGCCAATTGCATTTGTCAGCTCCAGGATTTCTGTTTGATTCTTTTTAATTATTTCAATGTCTGTGTTAAATTTATTTGATAGAATCCTAAGTTTCTTCTCCTTGTTATATTGAATTTCCTTGAGTTTCCTCAAAACTGATATTTTGTATTGTCTGTCTGAAAGGTCATATATCTCTGTTGCTTCAGGATTGGTCCCTAGTGGCTTATTTAGTTCATTTGGTGAGGTCATGTTTTCTTGGATGGTGTTGATGCTTGTAGATATTCTTTGATGTCTGGGCATTGAAGAGTTAGGTATTTATTGTATTTTTCTCAGTCTGGGCTTGTTAGTACCCATCCTTCTTTGGAAGGCTTTGCAGATGTTCAAAAGGACTCAAATGTTGTGATGTAATTTGTATCTGCTTTCAGGGGCACCCCAAGACCATTAGCACTGTAGTTCTTATAGACTTACAGAGGTACAAGGTCTTAGACAAGATCCAGAAGAATTCTCTTCATTACTGGGAAGATACTCTTGTTTTCTTCCCTTATTCTATTCCAAACAAGCAGAAGCTCTCTTTCAATTCTAAGCCATCAGGAGGTGGGGGTGGTGTGACACAAGCAACCTTGCTGCCACCACCACCAGGACTGCACTGGATCAGAGCTGAAGTCACTACAGCACTGGGTCTTACTCCAAGGCCTGCTGTAACCACTCCCTGACAGTGGTTTATGTTTGCTTAAGGCCCTGGGGCTTTACAATCATCAGGTTGCAAAGCCAACCAGGCTTGCATCCTTATCTTCAGGGTGACAAGTTCCCTGAGGCCTCAGGTGGGTCCAAAGGTGCCATCTGGGAGAGAAGGAGTAGAGTCAAAAAGCTTAGAAGTCTACCTGGTATTCTGTTGTACTGTGGCTGAGCTGGCACTCAAGTCACAAGATGCAGTCCTTCCCACTCTTCTCTCTACTTTCCAAAAGCAGAGGATTCTTACCCCGTTGCCCCCCCCCCCACCACAGGCCCATTGGGAGTATAGCTGGGCTACTGCTGATGCTCCCTTAAGGTCCAACGGCTCTTTGGTCAGCTTGTGGTGAATGCTGCCTGGACTAGGACTCACCCTTTGGGGCTCCCCTTTGGCCCAGGGCAAGTCCAGAAATGCTGTCCAAGAGCCAAGGCCTACAACTGGGGATCCCAAGAGCATGCTTGATGCTCTATCCCCTTGTGGCAGAGCTAGTACTTTTATGGTGTAAAACGAAGTCCCCTTTACTGTTCCCTCCATTTTTCTCAAGCAGAAGGAGTCTCTCTCCATAGTCAGTCACTATAGCTGGCAATGTGCCAAGTCTCCCCTGAAGCCCACAAATCTCAGAGACTCACCCAACACCCTGCATGTAGTACCTAGGTATCACTACTAGTTATTCATGGCCTAAAGGCTCTTCAGTTAGCAGGTGACGAATGTTGCCAGAACTGGGTTCTTCCCTTCAAGGCAGTGGGTTCCCTTCTCATTTAGGGTGTGTGTAGAAATGAACAGGATCTAGGGCCTGGAAACGAGTCTTCATAAGTCTGACTGGTGCGCTATCCTACTGAGGCTCAGCTAGTATCCAAGATGCAATACACAGTTATTCCCACAATTCCCTCTCCTCTCCTCAACTAGAAAGAAGGAATCTCTTTGGAGCTGCAAGATGTGCAGCTTGGGGTTAAGGAAAGGGTGATGTCAGCACTCCCTTAGCTGCCCCAGCTGGTGGATCAGTAAACTGTGTGCCTCCAAACCCCCAGTCCACTGGCTCTGGGCCTAGTTCAGCATTAGGACTTGCCTAGGGATGCAGTCCTTGTGGCCTAGACTGCTTTTCAAATTTATTTAGAGCCCCAGAGCACTCCAGCCTGAGGTGGCAAGGCTTGCAGAAACTCAAATTCTGACTGCTGGGATGGGCAATTCTCCTCTGCCTAGGGCTGGTTTAAATACTCCCTCCATGGGTTGATGTCAGCTGAGTTGGGTCTGGTTTACTTCCTGCTATAACAGGGCGGCGCTGAATTCAATGCAGTCTCTCATTATTGGTACACTCTCCCTCTCTCAAGCACATAAAGTCTCTCTGTGCACCATACTGCTGCTGCCAGAGTGGGGTTTGGGGGAAAGAGTGGCATCAGCAATTCAAGCCTGTTTTTTTTTTTTTTTTTCTACTTCTTCAGTGTCTGTTTAAGTGATATTAAGTTAAAACCAGGTACTGTGAGTGCTCAATAGGTTTGGGGTTTTTACAAAGGTACTTTTGTTTGTGTGTAGACAGTTCTAAAATTTGTGTCCTTGCATGGAGGATAAGCAATGGAACCTTCTATTCTACCATCTTGCTCTGCCTTTATATTGTTTTTGGCATCTCAGTTTCCTTCAGTTCAGCTCTTATATTTTGGTTATTTCCTGTCTTATGCCAGCTGTGGGGTTGTGTTTTTCTTGTCTTGTTCCTCTAGTTCCTCTAGGTGTGATGTTAATTTGTGAATTGGAGATCTTTCCTTTTGATGTGGTTGTTTAGTGCTATAAAATTCCCTCTTCACATTGCCTTAGCTATGTCCCAGAGATTCTGGTATGTTGTGTCTTTGTTCTCATTGGTTTCAAAGAATTTCCTGATTTCTGCCTTAATTTCATTGTTTACCCAAAAGTTATTCAGGAGCAGGAATTAAACCTTGTTTAAATTCCATGTAGTTGCATGGTTTTGAGCAATTTTCTTAGTATTGATTTATATTTTTATTGCACTGTGGTTCAAGAGTGTATTTGGTACAAAATACTAGCAAGCTGAATCCAGCAGAACATCAAAAAGCTAATCAATCACTATTGAGTAGGCTTTATCCTTTGGAGACGAAATTGGCCCAACATATGCAAATCAATATATGTGATTCATCACATAAACAGAACTAAACACAAAACCACAGGATCATCTCAATAGAGGCAGAAAAGGCTTTGGATAAAATTCAACATCCCTTCCTGTTAAAAACCTTCAACAAAGTAGGCATTGAAGGAACATAGCCACAAATAATAAGAAGCATCTATGACAAAGCCACAGCCAACATCATGCTGAATAGTCCAAAGCTGATGCTGGAAGCATTCCCCTTGAGAACTTGAAGAAGACAAGGATGCCCACTCTCACCACTCCTATTTAACACAGCATTGGAACTCCTAGCCAGTGCAATCTGGAAAGAGAAAGAAATAAAAGTCATCTAAATAGAAAGAGAGAAAATCAAACTCTCTCTCCTCGCAGATTATATGATTCAATACTTGGGAAATCCTGTAGTTTCTGCCCAAAAGCTCCATGATCTGATAAACAACTTCAGCAAAGTTTATGGATACAAAAATTAGTAGAATTTCTATATACCAAGAATGTCCAAACTGAGAGCCAAATCAAGAACTCAATCCCATTCACAATAGTCACAAAAAGAAAAAAATACCTAGGAAAACAGCTACCCAAGGAGGTGAAAGAACTCTACAACAAGAATTACAAAACACTGCTGAAAGAAACCAGAGATGACATGAACAAGTGGAAAAACATTCGATGCTGATGGGTAGGAAGAATCAATATTACTAAAATGACCACACTGCCCAAAGCAATTTATAGATTCAATGCTATTCCTGTCAAATGACCAATGACATTCTTTACAGAATTAAAAAAAAAACTATTTAAAAATGCATATGGATCCAAAAAAGAGCCCAAATAGCAAAGCAATCCTAAGCAAAAAGAACAAAGTTGGTGGCATTACGTTCCCTGACTTCAAACTATACTACAAGTCTACAGTAACCAAAACAGCATGGTACTGGTACAAAAAACAAATACATAGACCAATGGAATAGAATAGAGAGACCAGACATAATGCCTTCTACCTACAACCATCTGATCTCCAAAAAATTCAACAAAAATAAGCAATGGGGAAAAGATTCCCTATTCAGCAAATGGTACTGGGATAACTGGTTAGCCACATGCAGAAGATGGAAACTGGACCTGTTCCTTACACCATATACAAAAATCAACTCAAGATGAATTGAGGACTTGAGCCTTTCAGAGGGGGGAAAATGGTAAACACAAGGTGGGACGAACTTGCAGCTCCCGCTCGGACAGACAGAGCAGTCTTTGGAGACCCCCATTGTGAACTTTTGCTCCAAGAACTACCACAGGAACATGTCAGGAAAGCCAAGCAAGGGAATCCACAGACCCTTTGAAGGAGTTGAATTTCCACTGGAGGTTCTGTGGGACAGCTAAGGAACTGTGTCTGTTTGCTTTCTCAGCTGGGAGGCTTGCAGCCCAAGGCAAGTTCTCAGCCCTGCTCATCAGTTGCCTGGAAATAAACTTGATGCTGTTGGGGGAACACGGTGGCAGTGAGACTGGCCCTTTGGGCTGTGGGCTGCATAGGAGCTGAGTGAGGCTTGTGGCTTTCCCTTCCTTCCTTGGCGACCTGTTTGATGCAACAGAAACAGCCATAATCCCCCAGGAACATAACTCTGTTGGCATGGGAACCACACCCCATCCCCCATAGCAGCCACAGCAAGCCCTACTCAAGGAGAGTCTGAGCTCAGACGTGCTTAACCTTGCCCCTACCTGATGGTCTTTCTCTACCTGCCCAGGTAGTTGAAGACAAAAGATGTTATCTCTTGGAAGTGCTATAACCCCACCCACCATCTGATCCTCCCTATACTACTGCAGCTGAGGTGCTCTTGAAAGTGCCACCTCCTGGCTGGAGGCCAACCAACACAAAACCGGTGCACTTAACAAAAATACGGGATGGGTGTGGTAGCTCACGCCTGTAATCCCAGCAATTTGGGATACTGAGGCCGGTGGATCACTTGAGGTCAGGAGTTCAAGACCAACCTGGCTAAAATGGCAAAACCCCATCTCTACTAAAGCTGGGTGTGGTCGTGTATGCCTGTAGTCCCAGCTACTTGGGAGGCTGAGGCAGGAGAATTGCTTGAACCAGGAGGGGAAGGTTGCAGTGAGCCCAGATTGTGCCACCGCATTCCAGCCTGTGCAACAGACTGAGACTCTGTCTGAAAACAAAACAAAAACAAACAAACAAACAAAAACAACCAAAGACCCTCACAGAGTCCACTTCACTCCCCTGCTACCTCTCTATACTACCACAGCTGATGTGCTCTTGAAAGTGTCACCTCCTGGCTGGAGGCCAACCAACACAAAAGCAGCACACTTAAGAAAAATACCATCAAGGACCCTCACAGTGTCCGCTTCACTCCCCTGCTACCTCCATCAGAGCGGGTGCTGGTATCCATGGCTAAGGATGGATCACGTTACAGGACTCTTCAGACACTCCCCAGTACCAGCCCAGAGCCCAGTAGCTCCACTGGGTAGCTAGATCCAGAAGAGAAATAACAATCACTGCAGCTCGGCTCTCAGGAAACCCCCCATCCATAGGGGAAAAGGGAGAGCACCACATCAAGGGAGCACTCCGAGGAACGAAAGGATTTTAACAGCAGCCCTTGAATCCCAGATCTTCCTTCTGACATAATCTACCCAAATGAGAAGGAACCAGAAAAACAATTCTGGTAATATGACAAAACAAACTTCTTTAACATCCCCAAGAGATCACACTAGCTCACCAGCAATGAATTCGAACCAAGATAAAATCTCTGAATTGCCAGGAAAAGAATTGAGAAGGTCGACTATTAAGGTGATCAAGGAGACACCAGAGAAAGGGTAAAGTTCAACTTAAAGAAATCAAAAGAATGATACAGGATATGAATGGACAATTCTTCAGTGAAATAGCATAAATAAAAAACCATCACAACTTCTGGAAATGAAGGACACACTTAGACAATTGTAAAGTGCACTGAAAAGTCTCAGTAATAGAATTGAACAAGTAGAAGAAAGAAATTCAGTGGCTGAAGACAAGGCTTTCAAATTATACTAATTCAACAAAGACAAAAAATAAAAATAAAAAAATTAAAAAATGGGCCAGGTGCAGTGGCTCATGCCTGTAATCCCAGCACTTTGGGAGGCTGAGGTGGGTGGATCACTTGAGGTCAGGAGTTCGAGACTAGCCTGGCCAACATGGTGAAACCTCCGTCTCTACTAAAATACAAAAAAATTAGCTGGGCATGGTGGCACGCGCCTGTAATCCCAGCTAGTCAGGAGGCTGAGGCAGGAGAATCACTTGAACCTGGGAGGTGGAGGTTGCAGTGAACCAAGATGGTGCTACTGCACTCCAGTCTGGGTGACAGAGTGAGACTCCATCTCAAATTAAAAAAAAAAAAAAAAAAATACAAACAAAGCCTTCAAGAAGTTTGGGATTATGTTTAATGGCCAAACCTAAGATATAATTGATGTTCCTCAGGAAGAAGAGAAATTTAAAAGTTTGGAAAACATATTTGAGGGAATGATCAAGGAAAACATCCCTGGCCTTACTAGAGGTCTAGACATCCAAATACAAGAAATTAAAGGACACCTGGGAAATTCATTGCAAAAAGATCATCACCTAGGCACATAGTCATCAGGTTATCTAAAGTCAAGACAAAGGAAATAATCTTAAGAGCTGTGAGGTAAAAGCATCAGGTAACATATAAAGGAAAACCTATCAGATAGACAGCAGATTTCTCAATGGAACCCTACAAGCTAGAACAAATTGGAGTCCTATTGTTAGCCTCCTTAAGCAAAGACAATTATTGTATTCAGTGAAACTTAGCTTCAAAATGAAGGAAAGATACCGTCTTTTTCAGACAAACAAGGGCCGAGAGAATTCTCCACTACCAAGCCAGCACTACAAGAAGTGCTAAAAGGAGTTCTAAATCTTGAAATAAACCCTCAAGATACATCAAAATAGAATCTCTCTAAGGCAAAAATGTCACAGAACCTGTACAACAACAACACAATGAAAAAAAAGTATTCAGGAAACAAATAGCATGGTGAATAGAATAGTACCTCACATCTCAATACTAACTTTGAATGTAAATGGCCTAAGTGCTCCACTTAAAAGGTACAGAATAGCAGAATGGATAAGAATTCACCAACAAGGGCTGTACAAGTGCATGGAATATCTTTTTCTATCCCTTTACCTTAAGTTTATGCAACTCCTCCCATGACACATAAGGAGTTACATAAACTTAAGGTAAAGGGATAGAAAAAGATATTCCATGCAAATGGAACCAAAAGTGAGCAAGAGTAGATATTCTTATATGAGACAAAACAAACTTTAAAGCAACAGCAGTTTAAAAAGACAAAGAGGGACATTATATAATGATAAAAAGCCTTGTCCAATAGGAAAATATCACAATCCTAAATATATATGCACCTTACACTGGAGCTTTTAAATTTATGGAACAATTACTACTGGACCTAAGAAATGAAATAGGCAGCAACACAATAATAGTGGGGGACTCCAGTACTCCACTGACAGCAGTAGATAGGTCATCGAGACAAAGTCAAACAAAGAAACAATGGACTTAAACTATACCTTAGAACAAATGGACTTAACAGATATTTACAGAACATTCTACCCAACAACTGCAGACTATACATTCAGTATATCAGCACATGGAACATTATCCAAGATAGACCATATGATAGAGCACAAAACAAGCCTCAACAAATTTAAGAAAATCAAAATTATATAATGTACTATTTCAGACCACAGTGAAATAAAATTGGAAATCAACTCCAAAAGGAATGCTCAAAACCATGTAAATACATGGGAATTAAATAACCTGCTCCTGAATGATTTGGTTAACAATGAAATAAAAGTGGAAATTAAAAATTTTTTTGAACAGAATGATAATATTTACACAATCTATCAAAACCTCTGGGCTACAGCAAAGGCGGTGCTAAGAGAAAAGTTCATAGCATTAAATGTCTACATCAAAAAGTCTGAAAGAACACAAATAGACAATCTGAGGTCACACCTCAAGCAGCTAGAGAAACAAGAACAAACCAAACCCAATCCCAGCAGAAGAAAAGAAATAACCAAGATCAGAGCAGAACTAAATGAAATTTAAAGAAAAAGCTTGTTCTTTGAAAATATAAATAAAATTGATAGACCATTAGTGAAATTAACCAAGAAAAGAAGACAGAAGATCCAAATAAGCTCAATTAGAAATAAAACGGGAGGTATTACAACTGATACCACAGAAATACAAAGGATAATTCAAGGCTACTACAAACACTTTTACACATGGAAACTAGAAAACCTTGAGGAGACAGATAAATTCCTAGAACTATACAACCCACCTAGATTAAATCAAGAAGAAATAGAAACTCTGAACAGACCAATAACAAGAAGTGAGACTGGAATGATAATTTAAAAGTTACCAACAAAAAAATGTCCAGGACTAGACAGATTCACAGCTGGATTCTATCAGACATTCAAAGAAGAATTGGAACCAATCCTATTGACACCATTCCAAAACATAGAGAAGGAAGGAATCCTCCCTAAATCATCCTATGAAGCCAGTATCACCCTAATACCAAAACCAGGAAATAACATAAAAAAAAGAAAACTACAGACCAATATCCCAATGAACATAGATGCAAAAATTCTCAACAAAATACAAGCTAACACAATCCAACCTTTAATTGTAATAATTTCTATGTGTCAAGGGTGGAACCAGGCAGAGGTAATTGAGTCATGGGGGCAATTTCCCCCTGATGCTCTTGTGATAGTGAGGGAGTTCTCATGAGATCTTATGGTTTTATAAGGGACTTCCCCACTATTCATTCTGCACTTCTCTCTCCTCCCACCATATGAAGAAGAATGTGTTTGTTTCCCTTTCTGCCAAAATTGTAAGTTTCCTGATGTCTCCCCAGTCTTGTGAAATTGTGAGTCAAATAAACCTCTTTCCTTTATTAATTACACAGTCTCAGGCGTTCTTTATAGCAGCGTGAGAATGGACCAATACACCAGGGATTTACGGATGGTTTAACATCTGCAAGTCAATAAATGTGATACACCACATAAGCAGAATTGAAAACAAAAATAACATGATCATCTCAATAGATGCAGAAAAAGCATTTGACAGAATTTAGCATTGCTTTATGATTAAAACCCTCAGCAAAATCAGCATAGAAGGAACATAACTTAAGGTAATAAAAGCCATCTGTGACAAACCCACAGCCAACATTATACTGAATGGGGAAAATTTGAAATCATTTCTGAGAACTGGAACAAGTCAAGGATGCCCACTTTCACCACTTCTATTCAACATAGTACTGGATGTCCTAGCCAGAGTAATCAGACAAGAAAAAGAAATAAATGGCGTCCAAATGAGTAAAGAGGAAGTCAAACTGTCGCTGTTTGCTAATGACATGATCGTATACCTAGAAAAGCCTAAAGACTCATTCAAAAAGCTCCTAGAATTGGTAAATGATTCAGCAAAGTTTCAAGATACAAAATTAATGTACGCAAATTAGTAGCCCTGCTACAACCCCAACAGTGACCAAGCTGAGCATCAAATTAAGAACTCAATTGCTTTTACAATAGCTGCCAAAAAAAAAATTAGAAATATACTTAACCAAGCAGGTGAAGGACATCTACAAGGAAAACTACTAAACACTGCTGAAAGCAGTCATAGACAACACAAACAAATGGAAACATATCCGATGTTCATGGAGGGATAGAATCAATATTGTAAAAATGATCATATTGCTAAAAGCAACCTACAAATTCAATGAAATTCCCATCAAAATACAACCATCATTCTTGACAGGACTAGAAACAACAATTCTAAAGTTCACATGGAACTAAAAAGGAGCCCCACATAGCCAAAACAAGACAAAGCAAAAAGAACAAATCTGGAGGCATTACATTACCTAATTTCAGACAATACAATGAGGCCATAGTTACCAAAACAGCATGGTTCTGTTACAAAAACAGGCATACAAGAAAAGAAAAACAACACAGAAAAAACAGGCATACAGACCAATGCAATAGAATAGAGAACCCAGAAATAAAGCCAAATACAATCAACTGATCATAGACAAAGCAAACAAAAACATAAAGTGGGGAAAAGACACCCTATTCAACAAATGGTGCTGGGATAATTGGCTAGCCACATGTAGGAGAATGAAACTGGATCCTCATTTCTCACCTTATAAAAAAATCAACTCAAGATTGATCAGATACTTAAATCTAAGACCTGAAACTATAAAAATTCTAGAAGATAACATTGGAAAAACCCTTCTGGACATTTGCTTAGGCAAAGCTTCATGACCAAGAACCCAAAAGCAAACAAAACAAAAATAAAGATAAATAGATGAGACTTAATTAAACTAAAAAACTTCTGCATGGCAAAAAAAAGAAATAATAATCAGCACAGGAAACAGACAACTCACAGAGTGTAAGAAAATCTTCACAATCTATACTTCTGACAAAGGACTAATATCCAGAATCTACAAGGAACTCAAACAAATCAGCGGGATAAAAACAAACAATCCCATCAAAAAGTGGGCTAAGGACACGAATAGACAATTCTCAAAAGAAGATATACAAATGGCCAACAAACATATGAAAAAAGGCTCAGTATCACTAGTTATCAGGGAAATGCAAATCAAAACCACAATGCAATACCACTTTACTCCTATAAGAATGGCCATAATCAAAAAATCAAAAAATAATGATACTGGCATGGATGTGGTGAAAAGGGAACACTTTTACACTCTCAGTGGAAAATACAACCACTATGGAAAACTATGTGGAGATTCCTTAAAGAACTTAATGTAGATCTACCATTTGATCCAGCAATCCCACTGGATTGCTGGTTATTTATCCAAAGAAAAAGAAATCATTCTATGGAAAAGATACTTGCACACACATGTTTTTAGCTGCACAATTCAAAATTGCACAAATGTGGAACCAGCTCAAATGCCCATCAATCAATGAGTGGATAAAGAAAATGTGGTCTGTATATACAATGGAATACCATAAAAAGAATGCCATAAAAAGCATGAAATAATGGCATTTGCAGCAACCTGGATGGCATTGGAGACCATTATCCTAAGTGAAGTAACTCAGGAATAGAAAACCAAACGTTGTTGTGTTCTCACACATAAGTGGAAGCTAAGCTGTGAGGACAAAAGGCATAAGAGTGATATAATGGGTTTTGGGAACTCAAGGGAAAGGGTAAGAGGGCAGTGAGGGATAAAACACTACAATAAATAAATATCCATTAAAACCAAAAAGGATGAATTAAAGACAGAAATGTAAAACCTAAAACTATAAACACCCTAGAAGATTACAGAAAATACCATTCTAGGCATAGGTCCTGGCAAAAATTTTATGATAAAGATGCCACAATCAATTGCAACAAAACCAAAAATTAACAAATTGGACCTAATTAAACTAAAGAGCTTCTGTACAGAAAAAGTAATGGTCAACAGAGTAAACGGAAAACCTACAGAATGGGGGAAAATATTTGCAAACTTTGTATCTGACAAAGTTCTAAAATCTGGAATCTATAAAGAATGTAAACCAATTAACAAGCAAAAAACAAACAACCCCAATAAAAATTGGGCAAAGAACATAAGCAGATGCTTTTCGAAAGAAGACATATATACAGCCAGCAAGCATATGAGAAGATGCTCAACATCACTAATCATTAGAGAAATGCAAATCAAAACCACAATGAGATACCATCTCACATTAGTCAGAATAGCTATTATTAAAAAGTCAAAAAACAACAGACACTGGTGAGATTATGGGGAAAAGGAAACACTTATATAGAGTTGGTGGGAATGTGATTTAGTTCAGACATTGTGAAGAGCAGATTGGAGATTTTTCAAAGAACTTAGAATTACTATTTGACCTAGCAATCCCATTATTGAATATATACCCAAAGGAATACAAATTATTCTACCATAAAGACACATGCGTGCATATATTCATTGCAGCACCACTCACAATAGTAAAGACATTAAATCAATGAAAATGCCCATCAACAGTAGTCTGGATAAAGAAAATGTGGTACATATACATGATGGAATACTACACATTTATAAAAAAAATGAGATCACGTCCTTTGCAGCCACATGGATGGAGCTGGAGGCTATTAACTTAAGCAAACTATCACAGAAACAGAAAATCAAATATCATATGTTCTCACTTATTGGTGGGAGCAAAACATTGAGTACACATGGGCACAAAGAAGGAAACAACAGATCCCAGGGCCTACTTGAGGGTGGAGGGTGGGAGGAGGGAAAGGATTGAAAAACTACCTATTGAGTGCTATGTTTATTACCTGGGTGACAAAATAATCTGTACACCAAACTCCCATGACATGCAATTTACCTGTATAAGAAACCTGCATATGTGCCCCTGAAGTAAAAGTTAAAAAAATAAAATAAAGTCCAGTAAAATATAAGTAAGATACAGTTTATGGAAGAAAAAGATGTATAGAACTAAAATATGCATGCACACACATTCACACACACAGAAAAATGAGTACAAGTAAAACTATGAAAAATTAAAAAAGTTTGGTGGATTTTATCAATGTCAAAATCCAGGTTTTGAAATTATTCTATAGTTTTTCACAGTTACCATTAAGGCAAACTGGGAAAATTGTACAAGATATCTCATATTTCTTACAACTGCAAGGGAATCTGCAATTATTTCAATTAAAATGAATTTAGAAAAGTACACTAGGACTTCTAGTTTCAGCTCTGGCATATAAATATATTGGGAGTCATTACTCCCACTCATTTTTGACAACAAAAAAGCTGAAAAACTAAAAATCAATCACCAGAGAATTGAGGTCACAGAGCAAACCACCTCCCTGAAATCAAGAAAGACGGGCAAATACCAAGAGTCACAGTGAACATCTGCTTACTTGGAGTGGAACCTGCAGGAAATATGAATCAGTAGGAACACTTAAATGGCAAATTTGATGAATATATGGGAATATCCAAAAAAAATTACCTCATGACTCTTACGAGGGTAGGAAATTAATCATTTTGAAATACACCTGGAGTGTTCTCCATAACAAAGATCTGCTATCCAAGGAAAAATACCCTACCACAGCTTTGTTCCAGTATAATAACAGTGGGCTACAGTTGACAGAACTGCAAGACACAACTTCTATTTAAGTAGGAGTGCTTAGGGAAGCCCAAAAGCAAAGGAGGATACAAAAACAAACACATTAGAGAAACTTGAAGTTGCTGGCACATAAAGAAATATTAGGCAAATCCCACTCCTAGCCACACTGACATAACATACTATGCTAAAGGTCTATCTACCTCAGTTCCTGTTACCTGTGTTCATGTTTTAAATAAAATTTCAAAACATGCTACAAGGCAAGAAAAAAAGAGTCTAAAGAGAAAGTAAGCATCAGAACTAGACTGAAAGAAGACACAGATTTTGGAATTACCAGATGGGAAATTTACATTAATTATGATTAATATGTTAAGAGTTCTAATGGAAAAAGTAGACAACATGCAAGAACAGATGGATAATATAAGCACAGAGATGGAAACTCTAAGAAAGAATCAATGAAAAATGCTAAAAATAAAACACTATAACAGAAATGAAGAACGCCTTTGATTATCTCAGCAGCAGACTGGACAAAGCCAAGGAAAGGATCTGAGGTTGAAGATATGTCAGCAAGTATTTCCTAAGTGAAAATGCAATGAGAAAATAGGATAAAAGCATAATAGAATGTATAAGAACTGTGAGAAAATTTTAACAGGAATAACTTATGCAGAATGCCAGAAGAAGAAGGAAGACAGAATAAAGTGGAATAAAAATTTGAAGTAATATAGCCAAAAGCTTTCCAAGACTAATGACAGACTTAAAACCACAGATTCGGAAATCTTGGAAAAACCAAGCAGAATAAATACCCCCAAATTCTACAAGTACACGTATAATATCCAAATTGAAGCAAACCAAATACACAGAGAAAATCTAGAAAGAAGCCAGTAATTCAAAATAAAACAAAACACCTAACTTACAAAGGAACAAAGATAAAAATTGTTTTGGACTTCTTATCAGAAACCAGGCAAACAACAGAGTTGAGTAAATATTTAGTGTTGGAAGCAAAAAAAAAAACATATCTACCTATAAACTGTATGCTTTTCCCTTAAGTTTGATAACAAGGCCAAGATGCCCTCTCTCACCACTTCTATTCAACATAATACTGGATGTCCTAGCTAGTCCAATTAAGCTAGTACAATTATACAAGAAAACAAAATAAAAGGTATACCTATTAGGAAAATAAAATAAAACTATTTTTGTTTACAGATGACATGATTGTCATTGACAACAAAGCTCCTAAAACTAATAAATGATTACAAGATTGCAGGATACAAGATTAATAAGCAAAAGTAAATTGCTTTGCTACACACCATCAACAAACAATGGGATTTTGAATTTTTTTAAAAATAGCATTTACAATAGTACCCCAAAATAAAATATTTAAGTTTAAATATAACAAAATATGTATAGTAATTATATGTGAATAACTACAACACTCTGATCAAAGAAATTCAAGATCTAAACAGGGAGATACTCCATGCTTATGAATTGGAACACTCAATGTTGTTAAGACATCAGTCCTTTCCAACTTGATCTAGATTTAATACAATTCCAATAAAAATATCAACAAGCCAATTTAGATATCAACAAACTGATTCTATAGGCAAAAAATCTGGAATAGCCAACATAACACTAAAGAAGGAAAATGAAGTTGGAAGTCTTACACTATTTGACTTCAAGGCTTACTATAAAACTACGGTAATGAAGACAGTGCAACACTGGCAAAAGAATAGACACATAGATGCTCTGAAATAGTCTCACACAGATATAGTCAATTGACCTTTGACAAAGCAACAATGACAATTCAATGGAGAATTGACAAGCTTTCAGCACAAACAGTGCTAGAAATATTGGAGGACACACCTATATGCAAAAAAGAAAAGAAAAGAAAAGAAAAAAAAGAAAAAAAGAATCTAGCCACAGACCTTACATTTTATACAAAAATGAACTCAATGTTAATCACAGACCTAAATGTAAAATGCAAAACTATAAAACTCCAAGGGATCATAGAAGAAAATAAAATAACCTTGGATATGGTGATAAGCTTTTAGATAAAATACCAAAAGCCAGTCAATGAAAGATAAATATGATAAGTTGTATTTTATAAAAATAGTAGAGTTTTTTTTAGGGGAGGCTTTGGGAGAGACAGATACCGTCTCTGGTAGAATATCAAGAAGTTAGTAATGATGGTCAATTTTAGAGAAAGAAACAGGGAAACTCTTGACTTAGTGGTAGAAGGGTATCTTTATTTTCAATGAATTCCCTGTTGCACATTGGAAAGAATTTCCATATGCATATATTAAGTTAATATTTCTAAATTAGGAAACAAAACAGAGATTCTAGCACAGGGTAGAAACATGCATTGGCATCACTGGCATGCAAAGAAAAGCTCTTAGTATTTGTATCAGCCATAAACTTAACATAAATCAGTAGAGTACTGTGATTGCTAAAAATTGGTGAAATTGGGATCTCCTTAATAGGAATATTACTTTTAAAAACCACACTTTTACTATATATTAGATAAAGGGAGGATGGTTCTTGGCTCCTCTTTCTTAGGAGAGCTACGTTCAGTTTCAGGATTTTATATAATGAGAAAAAGAACAACATAAACATGAATTAAGCCTAGGGACTAGTGAATAAATTAAAATGCATTCTCTCATTTAAATCTCCAACAGTTCTAGAGGTGGATAGTGTCATCATTTTGATGTAGAAAACGTGAAAATTGTCGCTGGCAAATTGAACGACCTGCTGAAAGTCACAATAGTAGCAGAGCATCTCAGCCCACATCTTCCTGCTATCAGGGCCTGAGGGTTTCCATCCACTCTGCCATGTTGTCTCCAGAGTGGTATCGACAAGTGCGAGTTTTCAAGATGAATGTGCCAGAAATAGTGAGGGACTGGAAATCAGAGGAGGTAATTGTGTCACAAAGGCACTCTTGAGTATTTCAAAGGCCATTCTGTGATAGTTAAGCTACATGTGATCTGCGTGTGTCAAAGGGACAGAAAAGGGACAAAGATGTAGAAGCTGTAGGAAAGAAATGTAAACTCAGTACTTGATAAACACATGCACATCTTTTTTTTTTGAGACGGAGTCTCGCTTTTTCGCCCAGGCCGGACTGCAGTGGAGCTCTCTCAGCTCACTGCAAGCTCTGCCTCCCAGGTTCACGCCATGCCATTCTCCGGCCTCAGCCTCCCGAGTAGCTGGGACTACAGGCGCCCACCACTGCACCCGGCTAATTTTTTGTATTTTTAGTAGAGACGGGGTTTCACTGTGTTAGCCAGGATGGTCTCGATCTCCTGACCTCGTGATCCTCCCGCCTCGGCCTCCCAAAGTGCTGGGATTACAGGCGTGAGCCACCGCGCCCAGCACATGCACATCTTTTAGGACTTCTCAAGCATTGCGTCTCATATGAAGCTTATCCTTATTCTCCTCTTGCAAGTAGGACTCGCTGCTCCTTTTTGTCCTCTTCTTCTATTATATGAAAGAGCTTATGTCAGATTGACATTGTTGCTTTTTAAAGTATTTGACAAAATTCACCATTGAAGTTATCTGGGCCTGGAGTTTTCTTTGGGGAAAGGCTGTTTATTACAAAGTCTTTGGGTAGTGTTCCCTTTTCTGCTTGATATCCTTTAACTTAAATGCTACATTGCAAAATTAACAATACTGAAATCTGATAAGGGGATAAGATAGAGAAGAAAAAGATTATATATACACATATTGACAAAAATGAGGTAGAAATACTCATAACAAATAGTCTTTATTTCTGCAACTTGTCACATAGTCATAGTTAGTATTTATAGCTATCTTTTTCCACTGACCATTACATATTCCATTTTCCCTCTACAAGTGCCTCAGCTGGCTGTGGTTCTTAAACTGGGGCGACTCAGATTTTTATTCTAGAAGGATCTAGGCTATTAGTAGTCCTGCCTGAATTGGGTTGTTGTAGTTTTTCATTAATGTTAAACACAGGGCATGGTAGTACTAACAGACAACCTAAGGTATCTGCTGTATTCTAGACATATTATTCCTTATCTCCATTGTGGAGAAGCAGTCCAACATCCACTGTGTAACCAGTGCCAATCACCCAGCCAGTATAGTAACTCCATATTTTGCCTGTTGATTCAGACACTTGAGGAGTCCAAAGTGACCAGATAGCAGTCTTGAGTTCATTGTTATGTCTCCATGTCTCAGTTTCTATGTTCATGTCTTCATGTCTTAGTCTAGAGTAGTTGCTACTTCTTTCTCACTAGGTCCAATCAGCAGAATGTCATCCATGTAAGAGACCAGTTTGATAACTTGTGGAACAAAGAGGTGATCAAGATCCCCACAAACCAGATACTGACATAGGGCTGGAGGGTTGATATACCACTGAGGTAGGATAGTGAATGTGTATTACTGGACTTGCCTGTTGAAAGCAAACTGCTTCTGGTGGTTTTTATTAACAGGGGTAGAAAAAAAACATTAACAAGATCAATAACTGCATGCCAGGTACCAGACGATGTGTTAATTTGCACAAGCAATGAAACCACATCTAGTAAAGTGGTTTCAATTGGAGTTATTACTTGGTTAAATTTACAGTAATGTACTTTAATTTTCCAAGATCCATTTTCTTCTCAAGCTCCTGACCTCAAGTGATCCACCCACCACGGCCTCCCAAAGTGCTGAGATTACAGGCGTGAGCCACCACGCCCAGCCTTTGTGTTCAAGTGCTTATCGTTTAGCTCCCACTAATAAGAGAGAACATGTGGTATTTGGTTTTCCCTTCCTGCATTAGTTTGCTAAGGATGACAGTGTCCAGCTCCATCTATGTTCCCACAAAAGATATGATCGTGTTCTTTTTATGGCTGTATAATATTCCATGGTGTATACAGGCCAGATGAGTGAGTTAAATGTGCCACCTCTGCATCCTTCAAGTCCTTGATGGTGGCACTAATCTCTGAAATCCCATCAGGAATGCAGTATTGCTTTTGCATTACTATTTTCCTAGGTAGAGGCAGTTCTAGTGGCTTTTGCTTGGCCTTACTTACCATAATAGAGCTCACTGCACAGGTCATGGAGTCAAAATGGGGACTCTGCTAGTTGCTGAACATGTCTATTACAACCACACATTCTGGAATTCAGGAAATAACCACAGGATGGGCTCAAAGACCCACAAAGGCCCACTGTGAGATGAACCTGAGCTGAAACTTCATTGATCACCTGACCTCCACAAGTCCCTACTCTAATTGGTGGACCACGGTGATGTTTTTGCTCTCTTGAAATTAGCATCAGTTCAGAGCCAGTGTCCACTCTTCTTCCCTAAAATATGGTTATTTCCTTTTCCCCAGTGATGATGACCTTGCTAAAAGGCTATAATCCATTTGCAAAAGGCTGGGAAAAGATTAACAGTATAAATTTCTGGCAGTGTAGCAGAGCCCTTCCTCAAGAGACACAGCCTCCCATTCATTAAAGGGGTCCTGGGTCTGTAAACTGGCACAATTCTGGGTATTGATTAAGGGGTCAAGACTCTGTGTTTTTGTAATTCAAGTTAAATTTTAGTTCACTTGACCTAGAACTCTTTTGCTTGTACAAATCACATAAGAATTTAATAGTCTGCTTATCTTTTCACTCCTAAGAACACCATGATCATTTAGCAAATGCCACAGGTCTCTGAGAGTCCGACTATTCTGATGATTGCTATGATTTTGCTGTCCATTATGGCAACCACACCCACCTTGCCTTTGGTTATTAAGTGCCACCACTTGACCTCTGCTACCCTGGGATCCAGTTAATTTCATTGCATCTGGGTTTTCCAATTCTATGGCAGTAGTTCCCACTGTAATTTCTACCCTACAGGCAAGAACAACCACAGAGCTCTTTGAAGATGCTAGAGTTCCCCTTACAAATTTATTTCACAGTCAGGGTGAAAAGTATGTCCTCTGGACCCTCTCAGCATGGGTGAGCAGGTCTTAAATAATAAATCCACCCTGATATTTCAATCTCTTAAGCCTTTGAATTTTTTCTTCTGCAGTACACCAGGACAAGTCTGCCTTTTTTACTTTATTTAGTGCAAGCCAGCTTTTGGTCCATGTTTCAGTCAACCAACCAAACAAATGGTTAGAGCTGCAACATGAAGTCCAGAATCTCTGCTTAGTGGGAATATATTTGTAAATTTGGCCTGATCCAAGTTAATTTCTACCATTTTTCCACATCTTTAGCATTCATTCTATATATATTCCCTGTTACTGTTGGCATAAATTGGAAAAATCAAGTAGTTCTTTTGAAGTGTAGTACACCTTCTCACAGCTGCACTCTGCACCTCTCTTTTAGGACTTGAGTCTAGTCCTAAAAGTCTAGTCTTTTAGGACTAGACTAAAGTCTGAAACCAAAGATGAATGCAAGAAGGGGGGTCCTGGGAGATTCAGAATTATCTTGTAAGGCACCTA